>NC_091698.1:9714469-10017500 GCF_041296265.1 Equus caballus | reverse complement strand
GGTTCCAGCATGCCCGGCAGGTGATTCCGGAGTGTCCGGCATGTGGTTCTGGCACCTCTGAGAGGTGGTTCCGGCATGCCTGGCAGGTGATACCGGAGTCTCCGGCATTTGGTTCTGGCACCTCTGAGAGGTGGTTCCCGAATGCCTGGCATGTGATACCGGAGTGTCTGCTGAGTGGTTCTGGCGTAGCCGGCAGTTGATTTTGGCGTGTCCACTAGGTGGTTCTGGGGAGTGGATCAGCTGGTTCCGGCATACTCGGCAGGTGGTACCGGCGTGTCCAGAACATGGTTCTGGCAAGTCTGAGAGGTGGTTCCGGCAGGCCCGACAGGTGATTCCGGAGTGTCCGCCAAGTGTTTCTGGCGTACCCGACAGGTGATTTTCGCCTGTCCGACAGGTGTATCTTGCGAGTCGAGCCGGTGGCTGAGGCATGCTCAGCTGGTGCTTCCGGCGTCTCTGGCACGTGGTTCTGGTGTGTCTGAGAGCTGGTTCTGGCATCTGCGGCAGATGATTCCGGAGTGTCCACCAAGTGGTTCTTGTATACCTGGCAGGTGATTTTGGTGTGTCAGGAAGTTGGTTCCGGCTAGTTGAGCAGGTGGATCAGGCGTGCTCGCCAGGGGGTTCATGCGGGTCTGGCAGTTGGTTTCGGTCTGTTCGGGGAGTGGTTCCGGCATCTCAGGCTCATGGTTCTGGCACGTCCGAGAGGTGGTTCCAGCCGGCCCGACAGGTGTTTCCATGGTGTCCGCCAAGTGGTTCTGGCATAGCTGGCAGGTGATTTTGGTGTGACAGGCAGGTGGTTCCAGCAAGCCCGGCAGGTGATTCCGAAGAGTTCACCAAATGGTTGTGGCGTAGCCGGGAGGTGATTTTGGCGTGTCCAGCAGGTGGTTTTGGCGAGTCGAGCAGGTGGTTCTGGCGTGCTCGGCAGGTGCTTCCGGTGTCATTGGCATGTGGTTCCGGCATGTCTCAGAAGTGGTTCCAGCATGCCCAGCAGTTGGTTCCGGAGAGTCTGCCGAGTGGTTCTGGAGCCAGCCCGGCAGGTGACTCTGAAGAGTTCACCAAATGCTTGTGGTGTAGCCGGCAGGTGATTTTGGCGTGTCAGGAAGGTGGTTCCGGCTAGTTGAGCAGGTGGATCAGGCGTGCTCGCCAGGGGGTTCAGGCGGGTCTGGCAGGTGGTTTCGGTCTGTTCGGGGAGTGGTTCCGGCATCTCAGGCACATGGTTCTGGCACGTCTGAGAGGTGGTTGCGGCCGCCCCGACATGTGTTTCCGGAGTGTCCGCCAAGTGGTTCTGGCGTAGCTGAAAGGTGATGTTGGCGTGACCGGCAGGTGGTTCCAGCCATCCCGGCAGGTGATTCCGGAGTGTCTGCTGTGTGGTTCTGGCGTAGCCGGCAGGTGATTTTGGCGTGTCCAGCAGGTGGTTCCGGCGAGCTCGGCAGGTGGTACCGGCGTGTCCGGAACATGGTTCTGGCACGTCTGAGAGATGGTTCCGGCATGCCCGGCAGGTGATTCCGGAGTGTCCGGCATGTGGTTCTGGCACCTCTGAGAGGTGGTTCCGGCATGCCCGGCAGGTGGTTCCGGAGTGACTGCCGAGTGGTTCTGGCGTAGTCGGCAGGTGATTCTGGCGTGTCCAGCAGGTGGTTCTGGGGAGTGGATCAGGTGGTTCTGGCATACTCGGCAGGTGGTACCGGCGTGTCCGGAACAAGGTTCTGGCAAGTCTGAGAGGTGGTTCCGGCATGCCCGACAGGTGATTCCGGAGTGTTCGCCAAGTGGTTCTGGCGTAGCCGGCAGGTCATTTTGCATGTCCGGTGGTGGTTCCGGCGAGTCAAGCCGGTGGTTTCGGCGTGTCCGGCAGGTGTTTCCGGTCTGTCCGGCACGTGGTTCTGGCATGTCCGGCACGAGGTTCTGGCACGTCTGAGAGTTGGTTCTGGCATGCCCGACAGGTGATTCTGGAGTTTCCGCCACGTGGTTCTGGCGTACCCGTCAGGTGATTTTGGCGTGTCTGGCAGGTGTTTCTTGCAAGTCGAGCATGTGGCTCAGGCATGATCAGCAGGTGCTTCCGGCGTGTCCGGCACGTGCTTCTGGTGAGTCAGAGGGCTGGTTCTGGCATTTCCGGCAGATGATTCCGGAGTGTCCACGAAGTGGTTGTGGCATACCCGGCAGGTGATTTTAGCGTGTCAGGTAGGTGGTTCCAGCGAGTCGATTAAGTGGTTCCGGCGTGCTCGGTTGGTGGTTCAGGCGGGTCTGGCAGGTGGTTTCGGTCTGTTCGGGGTGTGGTTCCGGCATCTCAGGCACATGGTTCTGGCATGTCTGAGAGGTGGTTCCGGCCGGCCCGACAGGTGTTTCCATGGTGTCCGCCAAGTGGTTCTGGAATAGCTGGCAGGCGATGTTGGCGTGACCGGCAGATGGTTCCAGCCAGCCTGGCAGGTGATACCGAAGAGTTCACCAAATGGTTGTGGCGTAGCCGGCAGGTGATTTTGGCGTGTCCAGCGGGTGGTTTTGGCGAGTCGAGCAGGTGGTTCTGGCGTGCTCGGCAGGTGCTTCCGGTGTCATTGGCATGTGGTTCCGGCATGTCTGAGAGGTGGATCCGCCATTCCCGGCAGGTGATTCCGGAGTGTTCGCCAAGTGGTTCTGGCGTAGCCGGCAGGTGATTTTGCATGGCCGGCAATGGTTCCGGCAAGTCGAGCCGGTGGTTCCGGCATGTCCGGCAGGTGGTTCCGGCATGCCCGGCAGGTTATTCCGGAGTGTCCGGCATGTGGTTCTGGCACCTCTGATAGGTGGTTCCGGCATGACCGGCAGGTGATACCGGAGTGTCCAGCATTTGGTTCTGGCAACTCTGAGTGGTGGTTCTGGAATGCCTGGCATGTGATTCCGGAGTGTCTGCCGAGTTGTTCTGGAGCTAGCCCGGCAGGTGATTCTGAAGAGTTCACCAAATGGTTGTGGCGTACCCTGCATGTGATTTTGGCATGTCCGACAGGTGTATCTTGCGAGTCGTGCACGTGGCTCCGCCATGCTCAGCTGGTTCTTCCAGCGTCTCTGGCACGTGGTTCTGGTGTGTCTGAGAGCTGGTTCTGGCATGTCCGGCAGATGATTCCGGAGTGTCCACCAAGTGCTTCTGGTAGACCTGGCAGGTGATTTTGGCGTGTCAGGAAGTTGGTTCCTGCTAGTTGAGCAGGTGGATCAGGCGTGCTCGCCAGGGGGTTCAGGCGGGTCTGGCAGGTGGTTTCGGTCTGTTCGGGGAGTGGTTCCGGCATCTCAGGCACATGGTTCTGGCACGTCTGAGAGGTGGTTCCGGCCGGCCGGAGAGGTTTTTCCGGAGTGTCCGCCAAGTGGTTCTGGCGTAGCTGAGAGGTGATGTTGGCGTGACCGGCAGGTGGTTCTAGCCACCGCGGCAGGTGATTCCGGAGTGTCTGCCACGTGGTTCTGGCGTAGCCGGAAGGTGATTTTGGCGTGTCCAGCAGGTGGTTCCGGCGAGCTCGGCAGGTGGTACCGGCGTGTCCGGAACATGGTTCTGGCACGTCTGAGAGATGGTTCCGGCATGCCCGGCAGGTGATTCCGGAGTGTCCGGCATGTGGTTCTGGCACCTCTGAGAGGTGGTTCCGGCATGCCCGGCAGGTGGTTCCGTAGTGTCTGCCGAGTGGTTCTGGCGTAGTCGGCAGGTGATTCTGGTGTGTCCAGCAGTTGGTTCTGGGGAGAGGATCAGGTGGTTCCGGCATACTCGGCAGGTGGTACCGGCGTGTCCGGAACATGGTTCTGGCAAGTCTGAGAGGTGGTTCCGGCATGCCCGACAGGTGATTCCGGAGTGTTCGCCATGTGGTTCTGGCGAAGCCGGCAGGTCATTTTGCATGTCCGGCGGTGGTTCCAGCGAGTCAATCCGGTGGTTCCGGTGTGTCCGGCAGGTGTTTCCGGTCTGTCCGGCAGGTGGTTCTGGCGTGTCCGGCACGAGGTTCTGGCACGTCTGAGAGGTTGTGTCGGCATGCCCTTCACGTAATTCCGGCTTGTCCTCCAAGTGGTTCTGGTGTAGCGGGCAGGTGATTTTGGCGTGTCCGGCAGGTGGGACCGGTGAGCCAAGCAGGTGTTTCCGGCGAGTGTTTCCTGTGTTTCCGGTCTGTCCGGGAGATGGTTCCGGCCTGTCCGGCACGTGCTTCTGGCACTTCTGAGAGGTTGTGCTGGCATGCCCGGCAGGTGATTCTGGAGTGTCCGCCAAGTGGTTCTGGCATAGCCGGCAGGTGATTTTGGCGTGTCCGGCAGGTGGTTCTGGGGAGTGGATCAGGAACTTCCGGCATTCTCGGCAGGTGCTTCCGCCGTCTCCGGCATGTGGTTGTGGCACCTCTGAGAGGTGGTTCCAGCATGCCCGGCAGGTGATTCCGGAGTGTCCGACAAGTGGTTGTGGCGTAGCCGGCTGGTGATTCTGGCGTGTCCGGCAGGTGGTTCTGGCGAGTCAAGCAGGTGGTCCCGGCGTGTCCGGCAGCTGGTTCCGGTCTGTCCTGGAGGTGGTTCCGGAGTGTCGGCCGAGTGGGTCTGGCGTAGCCTGCAGGTGATTTTGGCGTGTCCAGCAGGTGGTTCTGGCGAGTGGAGCAGGTGGTTCTGGCATACTCGGCAGGTGGTTCCAGCGTGTCCGGCACATGATTCTGGCACGTCTGAGAGGTGGTTCCAGCATGCCCGGCAGGTGATCCCGGAGAGTCCTCCAAGTGGGTCTGGCGTACCCCGCAGGTGTTTCAGGTGTGTCCGGCAGGTGGCTCTGGTGAGTCGAGCAGGTGGTTCCGGGGTGCTCGGCAGGTGGTTCCGGCATGTCCGGCAGGTGTTTGCCGTCTGTACATGACGTGGTTCCGGCATGCCCGCAAGGTGATTCTGGAGTGTCCACCCAGTGGTTTTGGCGTGGCCGGCATAAGATTTTGGGATGTGAGGCAGGTGATTCCGGCATGTCCAGCAGGTGGTTCCGGAGAGCTCGGCAGGTGCTTCCGGTCTGTCTGGCACGTGGTTGTGGCACGTCTGAGAGAAGGTTCCAGCATTCCCGGCAGGTGATTCCAGAGTCTCCGGCATGTGGTTCTGGCACCTTGGATAGGTGGTTCCGGCATGCCCGGCAGGTGATTCCGGAGTCTCCGGCATGTGGCTCTGGCACCTCTGAGAGGTGGTTCCGGAATGCCTGGCATGTGATTCCGGAGTGTCTGCCGTGTGGTTCTGGCATAGCCGGCAGTTGATTGTGGCGTGTCCAGTAGGTGGTTCCGGGGAGTGGATCAGCTGGTTCCGGCATACTCGGCAGGTGGTACCGGCGTGTCCAGAACATGGTTCTGGCAAGTCTGAGAGGTGGTTCCGGCATGCCCGACAGGTGATTCCGGAGTGTCCGCCAAGTGTTTCTGGCGTACCCGGCAGGTGATTTTGGCCTGTCCGACAGGTGTTTCTTGCGAGTCGTGCAGGTGGCTCAGGCATGCTCAGCTGCTGCTTCCGGCGTCTCTGCCACGTGGTTCTGGTGTGTCTGAGAGCTGGTTCTGGCATGTCCGGCAGATGATTCCAGAGTGTCCACCAAGTGGTTCTGGTATACCTGGCAGGTGATTTTGGCGTGTCATGAAGGTGGTTCCGGCTAGTTGAACAGGTGGATCAGGCGTGCTCGCCAGGGGGTTCAGGCGGGTCTGGCTGGTGGTTTCGGTGTGTTCGGGGTGTGGTTCCGGCATCTCAGGCACATGGTTCTTGCACGTCTGTGAGGTGGTTGCGGCCGGCCCGACAGGTGTTTCCGGAGTGTCCGCCAAGTGGTTCTGGCGTAGCTGAAAGGTGATGTTGGCGTGACCGGCAGGTGGTTCCAGCCAGCCCGGCAGGTGATTCCGGAGTGTCTGCCGAGTGGTTCTGGTGTAGCCGGCAGGTGATTTTGGCGTGTCCAGCGGGTGGTTTTGGCGAGTTGAGCAGGTGGTTCTGGCGTGCTCGGCAGGTGCTTCCGGTGTCATTGGCATGTGGTTCCGGCATGTCTGAGAGGTGGTTCCGCCATGCCCAGCAGGTGATTCCGGAGTGTTCGCCAAGTGGTTCTGGCATAGCCGGCAGGTGTTTTTGGCGTGTCCAGCCGTTGGTTCCGGCGAGTCGAGCCTCTGGTTCCGGCGTAACCGGCAGTTGATTGTGGCGTGTCCACTAGGTGGTTCTGGGGAGTGGATCAGCTGGTTCCGGCATACTCGGCAGGTGGTACCGGCGTGTCCAGAACATGGTTCTGGCAAGTCTGAGAGGTGGTTTCGGCATGCTCGACAGGTGATTCCGGAGTGTCCGCCAAGTGTTTCTGGCGTAACCGGCAGGTGATTTTGGCCTGTCCGACAGGTGTTTCTTGCGAGTCGTGCAGGTGGCTCAGGCATGCTCAGTTGGTGCTTCCGGCGTCTCTGGCACGTGGTTCTGGTGTGTCTGAGAGCTGGTTCTGGCATGTCCGGCAGATGATTCCAGAGTGTCCACCAAGTGGTTCTGGCATACCCGGCAAGTGATTTTGGCGTGTCAGGTAGGTGGTTCCGGCGTGCTCGGCAGGTGGTTCAGGCGGGTCTGCAAGGTGGTTTCGGTGTGTTCGGGGTGTGGTTCCAGCATCTCAGTCACATGGTTCTGGCACGTCTGAGAGGTGGTTCCGGCCGGCCCGACAGGTGTTGCCATGGTGTCCGCCAAGTGGTTCTGGCATAGCTGGCAGGTGATGTTGGCGTGACCGGAAGGTGGTTCCAGCCAGCGCGGCAGGTGATTCCGAAGTGTTCACCAAATGGTTGTGGCGTAGCCAGCAGGTGATTTTGGCGTGTCCAGCAGGTGGTTTTGGCGAGTCGAGCAGGTGGTTCTGGCGTGCTCGGCAGGTGCTTCCGGTGTCATTGGCATGTGGTTCCGGCATGTCTGAGAGGTGGTTCCGCCATGCCCGGCAGGTGATTCCGGAGTGTTCGCCAAGTGGTTCTGGCGTAGCCGGCAGGTGATTTTGCATGTCCGGCAATGGTTCCGGACAGTCGAGCCGGTGGTTCTGGCGTGTCCGGCAGGTGGTTCCGGTCTGTCCAGCAGGTGGTTCTGGGGTGTCAGGCACGAGGTTCTGGCACGTCTGAGAGGTTGTGTCGGCATGCCCTTCACATGATTCCAGCTTGTCCACCAAGTGGTTCTGGTGTAGCGGGCAGGTGATTTTGGCGTGTCCGGCAGGTGGGACCGGTGAGTCAAGCAGGTGTTTCCGGCGAGTGTTTCCTGTGTTTCCGGTCTGTCCGGGAGATGGTTCCGGCCTGTCCGGCACGTGCTTCTGGCACTTCTGAGAGGTTGTGCTGGCATGCCCGGCAGGTGATTCTGGAGTGTCCGCCAAGTGGTTCTGGCGAAGCCGGAAGGTGATTTTGGCCTGTCTGGCAGGTGGTTCTGGGGAGTGGATCAGGAACTTCCGGCATTCTCGGCAGGTGCTTCCGCCGTCTCCGGCATGTGGTTGTGGCACCTCTGAGAGGTGGTTCCAGCATGCCCGGCAGGTGATTCCGGAGTGTGCGACAAGTGGTTGTGGCGTAGCCGGGTGGTGATTCTGGCGTGTCCGGCAGGTGGTTCTGGCGAGTCAAGCAGGTGGTCCCGGCGTGTCCGGCAGCTGGTTCCGGTCTGTCCTGGAGGTGGTTCCGGAGTGTCTGCCGAGTGGTTCTTGCGTAGCCGGCAGGTGATTTTGGCGTGTCCAGCAGGTGGTTCTGGGGAGTGGAGCAGGTGGTTCCGGCACACTCTACAGGTGGTTCCGGCGTGTCCGGCACATGATTCTGGCACGTCTGAGAGGTGGTTCCAGCATGCCCGGCAGGTGATCCCGGAGAGTCCTCCAAGTGGTTCTGGCGTACCCCGCAGGTGTTTCAGGTGTGTCCGGCAGGTGGCTCTGGTGAGTCGAGCAGGTGGTTCCGGGGTGCTCGGCAGGTGGTTCCGCCATGTCCGGCAGGTGTTTGCCGTCTCTACATGACGTGGTTCCGGCATGCCCGCAAGGTGATTCTGGAGTGTCCACCCAGTGGTTTTGGCGTGGCCGGCATAAGATTTTGGGCTGTGACGCAGGTGGTTCCGGCATGTCCAGCAGGTAGTTCCGGAGAGCTCGGCAGGTGCTTCCGGTCTCTCCGGCACGTGGTTGTGGCACGTCTGAGAGAAGGTTCCGGCATGCCTGGCAGGTGATTCCGGAGTCTCCGGCATGTGGCTCTGGCTCCTCTGAGAGGTGGTTCCGGAATGCCTGGCATGTGATTCCGGAGTGTCTGCCGTGTGGTTCTGGCATAGCCAGCAGTTGATTGTGGCGTGTCCAGTAGGTGGTTCCGGGGAGTGGATCAGCTGGTTCCGGCATACTCGGCAGGTGGTACCGGCGTGTCCAGAACATGGTTCTGGCAAGTCTGAGATGTGGTTCCGGCACGCCCGACAGGTGATTCCGGAGTGTCCGCCAAGTGTTTCTGGCGTACCCGGCAGGTGATTTTGGCCTGTCCGACAGGTGTTTCTTGCGAGTCGTGCAGGTGGCTCAGGCATGCTCAGCTGCTGCTTCCGGCGTCTCTGCCACGTGGTTCTGGTGTGTCTGAGAGCTGGTTCTGGCATGTCCGGCAGATGATTCCGGAGTGTCCACCAAGTGGTTCTGGTATACCTGGCAGGTGATTTTGGCGTGTCAGGAAGGTGGTTCCGGCTAGTTGAACAGGTGGATCAGGCGTGCTCGCCAGGTGGTTCAGGCGGGTCTGGCAGGTGGTTTCGGTCTGTTCGGGGTGTGGTTCCGGCATCTCAGGCACATGGTTCTGGCACGTCTGAGAGGTGGTTGCGGCCGGCCCGACAGGTGTTTCCGGAGTGTCCGCCAAGTGGTTCTGGCGTAGTTGGCAGGTGATGTTGGCGTGACCGGCATGTGGTTCCAGCAAGGCCGGCAGGTGATTCTGGAGTGTCCGCCAAGTGGTTCTGGCGTAGCCGGCAGGTGATTTTGACGTGTCCAGCAGGTGGTTCCGGCGAGCTCGGCAGGTGGTACCGGCGTGTCCGGAACATGGTTCTGGCACGTCTGAGAGATGGTTCCGGCATGCCCGGCAGGTGATTCCGGAGTGTCCGGCATGTGGTTCTGGCACGTCTGAGAGGTGGTTCCGGCGTGCCCGGTAGGTGATCCCGGGGAGTCCTCCAAATGGTTCTGGCATACCCCGCAGGTGTTTCTTGTGTTTCCGGCAGGTGGCTCTGGTGAGTCGAGCAGGTGGTTCCGGCGTGCTCGTCAGGTGGTTCTGGCAGTTCCGGCCGGTGTTTGCCGTCTCTACATGACGTGGTTCCGGCGTGCCCGCAAGGTGATTCTGGAGTGTCCACCCTGTGGGGTTGGCGTAGCCGGCATATGATTTTGGCCTGTGAGGCAGGTGGTTCCGGCATGTCCAGCAGGTGGTTCCGGAGAGCTCGGCAGGTGCTTCCGGTCTCTCCGGCATGTGGTTGTGGCACGTCTGAGAGAAGGTTCCGGCATGCCCGGCATGTGATTCCAGAGTCTCCGGAATGTGGTTCTGGCACCTTGGATAGGTGGTTCCGGCATGCCCGGCAGGTGATTCCGTAGTCTCCTGCATGTGGTTCTGGCACCTCTGAGAGGTGGTTACACAATGCCTGGCATCTGATTCCGGAGTGTCTGCCGAGTGGTTCTGGCGTAGACGACAGGTGATTCTGGCGTGTCCAGCAGGTGGTTCTGGGAAGTGGATCAGGTGGTTATGGC
The DNA here is from genome assembly GCF_041296265.1 of Equus caballus. Taxonomy (NCBI): domain Eukaryota; kingdom Metazoa; phylum Chordata; class Mammalia; order Perissodactyla; family Equidae; genus Equus; species Equus caballus. The sequence goes on along the minus strand of NC_091698.1, from coordinate 10,007,881 downwards.
ATACTGGGCAGGTGGTACCGGCGTGTCCGGAACACCGTTCTGGCAAGCCTGATAGGTGGTTCCGGCATGCCCGGCAGCTGATTCGGGAGTGTTCGCCAAGTGGTTCTGGCGTAGCCGGCAGGTGATTTTGCATGTCCGGCGGTGGTTTCGGCGAGTCGAGCTGGTGGTTCCGGCGTGTCCGGCAGGTGGTTCCGGGCTGTCCGGCAGGTGGTTCTGGCGTGTCCGGCACAAGGTTCTGGCAAGTCTGAGAGGTGGTTCCGGCATGCCCGGCAGCTGATTCGGGAGTGTTCGCCAAGTGGTTCTGGCGTAGCCGGCAGGTGATTTTGCATGTCCGGCGGTGGTTTCGGCGAGTCGAGCTGGTGGTTCCGGCGTGTCCGGCAGGTGGTTCCGGGCTGTCCGGCAGGTGGTTCTGGCGTGTCCAGCACAAGGTTCTGGCAAGTCTGAGAGGTGGTTCCGGCATGCCCGACAGGTGATTCCGGAGTGTCCGCCACGTGGTTCTGGCGTACCCAGCTGGTGATTTTGGCGTGTCTGGCAGGTGTTTCTTTCAAGTCGAGCATGTGGGTCAGGCATGCTCAGCACGTGCTTCCGGCATGTGCGGCACGTGGTTCTGGTGTGTCTGAGAGCTGGTTCTGGCATGTCCGGCAGATGATTCCGGAGTGCCCACCAAGTGGTTGTGACATACCCGGCAGGTGATTTTGGCGTGTCAGGTAGGTGGTTCCGGCGAGTCGAGTAGGTGGTTCCGGCGTGCTCGGCAAGTGGTTCAGGCGGGTCTGGCAGGTGGTTTCGGTGTGTTCGGGGTGTGGTTCCGGCATCTCAGGCACATGGTTCTGGCACGTCTGAGAGGTGGTTCCGGCCGGCCCGACAGTTGTTTCCATGGTGTCCGACAAGTGGTTCTGGCATAGCTGGCAGGTGATGTTGGCGTGCCCGGCAGGTGGTTCCAGCCAGCCCGGCAGGTGATTCTGAAGTTTTCACCAAATGGTTGTGGCGTAGCCGGCAGGTGATTTTGGCGTGTCCAGCAGGTGGTTTTGGCGTGTCGAGCAGGTGGTTCTGGCGTGCTCGGCAGGTGCTTCCGTTGTCATTGGCATGTGTTTCTGGCATGTCTGAGAGATGGTACCGCCATGCACGGCAGTTGGTTCCGGAGTGTTCGCCAAGTGGTTCTGGCGTAGCCGGCAGGTGATTTTGCATGTCTGGCAATGGTTCCAGCGAGTCGAGCCGGTGGTTCTGGCGTGTCCGGCACGAGGTTCTGGCACGTCTGAGAGGTTGTGTCGGCATGCCCTTCACGTAATTCCGGCTTGTCCTCCAAGTGGTTCTGGTGTAGCGGGCAGGTGATTTTGGCGTGTCCGGCAGGTGGGACCGGTGAGCCAAGCAGGTGTTTCCGGCGAGTGTTTCCTGTGTTTCCGGTCTGTCCGGGAGATGGTTCCGGCCTGTCCGGCACGTGCTTCTGGCACTTCTGAGAGGTTGTGCTGGCATGCCCGGCAGGTGATTCTGGAGTGTCCGCCAAGTGGTTCTGGCATAGCCGGCAGGTGATTTTGGCGTGTCCGGCAGGTGGTTCTGGGGAGTGGATCAGGAACTTCCGGCATTCTCGGCAGGTGCTTCCGCCGTCTCCGGCATGTGGTTGTGGCACCTCTGAGAGGTGGTTCCAGCATGCCCGGCAGGTGATTCCGGAGTGTCCGACAAGTGGTTGTGGCGTAGCCGGCTGGTGATTCTGGCGTGTCCGGCAGGTGGTTCTGGCGAGTCAAGCAGGTGGTCCCGGCGTGTCCGGCAGCTGGTTCCGGTCTGTCCTGGAGGTGGTTCCGGAGTGTCGGCCGAGTGGGTCTGGCGTAGCCTGCAGGTGATTTTGGCGTGTCCAGCAGGTGGTTCTGGCGAGTGGAGCAGGTGGTTCTGGCATACTCGGCAGGTGGTTCCGGCGTGTCCGGCACATGATTCTGGCACGTCTGAGAGGTGGTTCCAGCATGCCCGGCAGGTGATCCCGGAGAGTCCTCCAAGTGGGTCTGGCGTACCCCGCAGGTGTTTCAGGTGTGTCCGGCAGGTGGCTCTGGTGAGTCGAGCAGGTGGTTCCGGGGTGCTCGGCAGGTGGTTCCGGCATGTCCGGCAGGTGTTTGCCGTCTGTACATGACGTGGTTCCGGCATGCCCGCAAGGTGATTCTGGAGTGTCCACCCAGTGGTTTTGGCGTGGCCGGCATAAGATTTTGGGATGTGAGGCAGGTGATTCCGGCATGTCCAGCAGGTGGTTCCGGAGAGCTCGGCAGGTGCTTCCGGTCTGTCTGGCACGTGGTTGTGGCACGTCTGAGAGAAGGTTCCAGCATTCCCGGCAGGTGATTCCAGAGTCTCCGGCATGTGGTTCTGGCACCTTGGATAGGTGGTTCCGGCATGCCCGGCAGGTGATTCCGGAGTCTCCGGCATGTGGCTCTGGCACCTCTGAGAGGTGGTTCCGGAATGCCTGGCATGTGATTCCGGAGTGTCTGCCGTGTGGTTCTGGCATAGCCGGCAGTTGATTGTGGCGTGTCCAGTAGGTGGTTCCGGGGAGTGGATCAGCTGGTTCCGGCATACTCGGCAGGTGGTACCGGCGTGTCCAGAACATGGTTCTGGCAAGTCTGAGAGGTGGTTCCGGCATGCCCGACAGGTGATTCCGGAGTGTCCGCCAAGTGTTTCTGGCGTACCCGGCAGGTGATTTTGGCCTGTCCGACAGGTGTTTCTTGCGAGTCGTGCAGGTGGCTCAGGCATGCTCAGCTGCTGCTTCCGGCGTCTCTGCCACGTGGTTCTGGTGTGTCTGAGAGCTGGTTCTGGCATGTCCGGCAGATGATTCCAGAGTGTCCACCAAGTGGTTCTGGTATACCTGGCAGGTGATTTTGGCGTGTCATGAAGGTGGTTCCGGCTAGTTGAACAGGTGGATCAGGCGTGCTCGCCAGGGGGTTCAGGCGGGTCTGGCTGGTGGTTTCGGTGTGTTCGGGGTGTGGTTCCGGCATCTCAGGCACATGGTTCTTGCACGTCTGTGAGGTGGTTGCGGCCGGCCCGACAGGTGTTTCCGGAGTGTCCGCCAAGTGGTTCTGGCGTAGCTGAAAGGTGATGTTGGCGTGACCGGCAGGTGGTTCCAGCCAGCCCGGCAGGTGATTCCGGAGTGTCTGCCGAGTGGTTCTGGTGTAGCCGGCAGGTGATTTTGGCGTGTCCAGCGGGTGGTTTTGGCGAGTTGAGCAGGTGGTTCTGGCGTGCTCGGCAGGTGCTTCCGGTGTCATTGGCATGTGGTTCCGGCATGTCTGAGAGGTGGTTCCGCCATGCCCAGCAGGTGATTCCGGAGTGTTCGCCAAGTGGTTCTGGCATAGCCGGCAGGTGTTTTTGGCGTGTCCAGCCGTTGGTTCCGGCGAGTCGAGCCTCTGGTTCCGGCGTAACCGGCAGTTGATTGTGGCGTGTCCACTAGGTGGTTCTGGGGAGTGGATCAGCTGGTTCCGGCATACTCGGCAGGTGGTACCGGCGTGTCCAGAACATGGTTCTGGCAAGTCTGAGAGGTGGTTTCGGCATGCTCGACAGGTGATTCCGGAGTGTCCGCCAAGTGTTTCTGGCGTAACCGGCAGGTGATTTTGGCCTGTCCGACAGGTGTTTCTTGCGAGTCGTGCAGGTGGCTCAGGCATGCTCAGTTGGTGCTTCCGGCGTCTCTGGCACGTGGTTCTGGTGTGTCTGAGAGCTGGTTCTGGCATGTCCGGCAGATGATTCCAGAGTGTCCACCAAGTGGTTCTGGCATACCCGGCAAGTGATTTTGGCGTGTCAGGTAGGTGGTTCCGGCGTGCTCGGCAGGTGGTTCAGGCGGGTCTGCAAGGTGGTTTCGGTGTGTTCGGGGTGTGGTTCCAGCATCTCAGTCACATGGTTCTGGCACGTCTGAGAGGTGGTTCCGGCCGGCCCGACAGGTGTTGCCATGGTGTCCGCCAAGTGGTTCTGGCATAGCTGGCAGGTGATGTTGGCGTGACCGGAAGGTGGTTCCAGCCAGCGCGGCAGGTGATTCCGAAGTGTTCACCAAATGGTTGTGGCGTAGCCAGCAGGTGATTTTGGCGTGTCCAGCAGGTGGTTTTGGCGAGTCGAGCAGGTGGTTCTGGCGTGCTCGGCAGGTGCTTCCGGTGTCATTGGCATGTGGTTCCGGCATGTCTGAGAGGTGGTTCCGCCATGCCCGGCAGGTGATTCCGGAGTGTTCGCCAAGTGGTTCTGGCGTAGCCGGCAGGTGATTTTGCATGTCCGGCAATGGTTCCGGACAGTCGAGCCGGTGGTTCTGGCGTGTCCGGCAGGTGGTTCCGGTCTGTCCAGCAGGTGGTTCTGGGGTGTCAGGCACGAGGTTCTGGCACGTCTGAGAGGTTGTGTCGGCATGCCCTTCACATGATTCCAGCTTGTCCACCAAGTGGTTCTGGTGTAGCGGGCAGGTGATTTTGGCGTGTCCGGCAGGTGGGACCGGTGAGTCAAGCAGGTGTTTCCGGCGAGTGTTTCCTGTGTTTCCGGTCTGTCCGGGAGATGGTTCCGGCCTGTCCGGCACGTGCTTCTGGCACTTCTGAGAGGTTGTGCTGGCATGCCCGGCAGGTGATTCTGGAGTGTCCGCCAAGTGGTTCTGGCGAAGCCGGAAGGTGATTTTGGCCTGTCTGGCAGGTGGTTCTGGGGAGTGGATCAGGAACTTCCGGCATTCTCGGCAGGTGCTTCCGCCGTCTCCGGCATGTGGTTGTGGCACCTCTGAGAGGTGGTTCCAGCATGCCCGGCAGGTGATTCCGGAGTGTGCGACAAGTGGTTGTGGCGTAGCCGGGTGGTGATTCTGGCGTGTCCGGCAGGTGGTTCTGGCGAGTCAAGCAGGTGGTCCCGGCGTGTCCGGCAGCTGGTTCCGGTCTGTCCTGGAGGTGGTTCCGGAGTGTCTGCCGAGTGGTTCTTGCGTAGCCGGCAGGTGATTTTGGCGTGTCCAGCAGGTGGTTCTGGGGAGTGGAGCAGGTGGTTCCGGCACACTCTACAGGTGGTTCCGGCGTGTCCGGCACATGATTCTGGCACGTCTGAGAGGTGGTTCCAGCATGCCCGGCAGGTGATCCCGGAGAGTCCTCCAAGTGGTTCTGGCGTACCCCGCAGGTGTTTCAGGTGTGTCCGGCAGGTGGCTCTGGTGAGTCGAGCAGGTGGTTCCGGGGTGCTCGGCAGGTGGTTCCGCCATGTCCGGCAGGTGTTTGCCGTCTCTACATGACGTGGTTCCGGCATGCCCGCAAGGTGATTCTGGAGTGTCCACCCAGTGGTTTTGGCGTGGCCGGCATAAGATTTTGGGCTGTGACGCAGGTGGTTCCGGCATGTCCAGCAGGTAGTTCCGGAGAGCTCGGCAGGTGCTTCCGGTCTCTCCGGCACGTGGTTGTGGCACGTCTGAGAGAAGGTTCCGGCATGCCTGGCAGGTGATTCCGGAGTCTCCGGCATGTGGCTCTGGCTCCTCTGAGAGGTGGTTCCGGAATGCCTGGCATGTGATTCCGGAGTGTCTGCCGTGTGGTTCTGGCATAGCCAGCAGTTGATTGTGGCGTGTCCAGTAGGTGGTTCCGGGGAGTGGATCAGCTGGTTCCGGCATACTCGGCAGGTGGTACCAGCGTGTCCAGAACATGGTTCTGGCAAGTCTGAGATGTGGTTCCGGCACGCCCGACAGGTGATTCCGGAGTGTCCGCCAAGTGTTTCTGGCGTACCCGGCAGGTGATTTTGGCCTGTCCGACAGGTGTTTCTTGCGAGTCGTGCAGGTGGCTCAGGCATGCTCAGCTGCTGCTTCCGGCGTCTCTGGCACGTGGTTCTGGTGTGTCTGAGAGCTGGTTCTGGCATGTCCGGCAGATGATTCCGGAGTGTCCACCAAGTGGTTCTGGTATACCTGGCAGGTGATTTTGGCGTGTCAGGAAGGTGGTTCCGGCTAGTTGAACAGGTGGATCAGGCGTGCTCGCCAGGTGGTTCAGGCGGGTCTGGCAGGTGGTTTCGGTCTGTTCGGGGTGTGGTTCCGGCATCTCAGGCACATGGTTCTGGCACGTCTGAGAGGTGGTTGCGGCCGGCCCGACAGGTGTTTCCGGAGTGTCCGCCAAGTGGTTCTGGCGTAGTTGGCAGGTGATGTTGGCGTGACCGGCATGTGGTTCCAGCAAGGCCGGCAGGTGATTCTGGAGTGTCCGCCAAGTGGTTCTGGCGTAGCCGGCAGGTGATTTTGACGTGTCCAGCAGGTGGTTCCGGCGAGCTCGGCAGGTGGTACCGGCGTGTCCGGAACATGGTTCTGGCACGTCTGAGAGATGGTTCCGGCATGCCCGGCAGGTGATTCCGGAGTGTCCGGCATGTGGTTCTGGCACGTCTGAGAGGTGGTTCCGGCGTGCCCGGTAGGTGATCCCGGGGAGTCCTCCAAATGGTTCTGGCATACCCCGCAGGTGTTTCTTGTGTTTCCGGCAGGTGGCTCTGGTGAGTCGAGCAGGTGGTTCCGGCGTGCTCGTCAGGTGGTTCTGGCAGTTCCGGCCGGTGTTTGCCGTCTCTACATGACGTGGTTCCGGCGTGCCCGCAAGGTGATTCTGGAGTGTCCACCCTGTGGGGTTGGCGTAGCCGGCATATGATTTTGGCCTGTGAGGCAGGTGGTTCCGGCATGTCCAGCAGGTGGTTCCGGAGAGCTCGGCAGGTGCTTCCGGTCTCTCCGGCACGTGGTTGTGGCACGTCTGAGAGAAGGTTCCGGCATGCCCGGCATGTGATTCCAGAGTCTCCGGAATGTGGTTCTGGCACCTTGGATAGGTGGTTCCGGCATGCCCGGCAGGTGATTCCGTAGTCTCCTGCATGTGGTTCTGGCACCTCTGAGAGGTGGTTACACAATGCCTGGCATCTGATTCCGGAGTGTCTGCCGAGTGGTTCTGGCGTAGACGACAGGTGATTCTGGCGTGTCCAGCAGGTGGTTCTGGGAAGTGGATCAGGTGGTTATGGCATACTGGGCAGGTGGTACCGGCGTGTCCGGAACACCGTTCTGGCAAGCCTGATAGGTGGTTCCGGCATGCCCGGCAGCTGATTCGGGAGTGTTCGCCAAGTGGTTCTGGCGTAGCCGGCAGGTGATTTTGCATGTCCGGCGGTGGTTTCGGCGAGTCGAGCTGGTGGTTCCGGCGTATCCGGCAGGTGGTTCCGGGCTGTCCGGCAGGTGGTTCTGGCGTGTCCGGCACAAGGTTCTGGCAAGTCTGAGAGGTGGTTCCGGCATGCCCGGCAGCTGATTCGGGAGTGTTCGCCAAGTGGTTCTGGCGTAGCCGGCAGGTGATTTTGCATGTCCGGCGGTGGTTTCGGCGAGTCGAGCTGGTGGTTCCGGCGTGTCCGGCAGGTGGTTCCGGGCTGTCCGGCAGGTGGTTCTGGCGTGTCCAGCACAAGGTTCTGGCAAGTCTGAGAGGTGGTTCCGGCATGCCCGACAGGTGATTCCGGAGTGTCCGCCACGTGGTTCTGGCGTACCCAGCTGGTGATTTTGGCGTGTCTGGCAGGTGTTTCTTTCAAGTCGAGCATGTGGGTCAGGCATGCTCAGCACGTGCTTCCGGCATGTGCGGCACGTGGTTCTGGTGTGTCTGAGAGCTGGTTCTGGCATGTCCGGCAGATGATTCCGGAGTGCCCACCAAGTGGTTGTGACATACCCGGCAGGTGATTTTGGCGTGTCAGGTAGGTGGTTCCGGCGAGTCGAGTAGGTGGTTCCGGCGTGCTCGGCAAGTGGTTCAGGCGGGTCTGGCAGGTGGTTTCGGTGTGTTCGGGGTGTGGTTCCGGCATCTCAGGCACATGGTTCTGGCACGTCTGAGAGGTGGTTCCGGCCGGCCCGACAGTTGTTTCCATGGTGTCCGACAAGTGGTTCTGGCATAGCTGGCAGGTGATGTTGGCGTGCCCGGCAGGTGGTTCCAGCCAGCCCGGCAGGTGATTCTGAAGTTTTCACCAAATGGTTGTGGCGTAGCCGGCAGGTGATTTTGGCGTGTCCAGCAGGTGGTTTTGGCGTGTCGAGCAGGTGGTTCTGGCGTGCTCGGCAGGTGCTTCCGTTGTCATTGGCATGTGTTTCTGGCATGTCTGAGAGATGGTACCGCCATGCACGGCAGTTGGTTCCGGAGTGTTCGCCAAGTGGTTCTGGCGTAGCCGGCAGGTGATTTTGCATGTCTGGCAATGGTTCCAGCGAGTCGAGCCGGTGGTTCTGGCGTGTCCGGCACGAGGTTCTGGCACGTCTGAGAGGTTGTGTCGGCATGCCCTTCACGTAATTCCGGCTTGTCCTCCAAGTGGTTCTGGTGTAGCGGGCAGGTGATTTTGGCGTGTCCGGCAGGTGGGACCGGTGAGCCAAGCAGGTGTTTCCGGCGAGTGTTTCCTGTGTTTCCGGTCTGTCCGGGAGATGGTTCCGGCCTGTCCGGCACGTGCTTCTGGCACTTCTGAGAGGTTGTGCTGGCATGCCCGGCAGGTGATTCTGGAGTGTCCGCCAAGTGGTTCTGGCATAGCCGGCAGGTGATTTTGGCGTGTCCGGCAGGTGGTTCTGGGGAGTGGATCAGGAACTTCCGGCATTCTCGGCAGGTGCTTCCGCCGTCTCCGGCATGTGGTTGTGGCACCTCTGAGAGGTGGTTCCAGCATGCCCGGCAGGTGATTCCGGAGTGTCCGACAAGTGGTTGTGGCGTAGCCGGCTGGTGATTCTGGCGTGTCCGGCAGGTGGTTCTGGCGAGTCAAGCAGGTGGTCCCGGCGTGTCCGGCAGCTGGTTCCGGTCTGTCCTGGAGGTGGTTCCGGAGTGTCGGCCGAGTGGGTCTGGCGTAGCCTGCAGGTGATTTTGGCGTGTCCAGCAGGTGGTTCTGGCGAGTGGAGCAGGTGGTTCTGGCATACTCGGCAGGTGGTTCCGGCGTGTCCGGCACATGATTCTGGCACGTCTGAGAGGTGGTTCCAGCATGCCCGGCAGGTGATCCCGGAGAGTCCTCCAAGTGGGTCTGGCGTACCCCGCAGGTGTTTCAGGTGTGTCCGGCAGGTGGCTCTGGTGAGTCGAGCAGGTGGTTCCGGGGTGCTCGGCAGGTGGTTCCGGCATGTCCGGCAGGTGTTTGCCGTCTGTACATGACGTGGTTCCGGCATGCCCGCAAGGTGATTCTGGAGTGTCCACCCAGTGGTTTTGGCGTGGCCGGCATAAGATTTTGGGATGTGAGGCAGGTGATTCCGGCATGTCCAGCAGGTGGTTCCGGAGAGCTCGGCAGGTGCTTCCGGTCTGTCTGGCACGTGGTTGTGGCACGTCTGAGAGAAGGTTCCAGCATTCCCGGCAGGTGATTCCAGAGTCTCCGGCATGTGGTTCTGGCACCTTGGATAGGTGGTTCCGGCATGCCCGGCAGGTGATTCCGGAGTCTCCGGCATGTGGCTCTGGCACCTCTGAGAGGTGGTTCCGGAATGCCTGGCATGTGATTCCGGAGTGTCTGCCGTGTGGTTCTGGCATAGCCGGCAGTTGATTGTGGCGTGTCCAGTAGGTGGTTCCGGGGAGTGGATCAGCTGGTTCCGGCATACTCGGCAGGTGGTACCGGCGTGTCCAGAACATGGTTCTGGCAAGTCTGAGAGGTGGTTCCGGCATGCCCGACAGGTGATTCCGGAGTGTCCGCCAAGTGTTTCTGGCGTACCCGGCAGGTGATTTTGGCCTGTCCGACAGGTGTTTCTTGCGAGTCGTGCAGGTGGCTCAGGCATGCTCAGCTGCTGCTTCCGGCGTCTCTGCCACGTGGTTCTGGTGTGTCTGAGAGCTGGTTCTGGCATGTCCGGCAGATGATTCCAGAGTGTCCACCAAGTGGTTCTGGTATACCTGGCAGGTGATTTTGGCGTGTCATGAAGGTGGTTCCGGCTAGTTGAACAGGTGGATCAGGCGTGCTCGCCAGGGGGTTCAGGCGGGTCTGGCTGGTGGTTTCGGTGTGTTCGGGGTGTGGTTCCGGCATCTCAGGCACATGGTTCTTGCACGTCTGTGAGGTGGTTGCGGCCGGCCCGACAGGTGTTTCCGGAGTGTCCGCCAAGTGGTTCTGGCGTAGCTGAAAGGTGATGTTGGCGTGACCGGCAGGTGGTTCCAGCCAGCCCGGCAGGTGATTCCGGAGTGTCTGCCGAGTGGTTCTGGTGTAGCCGGCAGGTGATTTTGGCGTGTCCAGCGGGTGGTTTTGGCGAGTTGAGCAGGTGGTTCTGGCGTGCTCGGCAGGTGCTTCCGGTGTCATTGGCATGTGGTTCCGGCATGTCTGAGAGGTGGTTCCGCCATGCCCAGCAGGTGATTCCGGAGTGTTCGCCAAGTGGTTCTGGCATAGCCGGCAGGTGTTTTTGGCGTGTCCAGCCGTTGGTTCCGGCGAGTCGAGCCTCTGGTTCCGGCGTAACCGGCAGTTGATTGTGGCGTGTCCACTAGGTGGTTCTGGGGAGTGGATCAGCTGGTTCCGGCATACTCGGCAGGTGGTACCGGCGTGTCCAGAACATGGTTCTGGCAAGTCTGAGAGGTGGTTTCGGCATGCTCGACAGGTGATTCCGGAGTGTCCGCCAAGTGTTTCTGGCGTAACCGGCAGGTGATTTTGGCCTGTCCGACAGGTGTTTCTTGCGAGTCGTGCAGGTGGCTCAGGCATGCTCAGTTGGTGCTTCCGGCGTCTCTGGCACGTGGTTCTGGTGTGTCTGAGAGCTGGTTCTGGCATGTCCGGCAGATGATTCCAGAGTGTCCACCAAGTGGTTCTGGCATACCCGGCAAGTGATTTTGGCGTGTCAGGTAGGTGGTTCCGGCGTGCTCGGCAGGTGGTTCAGGCGGGTCTGCAAGGTGGTTTCGGTGTGTTCGGGGTGTGGTTCCAGCATCTCAGTCACATGGTTCTGGCACGTCTGAGAGGTGGTTCCGGCCGGCCCGACAGGTGTTGCCATGGTGTCCGCCAAGTGGTTCTGGCATAGCTGGCAGGTGATGTTGGCGTGACCGGAAGGTGGTTCCAGCCAGCGCGGCAGGTGATTCCGAAGTGTTCACCAAATGGTTGTGGCGTAGCCAGCAGGTGATTTTGGCGTGTCCAGCAGGTGGTTTTGGCGAGTCGAGCAGGTGGTTCTGGCGTGCTCGGCAGGTGCTTCCGGTGTCATTGGCATGTGGTTCCGGCATGTCTGAGAGGTGGTTCCGCCATGCCCGGCAGGTGATTCCGGAGTGTTCGCCAAGTGGTTCTGGCGTAGCCGGCAGGTGATTTTGCATGTCCGGCAATGGTTCCGGACAGTCGAGCCGGTGGTTCTGGCGTGTCCGGCAGGTGGTTCCGGTCTGTCCAGCAGGTGGTTCTGGGGTGTCAGGCACGAGGTTCTGGCACGTCTGAGAGGTTGTGTCGGCATGCCCTTCACATGATTCCAGCTTGTCCACCAAGTGGTTCTGGTGTAGCGGGCAGGTGATTTTGGCGTGTCCGGCAGGTGGGACCGGTGAGTCAAGCAGGTGTTTCCGGCGAGTGTTTCCTGTGTTTCCGGTCTGTCCGGGAGATGGTTCCGGCCTGTCCGGCACGTGCTTCTGGCACTTCTGAGAGGTTGTGCTGGCATGCCCGGCAGGTGATTCTGGAGTGTCCGCCAAGTGGTTCTGGCGAAGCCGGAAGGTGATTTTGGCCTGTCTGGCAGGTGGTTCTGGGGAGTGGATCAGGAACTTCCGGCATTCTCGGCAGGTGCTTCCGCCGTCTCCGGCATGTGGTTGTGGCACCTCTGAGAGGTGGTTCCAGCATGCCCGGCAGGTGATTCCGGAGTGTGCGACAAGTGGTTGTGGCGTAGCCGGGTGGTGATTCTGGCGTGTCCGGCAGGTGGTTCTGGCGAGTCAAGCAGGTGGTCCCGGCGTGTCCGGCAGCTGGTTCCGGTCTGTCCTGGAGGTGGTTCCGGAGTGTCTGCCGAGTGGTTCTTGCGTAGCCGGCAGGTGATTTTGGCGTGTCCAGCAGGTGGTTCTGGGGAGTGGAGCAGGTGGTTCCGGCACACTCTACAGGTGGTTCCGGCGTGTCCGGCACATGATTCTGGCACGTCTGAGAGGTGGTTCCAGCATGCCCGGCAGGTGATCCCGGAGAGTCCTCCAAGTGGTTCTGGCGTACCCCGCAGGTGTTTCAGGTGTGTCCGGCAGGTGGCTCTGGTGAGTCGAGCAGGTGGTTCCGGGGTGCTCGGCAGGTGGTTCCGCCATGTCCGGCAGGTGTTTGCCGTCTCTACATGACGTGGTTCCGGCATGCCCGCAAGGTGATTCTGGAGTGTCCACCCAGTGGTTTTGGCGTGGCCGGCATAAGATTTTGGGCTGTGACGCAGGTGGTTCCGGCATGTCCAGCAGGTAGTTCCGGAGAGCTCGGCAGGTGCTTCCGGTCTCTCCGGCACGTGGTTGTGGCACGTCTGAGAGAAGGTTCCGGCATGCCTGGCAGGTGATTCCGGAGTCTCCGGCATGTGGCTCTGGCTCCTCTGAGAGGTGGTTCCGGAATGCCTGGCATGTGATTCCGGAGTGTCTGCCGTGTGGTTCTGGCATAGCCAGCAGTTGATTGTGGCGTGTCCAGTAGGTGGTTCCGGGGAGTGGATCAGCTGGTTCCGGCATACTCGGCAGGTGGTACCGGCGTGTCCAGAACATGGTTCTGGCAAGTCTGAGATGTGGTTCCGGCACGCCCGACAGGTGATTCCGGAGTGTCCGCCAAGTGTTTCTGGCGTACCCGGCAGGTGATTTTGGCCTGTCCGACAGGTGTTTCTTGCGAGTCGTGCAGGTGGCTCAGGCATGCTCAGCTGCTGCTTCCGGCGTCTCTGGCACGTGGTTCTGGTGTGTCTGAGAGCTGGTTCTGGCATGTCCGGCAGATGATTCCGGAGTGTCCACCAAGTGGTTCTGGTATACCTGGCAGGTGATTTTGGCGTGTCAGGAAGGTGGTTCCGGCTAGTTGAACAGGTGGATCAGGCGTGCTCGCCAGGTGGTTCAGGCGGGTCTGGCAGGTGGTTTCGGTCTGTTCGGGGTGTGGTTCCGGCATCTCAGGCACATGGTTCTGGCACGTCTGAGAGGTGGTTGCGGCCGGCCCGACAGGTGTTTCCGGAGTGTCCGCCAAGTGGTTCTGGCGTAGTTGGCAGGTGATGTTGGCGTGACCGGCATGTGGTTCCAGCAAGGCCGGCAGGTGATTCTGGAGTGTCCGCCAAGTGGTTCTGGCGTAGCCGGCAGGTGATTTTGACGTGTCCAGCAGGTGGTTCCGGCGAGCTCGGCAGGTGGTACCGGCGTGTCCGGAACATGGTTCTGGCACGTCTGAGAGATGGTTCCGGCATGCCCGGCAGGTGATTCCGGAGTGTCCGGCATGTGGTTCTGGCACGTCTGAGAGGTGGTTCCGGCGTGCCCGGTAGGTGATCCCGGGGAGTCCTCCAAATGGTTCTGGCATACCCCGCAGGTGTTTCTTGTGTTTCCGGCAGGTGGCTCTGGTGAGTCGAGCAGGTGGTTCCGGCGTGCTCGTCAGGTGGTTCTGGCAGTTCCGGCCGGTGTTTGCCGTCTCTACATGACGTGGTTCCGGCGTGCCCGCAAGGTGATTCTGGAGTGTCCACCCTGTGGGGTTGGCGTAGCCGGCATATGATTTTGGCCTGTGAGGCAGGTGGTTCCGGCATGTCCAGCAGGTGGTTCCGGAGAGCTCGGCAGGTGCTTCCGGTCTCTCCGGCACGTGGTTGTGGCACGTCTGAGAGAAGGTTCCGGCATGCCCGGCATGTGATTCCAGAGTCTCCGGAATGTGGTTCTGGCACCTTGGATAGGTGGTTCCGGCATGCCCGGCAGGTGATTCCGTAGTCTCCTGCATGTGGTTCTGGCACCTCTGAGAGGTGGTTACACAATGCCTGGCATCTGATTCCGGAGTGTCTGCCGAGTGGTTCTGGCGTAGACGACAGGTGATTCTGGCGTGTCCAGCAGGTGGTTCTGGGAAGTGGATCAGGTGGTTATGGCATACTGGGCAGGTGGTACCGGCGTGTCCGGAACACCGTTCTGGCAAGCCTGATAGGTGGTTCCGGCATGCCCGGCAGCTGATTCGGGAGTGTTCGCCAAGTGGTTCTGGCGTAGCCGGCAGGTGATTTTGCATGTCCGGCGGTGGTTTCGGCGAGTCGAGCTGGTGGTTCCGGCGTGTCCGGCAGGTGGTTCCGGGCTGTCCGGCAGGTGGTTCTGGCGTGTCCGGCACAAGGTTCTGGCAAGTCTGAGAGGTGGTTCCGGCATGCCCGACAGGTGATTCCGGAGTGTCCGCCACGTGGTTCTGGCGTACCCAGCTGGTGATTTTGGCGTGTCTGGCAGGTGTTTCTTTCAAGTCGAGCATGTGGGTCAGGCATGCTCAGCACGTGCTTCCGGCATGTGCGGCACGTGGTTCTGGTGTGTCTGAGAGCTGGTTCTGGCATGTCCGGCAGATGATTCCGGAGTGCCCACCAAGTGGTTGTGACATACCCGGCAGGTGATTTTGGCGTGTCAGGTAGGTGGTTCCGGCGAGTCGAGTAGGTGGTTCCGGCGTGCTCGGCAAGTGGTTCAGGCGGGTCTGGCAGGTGGTTTCGGTGTGTTCGGGGTGTGGTTCCGGCATCTCAGGCACATGGTTCTGGCACGTCTGAGAGGTGGTTCCGGCCGGCCCGACAGTTGTTTCCATGGTGTCCGACAAGTGGTTCTGGCATAGCTGGCAGGTGATGTTGGCGTGCCCGGCAGGTGGTTCCAGCCAGCCCGGCAGGTGATTCTGAAGTTTTCACCAAATGGTTGTGGCGTAGCCGGCAGGTGATTTTGGCGTGTCCAGCAGGTGGTTTTGGCGTGTCGAGCAGGTGGTTCTGGCGTGCTCGGCAGGTGCTTCCGTTGTCATTGGCATGTGTTTCTGGCATGTCTGAGAGATGGTACCGCCATGCACGGCAGTTGGTTCCGGAGTGTTCGCCAAGTGGTTCTGGCGTAGCCGGCAGGTGATTTTGCATGTCTGGCAATGGTTCCAGCGAGTCGAGCCGGTGGTTCTGGCGTGTCCGGCACGAGGTTCTGGCACGTCTGAGAGGTTGTGTCGGCATGCCCTTCACGTAATTCCGGCTTGTCCACCAAGTGGTTCTGGTGTAGCGGGCAGGTGATTTTGGCGTGTCCGGCAGGTGGGACCGGTGAGCCAAGCAGGTGTTTCCGGCGAGTGTTTCCTGTGTTTCCGGTCTGTCCGGGAGATGGTTCCGGCCTGTCCGGCACGTGCTTCTGGCACTTCTGAGAGGTTGTGCTGGCATGCCCGGCAGGTGATTCTGGAGTGTCCGCCAAGTGGTTCTGGCATAGCCGGCAGGTGATTTTGGCGTGTCCGGCAGGTGGTTCTGGGGAGTGGATCAGGAACTTCCGGCATTCTCGGCAGGTGCTTCCGCCGTCTCCGGCATGTGGTTGTGGCACCTCTGAGAGGTGGTTCCAGCATGCCCGGCAGGTGATTCCGGAGTGTCCGACAAGTGGTTGTGGCGTAGCCGGCTGGTGATTCTGGCGTGTCCGGCAGGTGGTTCTGGCGAGTCAAGCAGGTGGTCCCGGCGTGTCCGGCAGCTGGTTCCGGTCTGTCCTGGAGGTGGTTCCGGAGTGTCTGCCGAGTGGGTCTGGCGTAGCCTGCAGGTGATTTTGGCGTGTCCAGCAGGTGGTTCTGGCGAGTGGAGCAGGTGGTTCTGGCATACTCGGCAGGTGGTTCCGGCGTGTCCGGCACATGATTCTGGCACGTCTGAGAGGTGGTTCCAGCATGCCCGGCAGGTGATCCCGGAGAGTCCTCCAAGTGGTTCTGGCGTACCCCGCAGGTGTTTCAGGTGTGTCCGGCAGGTGGCTCTGGTGAGTCGAGCAGGTGGTTCCGGGGTGCTCGGCAGGTGGTTCCGGCATGTCCGGCAGGTGTTTGCCGTCTGTACATGACGTGGTTCCGGCATGCCCGCAAGGTGATTCTGGAGTGTCCACCCAGTGGTTTTGGCGTGGCCGGCATAAGATTTTGGGATGTGAGGCAGGTGATTCCGGCATGTCCAGCAGGTGGTTCCGGAGAGCTCGGCAGGTGCTTCCGGTCTGTCTGGCACGTGGTTGTGGCACGTCTGAGAGAAGGTTCCAGCATTCCCGGCAGGTGATTCCAGAGTCTCCGGCATGTGGTTCTGGCACCTTGGATAGGTGGTTCCGGCATGCCCGGCAGGTGATTCCGGAGTCTCCGGCATGTGGCTCTGGCACCTCTGAGAGGTGGTTCCGGAATGCCTGGCATGTGATTCCGGAGTGTCTGCCGTGTGGTTCTGGCATAGCCGGCAGTTGATTGTGGCGTGTCCAGTAGGTGGTTCCGGGGAGTGGATCAGCTGGTTCCGGCATACTCGGCAGGTGGTACCGGCGTGTCCAGAACATGGTTCTGGCAAGTCTGAGAGGTGGTTCCGGCATGCCCGACAGGTGATTCCGGAGTGTCCGCCAAGTGTTTCTGGCGTACCCGGCAGGTGATTTTGGCCTGTCCGACAGGTGTTTCTTGCGAGTCGTGCAGGTGGCTCAGGCATGCTCAGCTGCTGCTTCCGGCGTCTCTGCCACGTGGTTCTGGTGTGTCTGAGAGCTGGTTCTGGCATGTCCGGCAGATGATTCCAGAGTGTCCACCAAGTGGTTCTGGTATACCTGGCAGGTGATTTTGGCGTGTCATGAAGGTGGTTCCGGCTAGCTGAACAGGTGGATCAGGCGTGCTCGCCAGGGGGTTCAGGCGGGTCTGGCTGGTGGTTTCGGTGTGTTCGGGGTGTGGTTCCGGCATCTCAGGCACATGGTTCTTGCACGTCTGTGAGGTGGTTGCGGCCGGCCCGACAGGTGTTTCCGGATTGTCCGCCAAGTGGTTCTGGCGTAGCTGGCAGGTGATGTTGGCGTGACCGGCAGGTGGTTCCAGCAAGCCCGGCAGGTGATTCTGGAGTGTCCGCCAAGTGGTTCTGGCGTAGCCGGCAGGTGATTTTGGCGTGTCCAGCAGGTGGTTCCGGCGAGCTCGGCAGGTGGTAGCGGCATGTCCGGAACATGGTTCTGGCACGTCTGAGAGATGGTTCCGGCATGCCCGGCAGGTGATTCCGGAGTGTCCGGCATGTGGTTCTGGCACGTCTGAGAGGTGGTTCCGGCATGCCCGGCAGCTGATTCGGGAGTGTTCGCCAAGTGGTTCTGGCGTAGCCGGCAGGTGATTTTCCATGTCTGGCGGTGGTTCCGGCGAGTCGAGCTGGTGGTTTCGGCGTGTCCGGAAGGTGGTTCCGGTCTGTCCGGCAGGTGGTTCTGGCGTGTCTGGCACGAGGTTCTGGCACGCGAGAGAGGTGGTTCCGGCATGCCCGACAGGTGATTCCGGAGTGTCCGCCACGTGGTTCTGGCCTACCCGGCAGGTGATTTTGGCGTATCTGGCAGGTGTTTCTTGCAAGTCGAGCATGTGGCTCAGGCATGCTCAGCACGTGCTTCCAGTGTGTCCGGCACGTGGTTCTGGTGTGTCTGAGAGCTGGTTCTGGCATGTCCGGCAGATGATTCCAGAGTGTCCACCAAGTGGTTCTGGCATACCCGGCAAGTGATTTTGGCGTGTCAGGTAGGTGGTTCCGGCGAGTCGAGTAGGTGGTTCCGGCGTGCTCGGCAGGTGGTTCAGGCGGGTCTGGCAGGTGGTTTCGGTCTGTTCGGGGTGTGGTTCCGGCATCTCAGGCACATGGTTCGGGCACGTCTGAGAGGTGGTTCCGGCCGGCCCGACAGGTGTATCCATGGTGTCCGCCAAGTGGTTCTGGCATAGCTGGCAGGTGATGTTGGCGTGACCGGCAGGTGGTTCCAGCCAGCACGGCAGGTGATTCCGAAGTGTTCACCAAATGGTTGTGGCGTAGCCGGCAGGTGATTTTGGCGTGTCCAGCAGGTGGTTTTGGCGAGTCGAGCAGGTGGTTCTGGCGTGCTCGGCAGGTGCTTCCGGTGTCATTGGCATGTGGTTCTGGCATGTCTGAGAGGTGGTTCCGCCATGCCCGGCAGGTGATTCCGGACTGTTCGCCAAGTGGTTCTGGCGTAGCCGGCAGGTGATTTTGCATGTCCGGCAATGGTTCCGGCGAGTCGAGCCGGTGTTTCTGGCGTGTCCGGCAGGTGGTTCCGGTCTGTCCAGCAGGTGGCTCTCGGGTGTCAGGCACGAGGTTCTGGCACGTCTGAGAGGTTGTGTCGGCATGCCCTTCACATGATTCCGGCTTGTCCACCAAGTGGTTCTGGTGTAGCGGGCAGGTGATTTTGGCGTGTACGGCAGGTGGGTCCGGTGAGTCAAGCAGGTGTTTCCGGCGAGTGTTTCCTGTGTTTCCGGTCTGTCCGGGAGATGGTTCCGGCCTGTCCGGCACGTGCTTCTGGCACTTCTGAGAAGTTGTGCTGGCATGCCCGGCAGGTGATTCTGGAGTGTCCGCCAAGTGGTTCTGGCGTAGCCGGCAGGTGATTTTGGCGTGTCCGGCAGGTGGTTCTGGGGAGTGGATCAGGAACTTCCGGCATTCTCGGCAGGTGCTTCCGCCGTCTCCGGCATGTGGTTGTGGCACCTCTGAGAGGTGGTTCCAGCATGCCCGGCAGGTGATTCCGGAGTGTCCAACAAGTGGTTGTGGCGTAGCCGGATGGTGATTCTGGCGTGTCCGGCAGGTGGTTCTGGCGAGTGAAGCAGGTGGTCCCGGCGTGTCCGGCAGCTGGTTCCGGTCTGTCCTGGAGGTGGTTCCGGAGTGTCTGCCGAGTGGGTCTGGCGTAGCCGGCAGGTGATTTTGGCGTGTCCAGCAGGTGGTTCTGGCGAGTGGAGCAGGTGGTTCCGGCATACTCGGCAGGTGGTTCCGGCGTGTCCGGCACATGATTCTGGCACGTCTGAGAGGTGGTTCCAGCATGCCCGGCAGGTGATCCCGGAGAGTCCTCCAAGTGGTTCTGGCGTACCCCGCAGGTGTTTCAGGTGTGTCCGGCAGGTGGCTCTGGTGAGTCGAGCAGGTGGTTCCGGGGTGCTCGGCAGGTGGTTCCGGCATGTCCGGCAGGTGTTTGCCGTCTGTACATGACGTGGTTCCGGCATGCCCGCAAGGTGATTCTGGAGTGTCCACCCAATGGTTTTGGCGTGGCCGGCATATGATTTTGGCCTGTGAGGCAGGTGGTTCCGGCATGTCCAGCA
Organism: Equus caballus; assembly: GCF_041296265.1. NCBI lineage: Eukaryota > Metazoa > Chordata > Mammalia > Perissodactyla > Equidae > Equus > Equus caballus. The sequence goes on along the minus strand of NC_091698.1, from coordinate 9,988,909 downwards.
GGTGGTTCCGGAGAGCTCGGCAGGTGCTTCCGGTCTCTCCGGCACGTGGTTGTGGCACGTCTGAGAGAAGGTTCCGGCATGCCCGGCAGGTGATTCCAGAGTCTCCGGCATGTGGTTCTGGCACCTTGGATAGGTGGTTCCGGCATGCCCGGCAGGTGATTCCGGAGTCTCCGGCATGTGGCTCTGGCACCTCTGAGAGGTGGTTCCGGAATGCCTGGCATGTGATTCCGGAGTGTCTGCCGTGTGGTTCTGGCATAGCCGGCAGTTGATTGTGGCGTGTCCAGTAGGTGGTTCCGGGGAGTGGATCAGCTGGTTCCGGCATACTCGGCAGGTGGTACCGGCGTGTCCAGAACATGGTTCTGGCAAGTCTGAGAGGTGGTTCCGGCATGCCCGACAGGTGATTCCGGAGTGTCCGCCAAGTGTTTCTGGCGTACCCGGCAGGTGATTTTGGCCTGTCCGACAGGTGTTTCTTGCGAGTCGTGCAGGTGGCTCAGGCATGCTCAGCTGCTGCTTCCGGCGTCTCTGGCACGTGGTTCTGGTGTGTCTGAGAGCTGGTTCTGGCATGTCCGGCAGATGATTCCAGAGTGTCCACCAAGTGGTTCTGGTATACCTGGCAGGTGATTTTGGCGTGTCATGAAGGTGGTTCCGGCTAGTTGAACAGGTGGATCAGGCGTGCTCACCAGGGGGCTCAGGCGGGTCTGGCAGGTGGTTTCGGTGTGTTCGGGGTGTGGTTCCGGCATCTCAGGCACATGGTTCTGGCACGTCTGAGAGGTGGTTGCGGCCGGCCCGACAGGTGTTTCCGGAGTGTCCGCCAAGTGGTTCTGGCGTAGCTGGCAGGTGATGTTGGCGTGACCGCCAGGTGGTTCCAGCAAGACCGGCAGGTGATTCTCGAGTGTCCGCCACGTGGTTCTGGCTTAGCCGGCAGGTGATTTTGGCGTGTCCAGCAGGTGGTTCCGGCGAGCTCGTCTTGTGGTAGCGGCGTGTCCGGAACATGGTTCTGCCACGTCTGAGAGATGGTTCCGGCTTGCCTGGCAGGTGATTCCGGAGTGTCCGGCATGTGGTTCTGGCACCTCTGAGAGGTGGTTCCGTCATGCCCGGCAGGTGGTTCCGGAGTGTCTGCCGAGTGGTTCTGGCGTAGACGGCAGGTGATTCTGGCGTGTCCAGCAGGTGGTTCTGGGAAGTGGATCAGGTGGTTCCGGCATACTCGGCAGGTGGTACCGGCGTGTCCGGAACATGGTTCTGGCAAGCCTGATAGGTGGTTCCGGCATGCCCGGCAGCTGATTCGGAAGTGTTCGCCAAGTGGTACTGGCGTAGCCGGCAGGTGATTTTGCATGTCTGGCGGTGGTTCCGGCGAGTCGAGCTGGTGGTTCCGGCGTGTCCGGAAGGTGGTTCCGGTCTGTCCGGCAGGTGGTTCTGGCATGTCTGGCATGAGGTTCTGGCACGCCAGAGAGGTGGTTCCGGCATGCCCGACAGGTGATTCCGGAGTGTCCGCCACGTGGTTCTGGCCTACCCGGCAGGTGATTTTGGTGTATCTGGCAGGTGTTTCTTGCAATTCAAGCATGTGGCTCAGGCATGCTCAGCACGTGCTTCCAGTGTGTCCGGCACGTGGTTCTGGTGTGTCTGAGAGCTGGTTCTGGCATGTCCGGCAGATGATTCCAGAGTGTCCACCAAGTGGTTCTGGCATACCCGGCAAGTGATTTTGGCGTGTCAGGTAGGTGGTTCCGGCGAGTCGAGTAGGTGGTTCCGGCGTGCTCGGCAGGTGGTTCAGGCGGGTCTGGCAGGTGGTTTCGGTGTGTTCGGGGTGTGGTTCCGGCATCTCAGGCACATGGTTCTGGCACGTCTGAGAGGTGGTTCCGGCCGGCCCGACAGGTGTTGCCATGGTGTCCGCCAAGTGGTTCTGGCATAGCTGGCAGGTGATGTTGGCGTGACCGGCAGGTGGTTCCAGCCAGCACGGCAGGTGATTCCGAAGTGTTCACCAAATGGTTGTGGCGTAGCCGGCAGGTGATTTTGGTGTGTCCAGCAGGTGGTTTTGGTGAGTCGAGCAGGTGGTTCTGGCGTGCTCGGCAGGTGCTTCCGGTGTCATTGGCATGTGGTTCCGGCATGTCTGAGAGGTGGTTCCGCCATGCCCGGCAGGTGATTCCGGAGTGTTCGCCAAGTGGTTCTGGCGTAGCCGGCAGGTGATTTTGCATGTCCGGCAATGGTTCCGGACAGTCGAGCCGGTGGTTCTGGCTTGTCCGGCAGGTGGTTCCGGTCTGTCCAGCAGGTGGTTCTGGGGTGTCAGGCACGAGGTTCTGGCACGTCTGAGAGGTTGTGTCGGCATGCCCTTCACATGATTCCACCTTGTCCACCAAGTGGTTCTGGTGTAGCGGGCAGGTGATTTTGGCGTGTCCGGCAGGTGGGACCGGTGAGTCAAGCAGGTGTTTCCGGCGAGTGTTTCCTGTGTTTCCGGTCTGTCCGGGAGATGGTTCCGGCCTGTCCGGCACGTGCTTCTGGCACTTCTGAGAGGTTGTGCTGGCATGCCCGGCAGGTGATTCTGGAGTGTCCGCCAAGTGGTTCTGGCGTAGCCGGCAGGTGATTTTGACCTGTCCGGCAGGTGGTTCTGGGGAGTGGATCAGGAACTTCCGGCATTCTCGGCAGGTGCTTCCGCCGTCTCCGGCATGTGGTTGTGGCACCTCTGAGAGGTGGTTCCAGCATGCCCGGCAGGTGATTCCGGAGTGTCCGACAAGTGCTTGTGGCGTAGCCGGGTGGTGATTCTGGCGTGTCCGGCAGGTGGTTCTGGCGAGTCAAGCAGGTGGTCCCGGCGTGTCCGGCAGCTGGTTCCGGTCTGTCCTGGAGGTGGTTCCGGAGTGTCTGCCGAGTGGGTCTGGCGTAGCCGGCAGGTGATTTTGGCGTGTCCAGCAGGTGGTTCTGGCGCGTGGAGCAGGTGGTTCCGGCATACTCGGCAGGTGGTTCCGGCGTGTCCGGCACATGATTCTGGCACGTCTGAGAGGTGGTTCCAGCATGCCCGGCAGGTGATCCCGGAGAGTCCTCCAAGTGGTTCTGGCGTACCCCGCAGGTGTTTCAGGTGTGTCCGGCAGGTGGCTCTGGTGAGTCGAGCAGGTGGTTCCGGGGTGCTCAGCAGGTGGTTCCGGCATGTCCGGCAGGTGTTTGCCGTCTGTACATGACGTGGTTCCGGCATGCCCGCAAGGTGATTCTGGAGTGTCCACCCAGTGGTTTTGGCGTGGCCGGCATAAGATTTTGGGCTGTGACGCAGGTGGTTCCGGCATGTCCAGCAGGTGGTTCCGGAGAGCTCGGCAGGTGCTTCCGGTCTCTCCGGCACGTGGTTGTGGCACGTCTGAGAGAAGGTTCCGGCATGCCCGGCAGGTGATTCCAGAGTCTCCGGCATGTGGTTCTGGCACCTTGGATAGGTGGTTCCGGCATGCCCGGCAGGTGATTCCGGAGTCTCCGGCATGTGGCTCTGGCACCTCTGAGAGGTGGTTCCGGAATGCCTGGCATGTGATTCCGGAGTGTCTGCCGTGTGGTTCTGGCATAGCCGGCAGTTGATTGTGGCGTGTCCAGTAGGTGGTTCCGGGGAGTGGATCAGCTGGTTCCGGCATACTCGGCAGGTGGTACCGGCGTGTCCAGAGCATGGTTCTGGCAAGTCTGAGAGGTGGTTCCGGCATGCCCGACAGGTGATTCCGGAGTGTCCGCCAAGTGTTTCTGGTGTACCCGGCAGGTGATTTTGGCCTGTCCGACAGGTGTTTCTTGCGAGTCGTGCAGGTGGCTCAGGCATGCTCAGCTGCTGCTTCCGGCGTCTCTGGCACGTGGTTCTGGTGTGTCTGAGAGCTGGTTCTGGCATGTCCGGCAGATGATTCCAGAGTGTCCACCAATTGGTTCTGGTATACCTGGCAGGTGATTTTGGCGTGTCATGAAGGTGGTTCCGGCTAGTTGAACAGGTGGATCAGGCGTGCTCACCAGGGGGTTCAGGCGGGTCTGGCAGGTGGTTTCGGTGTGTTCGGGGTGTGGTTCCGGCATCTCAGGCACATGGTTCTGGCACGTCTCAGAGGTGGTTGCGGCCCGCCCGACAGGTGTTTCCGGAGTGTCCGCCAAGTGGTTCTGGCGTAGCTGGCAGGTGATGTTGGCGTGACCGGCAGGTGGTTCCAGCAAGCCCGGCAGGTGATTCTGGAGTGTCCGCCAAGTGGTTCTGGCGTAGCCGGCAGGTGATTTTGACGTGTCCAGCAGGTGGTTCCGGCGAGCTCGGCAGGTGGTACCGGAGTGTCAGGAACATGGTTCTGGCACGTCTGAGAGATGGTTCCGGCTTGCCTGGCAGGTGATTCCGGAGTGTCCGGCATGTGGTTCTGGCACCTCTGAGAGGTGGTTCCGGCATGCCCGGCTGGTGGTTCAGGAGTGTCTGCCGAGTGGTTCTGGCGTAGACGGCAGGTGATTCTGGCGTGTCCAGCAGGTGGTTCTGGGGAGTGGATCAGGTGGTTCCGGCATACTCGGCAGGTGGTACCGGCGTGTCCGGAACATGGTTCTGGCAAGCCTGATAGGTGGTTCCGGCATGCCCGGCAGCTGATTCGGGAGTGTTCGCCAAGTGGTTCTGGCGTAGCCGGCAGGTGATTTTGCATGTCTGGCGGTGGTTCCGGCGAGTCGAGCTGGTGGTTCCGGCGTGTCCGGAAGGTGGTTCCGGTCTGTCCGGCAGGTGGTTCTGGCGTGTCTGGCATGAGGTTCTGGCACGCCAGAGAGGTGGTTCCGGCATGCCCGGCAGGTGATTCCGGATTGTCCGGCATGTGGTTCTGGCACGCCTGAGAGGTGGTTCCGGCATGCCCGGTAGGTGATCCCGGAGAGTCCTCCAAGTGGTTCTGGCATACCCCGCAGGTGTTTCAGGTGTGTCCGGCAGGTGGCTCTGGTGAGTCGAGCAGGTGGTTCCGGCGTGTTCGTCAGGTGGTTCTGGCAGTTCCGGCAGGTGTTTGCCGTCTGTCCATGACGTGGTTCCGGCATGCCCGCAAGGTGATTCTGGAGTGTCCACGCAGTGGTGTTGGCGTAGCCGGCATATGATTTTGGCCTGTGAGGCAGGTGGTTCCGGCATGTCAAGCAGGTGGTTCTGGAGAGCTCGGCAGGTGCTTCCAGTCTCTCCGGCACGTGGTTGTGGCACGTCTGAGAGAAGGTTCCGGCATGCCCGGCATGTGATTCCAGAGTCTCCGGAATGTGGTTCTGGCACCTTGGATAGGTGGTTCCGGCATGCCCGGCAGGTGATTCCGTAGTCTCCTGCATGTGGTTCTGGCACCTCTGAGAGGTGGTTACAGAATGCCTGGCATCTGATTCCGGAGTGTCTGCCGAGTGGTTCTGGCGTAGACGACAGGTGATTCTGGCGTGTCCAGCAGGTGGTTCTGGGAAGTGGATCAGGTGGTTCTGGCATACTGGGCAGGTGGTACCGGCATGTCCGGAACACCGTTCTGGCAAGCCTGATAGGTGGTTCCGGCATGCCCGGCAGCTGATTCGGGAGTGTTCGCCAAGTGGTTCTGGCGTAGCCGGCAGGTGATTTTGCATGTCCGGCGGTGGTTTCGGCGAGTCGAGCTGGTGGTTCCGGCGTGTCTGGCAGGTGGTTCCGGTCTGTCCGGCAGGTGGTTCTGGCGTGTCCGGCACAAGGTTCTGGCACGTCTGAGAGGTGGTTCCGGCATGCCCGACAGGTGATTCCGGAGTGTCCGCCACGTGGTTCTGGCATACCCAGCTGGTGATTTTGGCGTGTCTGGCAGGTGTTTCTTTCAAGTCGAGCATGTGGCTCAGTCATGCTCAGCACGTGCTTCCGGCATGTGCGGCACGTGGTTCTGGTCTGTCTGAGAGCTGGTTCTGGCATGTCCGGCAGATGATTCCGGAGTGTCCACCAAGTGGTTCTGGCATACCCGGCAGGTGATTTTGGCGTGTCAGGTAGGTGGTTCCGGCGAGTCGAGTAGGTGGTTCCGGCGTGCTCGGCAGGTGGTTCAGGCGGGTCTGGCAGGTGGTTTCGGTGTGTTCGGGGTGTGGTTCCGGCATCTCAGGCACATGGTTCTGGCACGTCTGAGAGGTAGTTCCGGCCGGCCCGACAGGTGTTTGCATGGTGTCCGCCAAGTGGTTCTCGCATAGCTGGCAGGTGATGTTGGCATGACCGGCAGGTGGTTCCAGCCAGCCCGGCAGGTGATTCCGAAGTGTTCACCAAATGGTTGTGGCGTAGCCGGCAGGTGATTTTGGCGTGTCCAGCAGGTGGTTTTGGCGAGTCGAGCAGGTGGTTCTGGCGTGCTCGGCAGGTGCTTCCGGTGTCATTGGCATGTGGCTCCGGCATGTCTGAGAGGTGGTTCCGCCATGCCCGGCAGGTGATTCCGGAGTGTTCGCCAAGTGGTTCTGGCGTAGCCGGCAGGTGATTTTGCATGTCCGGCAATGGTTCCGGCGAGTCGAGCTGGTGGTTCTGGCGTGTGCGGAAGGTGGTTCTGGCACGTCTGAGAGGTTGTGTCGGCATGCCCCTCACGTGATTCCGGCTTGTCCACCAAGCGGTTCTGGTGTAGCGGGCAGGTGATTTTGGCGTGTCCGGCAGGTGGGACCGGTGAGTCAAGCAGGTGTTTCCGGCGAGTCTTTCCTGTGTTTCCGGTCTGTCCGGGAGATGGTTCCGGCCTGTCCGGCACGTGCTTCTGGCACTTCTGAGAGGTTGTGCTGGTATGCCCGGCAGGTGATTCTGGAGTGTCCGCCAAGTGGTTCTGGCGTAGCCGGAAGGTGATTTTGGCGTGTCCGGCAGGTGGTTCTGGGGAGTGGATCAGGAACTTCCGGCATTCTCGGCAGGTGCTTCCGCCGTCTCCGGCATGTGGTTGTGGCACCTCTGAGAGGTGGTTCCGGCATGCCTGGCAGGTGATTCCGGAGTCTCCGGCATGTGGTTCTGGCACCTCTGAGAGGTGGTTCCGGAATGCCTGGCATGTGATTCCGGAGTGTCTGCCGTGTGGTTCTGGCATAGCCGGCAGTTGATTGTGGCGTGTCCAGTAGGTGGTTCCGGGGAGTGGATCAGCTGGTTCCGGTATACTCGGCAGGTGGTACCGGCGTGTCCAGAACATGGTTCTGGCAAGTCTGAGAGGTGGTTCCGGCATGCCCGACAGGTGATTCCGGAGTGTCCGCCAAGTGTTTCTGGCGTACCCCGCAGGTGATTTTGGCCTGTCCGACAGGAGTTTCTTGCGAGTCGTCCAGGTGGCTCAGGCATGCTCAGCTGCTGCTTCCGGCGTCTCTGGCACGTGGTTCTGGTGTTTCTGAGAGCTGGTTCTGGCATGTCCGGCAGATGATTCCAGAGTGTCCACCAAGTGGTTCTGGTATACCTGGCAGGTGATTTTGGCGTGTCAGGGAGGTGGTTCCGGCGCGTTGAGTAGGTGGTTCCAGCATGCCCGGCAGGTGATTCCGGAGTGTCCGACAAGCGGTTGTGGCGTAACCGGCTGGTGATTCTGGCGTGTCCGGCAGGTGGTTCTGGCGAGTCAAGCAGGTGGTCCCGGCGTGTCCGGCAGCTGGTTCCGGTCTGTCCTGGAGGTGGTTCCGGAGTGTCTGCCGAGTGGGTCTGGCGTAGCCGGCAGGTGATTTTGCAGGTCCGGCGGTGGTTCCGGCGAGATGAGCTGGTGGTTCCGGCGTGTCCGGCAGGTGCTTCCGGTCTGTCCGGCAGGTGGTTCTGACGTGTCCGGCACGAGGTTCTGGCACGTCTGAGAGGTGGTTCCGGCATGCCCGACAGGTGTTTCCGGAGTGTCCGCCAAGTGGTTCTGGCGTAGCTGGCAGGTGATGTTGGCGTGACCGGCAGGTGGTTCCAGCAAGCCCGGCAGGTGATTCTGGAGTGTCCGCCAAGTGGTTCTGGCGTAGCCGGCAGGTGATTTTGGCGTGTCCAGCAGGTGGTTCCGGCGAGCTCGGCTTGTGGTAGCGGCGTGTCCGGAACATGGTTCTGGCACGTCTGAGAGATGGTTCCGGCATGCCCGGCAGGTGATTCCGGAGTGTCCGGCATGTGGTTCTGGCACGTCTGAGAGGTGGTTCCGGCATGCCCGGTAGGTGATCCCGCAGAGTCCTCCAAGTGGTTCTGGCATACCCCGCAGGTGTTTCTTGTGTGTCCGGCAGGTGGCTCTGGTGAGTCGAGCAGGTGGTTCCGGCGTGCTCGTCAGGTGGTTCCGGCAGGTCCGGCAGGTGTTTGCCGTCTGTCCATGACGCGGTTCCGGCATGCCCGCAAGGTGATTCTGGAGTGTCCACCCAGTGGTGTTGGCGTAGCCGGCATATGATTTTGGCCTGTGAGGCAGGTGGTTCCGGCATGTCCAGCAGGTGGTTCCGGAGAGCTCGGCAGGTGCTTCCGGTCTCTCCGGCACGTGGTTGTGGCACGTCTGAGAGAAGGTTCCGGCATGCCCGGCAGGTGATTCCAGAGTCTCCGGAATGTGGTTCTGGCACCTTGGATAGGTGGTTCCGGCATGCCCGGCAGGTGATTCCGGAGTGTCTGCCGAATGGTTCTGGCGTAGACGGCAGGTGATTCTGGCGTGTCCAGCAGGTGGTTCTGGGGAGTGGATCAGGTGGTTCCGGCATACTCAGCAGGTGGTACCGGCGTGTCCGGAACATGGTTCTGGCAAGCCTGATAGGTGGTTCCGTCATGCCCGGCAGCTGATTCGGGAGTTTTCGCCAAGTGGTTCTGGCATAGCCGGCAGGTGATTTTGCATGTCTGGCTGTGGTTCCGGCGAGTCGAGCTGGTGGTTCCGGCATGCCCGGCAGGTGATTCCGGAGTGTCCGACAAGTGGTTGTGGCGTATCCGGCTGGTGATTCTGGCGTGTCCGGCAGGTGGTTCTGGCGAGTCAAGCAGGTGGTCCCGGCGTGCTCGGCAGGTGGTTCAGGCGGGTCTGGCAGGTGGTTTCGGTCTGTTCGGGGTGTGGTTCCGGCATCTCAGGCACATGGTTCTGGCACGTCTGAGAGGTGGTTCCGGCCGGCCCGATAGGTGTTTCCATGGTGTCCGCCAAGTGGTTCTGGCATAGCTGGCAGGTGATGTTGGCGTGACTACCAGGTGGTTCCAGCCAGCCCGGCAGGTGATTCCGAAGTGTTCACCAAATGGTTGTTGCGTAGCCGGAAGGTGATTTTGGCGTGTCCAGCGGGTGGTTTTGGCGAGTCGAGCAGGTGGTTCTGGCGTGCTCGGCAGGTGCTTCCGGTGTCATTGGCATGCGGTTCCGGCATGTCTGAGAGGTGGTTCCGCCATGCCCGGCAGGTGATTCCAGAGTGTTCCCCAAGTGGTTCTGGCATAGCCGGCAGGTGATTTTGCATGTCCGGCAATGATTCCGGTGAGTCGAGCCGGTGGTTCCGGGATGTCCGGCAGGTGGTTCCGGCATGCCCGGCAGGTGATTCCGGAGTGTCCGGCATGTGGTTGTGGCACCTCTGAGAGGTGGTTCCGGCATGCCCGGCAGGTGATACCGGAGTGTTCGCCAAGTGGTTCTGGCGTAGCCGGCAGGTGATTTTGCATGTCCGGCAATGGTTCCGGCGAGTCGAGCCGGTGGTTCCGGAATGTCCTGCAGGTGGTTCCGGCATGTCCAGCACGTGGTTCCAGCATGCCCGGCAGGTGATTCCGGAGTGTCCGGCATGTGGTTCTGGCACCTCTGAGAGGTGGTTCCGGAATGCCTGGCATGTGATTCCGGAGTGTCTGCCGAGTGGTTCTGGCGTAGCCGGCAGTTGATTTTGGCGTGTCCACTAGGTGGTTCTGGGAAGTGGATCAGCTGGTTCCGGCATACTCGGCAGGTGGTACCGGCGTGTCCAGAACATGGTTCTGGCAAGTCTGAGAGCTGGTTCCGGCGTGCCCGACTGGTGATTCCGGAGCGTCCGCCAAGTGTTTCTGGCGTATCCGGCAGGTGATTTTCGCCTGTCCGACAGGTGTATCTTGCGAGTCGAGCAGGTGGCTGAGGCATGCTCAGCTGGTGCTTCCGGCGTCTCTGGCACGTGGTTCAGGTGTGTCTTAGAGCTGGTTCTGGCATCTCCGGCAGATGATTCCGGAGTGTCCACCAAGTGGTTCTTGTATACCTGGCAGGTGATTTTGGCGTGTCAGGAAGTTGGTTCCGGCTAGTTGAGCAGGTGGATCAGGCGTGCTCGCCAGGGGGTTCAGGCGGGTCTGGCAGGTGGTTTCGGTCTGTTCGGGGAGTGGTTCCGGCATCTCAGGCTCATGGTTCTGGCACATCTGAGAGGTGGTTCCGGCCGGCCCGACAGGTGTTTCCATGGTGTCCGCCAAGTGGTTCTGGCATAGCTGGCAGGTGATGTTGGCGTGACCGGCAGGTGGTTCCAGCAAGACCGGCAGGTGATTCCGAAGAGTTCACCAAATGGTTGTGGCGTAGCCGGCAGGTGATTTTGGCGTGTCCAGCAGGTGGTTTTGGCGAGTCGAGCAGGCGGTTCTGGCGTGCTCGGCAGGTGCTTCCGGTGTCATTGGCATGTGGTTCCGGCATGTCTGAGAGGTGGTTCCGGCATGCCCGGCAGGTGGTTCCGGAGTGTCTGCCGAGTGGTTCTGGAGCCAGCCCGGCAGGTGATTCCGAAGAGTTCACCAAATGGTTGTGGCATAGCCGGCAGGTTATTTTGGCGTGTCAGGAAGGTGGTTCCGGCTAGTTGAGCAGGTGGATCAGGCGTGCTCGGCAGGGGGTTCAGGCGGGTCTGGCAGGTGGTTTCGGTCTGTTCGGGGAGTGGTTCCGGCATCTCAGGCACATGGTTCTGGCACGTCTGAGAGGTGGTTCCGGCCGGCCGGAGAGGTGTTTCCGGAGTGTCCGCCAAGTGGTTCTGGCGTAGCTGAAAGGTGATGTTGGCGTGATCGGCAGGTGGTTCCAGCCAGCCCGGCAGGTGATTCCGGAGTGTCTGCCGTGTGGTTCTGGCGTAGCTGGCAGGTGATTTTGGCGTGTCCAGCAGGTGGTTCCGGCGAGCTCGGCAGGTGGTACCAGCGTGTCCGGAACATGGTTCTGGCACGTCTGTGAGATGGTTCCGGCATGCCCGGCAGGTGATTCCGGAGTGTCCGGCATGTGGTTCTGGCACCTCTGAGATGTGGTTCCGGCATGCCCGGCAGGTGATTCCGGAGTGTCCGGCATGTTGTTCTGGCACCTCTGAGAGGTGGTTCCGGCATGCCCGGCAGGTGGTTCCGGAGTGTCTGCCGTGTGGTTCTGGTGTAGCTGGCAGGTGATTTTGCATGTCCGGCAATGGTTCCGGCGAGTCGAGCCGGTGGTTCCGGAATGTCCGGCAGGTGGTTCCGGCATGTCCAGCACGTGGTTCCAGCATGCCCGGCAGGTGTTTGCGAAGTGTTCACCAAATTCTTGTGGCGTAGCCGGAAGGTGATTCTGGCGTGTCCAGCAGGTGGTTCTGAGGAGTGGATCAGGTGGTTCCGGCATACTCTGCAGGTGGTACCGGCGTGTCCGGAACATGGTTCTGGCAAGTCTGAGGGGTGGTTCCGGCATGCCCGACAGGTTATTCCGGAGTGTCCGCCACGTGGTTCTGGCGTACCCGGCAGGTGATTTTGGCGTGTTGGGCAGGTGTTTCTTGCAAGTCGAGCATGTGGCTCAGGCATGATCATCAGGTGCTTCCGGCGTGTCCGGCACGTGGTTCTGGTGTGTCTGAGAGCTGGTTCTGGCATGTCCGGCAGATGTTTCCAGAGTGTCCACAAAGTGGTTGTGGCATACCAAGCAGGTGATTTTAGCGTGTCAGGTAGGAAGTTCCGGCTAGTCGAGTAGGTGGTTCCGGCGTGCTCGGCAGGTGGTTCAGGCGGGTCTGGCAGGTGGTTTCGGTCTGTTCGGGGTGTGCTTCCGGCGTCTCAGGCACATGGTTCTGGCACGTCTGATAGGTGGTCCCGGCCAGCCCGACAGATGTTTCCATGGTGTCCGCCAAGTGGTTCTGGCATAGCTGGCAGGTGATGTTGGCGTGACCGGCAGGTGGTTCCAGCCAGCCCGGCAGGTGATTCCGAAGAGTTCAACAAATGGTTGTGGCGTAGCCGGCAGGTGATTTTGGTGTGTCCAGCAGGTGGTTTTGGCGAGTCGAGCAGGTGGTTCTGGCGTGCTCGGCAGGTGCTTCCGGTGTCATTGGCATGTCGTACCGGCATGTCCGGCAGGTGATTCCTGAGTGTCCGGCATGTGGTTCTGGCACCTCTGAGAGGTGGTTCCGGCATGCCCGGCCAGTGATACCGGAGTGTCGGGCATTTGGTCTGGCACCTATGAGAGGTGGTTCCCGAATGCCTGGCATGTGATTCCGGAGTGTCTGCCGAGTGGTTCTGGCGTAGCCGGCAGTTGATTTTGGCGTGTCCATTAGGTGGTTCTGGGGAGTGGATCAGCTGGTTCCGGCATACTCGGCAGGTGGTACCGGCGTGTCCAGCACATGGTTGTGGCAAGTCTGAGAGGTGGTTCCGGTGCGCCCGACAGGTGATTCCGGAGCGTCCGCCAAGTGTCTCTCGCGTACCCGGCAGGTGATTTTGGCATGTCCGACTGGTGTTTCTTGCGAGTCCAGCAGGTGGCTCAGGCATGCTGAGCTGGTGCTTCCTGCATCTCTGGCACGTGGTTCTGGTGTGTCTGAGAGCTGGTTCTGGCGTGTCCGGAAGATGATTCCGGAGTGTCCACCAAGTGGTTCTGGTATACCTGGCAGGTGATTTTGGCGTGTCAGGAAGTTGGTTCCGGCTAGTTGAGCAGGTGGATCAGGCGTGCTCGCCAGGGGGTTCAGGCGAGTCTGGCAGGTGGTTTCGGTCTGTTCGGGGTGTGGTTCCGGCATCTCAGGCTCATGGTTCTGGCACGTCTGAGAGGTGGTTCCGGCCGGCCGGAGAGGTGTTTCCGGAGTGTCCGCCAAGTTTTTCTGGCGTAGCTGAAAGGTGATGTTGGCGTGACCGGCAGGTGGTTCCAGCCAGCCCGGCAGGTGATTCCGGAGTGTCTGCCGATTGTTTCTGGCGTAGCTGGCAGGTGATTTTGGCGTGTCCAGCAGGTGGTTCCGGCGAGCTCGGCTGGTGGTACAGGCGTGTCCGGAACATGGTTCTGGCACGTCTGAGAGATGGTTCCGGCATGCCCGGCAGGTGATTCCGGAGTGTCCGGCATGTGGTTCTGGCACCTCTGTGAGGTGGTTCTGGCATGCCCGGCAGGTGGTAACGGAGTGTCTGCCGAGTGGTTCTGGCGTAGTCGGCAGGTGATTCTGGCGTGTCCAGCAGTTGGTTCTAGGGAGTGGATCAGGTGGTTCTGGCATACTCGGCAGGTGGTACCGGCGTGTCCGGAACATGGTTCCGGCAAGTCTGAGAGGTGGTTCCGGCATGCCCGACAGGTGATTCCGGAGTGTTCGCCAAGTGGTTCTGCCGTAGCCGGCAGGTCATTTTGCATGTCCGGCGGTGTTTCCGGCGAGTCGAGACGGTGGTTCCAGCGTAGCTGGCAGTTGATTTTGGCGTGTCCACTAGGTGGTTCTGGGGAGTGGATCAGCTGGTTCCGGCATGCCCGACACTTGATTCCGGAGTGTTCGCCAAGTGGTTCTGGCGTAGCCGGCAGGTCATTTTGCATGTCCGGCGGTGGTTCCGGCGAGTCGAGCCGGTGGTTCCGGCGTGTCCAGCAGGTGTTTCCGGTCTGTCCGGCAGGTGGTTCTGGCGTGACCGGCACGAGGTTCTGGCACGTCTGAGAGTTGGTTCCGGCATGCCCGACAGGTGATTCCGGACTGTCCGCCACGTGGTTCTGGCGTACCCGGCAGGTGATTTTGGCGTGTCTGGCAGGTGTTTCTTGCAAGTCGAGCATTTGGCTCAGGCATGCTCAGCAGGTGCTTCCGGCGTGTCCGGCACGTGGTTGTGGTGTGTCTGAGAGCTGGTTCCGGCATGTCCGGCAGATGATTCCGGAGTGTCCACCAAGTGGTTGTGGCATACCAGGCAGGTGATTTTAGCGTGTCGGGTAGGTGGTTCCAGCGAGTCGAGTAGGTGGGTCCGGCGTGCTCGGCAGGTGGTTCAGGCGGGTCTGGCAGGTGGTTTCGGTCTGTTCGGGGTGTGGTTCCGGCATCTCAGGCACATGGTTCTGGCACGTTTGATAGGTGGTTCCGGCCGGCCCGACAGGTGTTTCCATGGTGTCCACCAATTGGTTCTTGCATAGCTGGCAGGTGATGTTGGCGTGACCGGCATGTGGTTCCAGCCAGCCCGGCCGGTGATTCTGAAGAGTTCACCAAATGGTTGTGGCGTAGCCGGCAGGTGATTTTGCCGTGTCCAGCAGGTGGCTTTGGCGAGTCGAGCAGGTGGTTCTGGCGTGCTCGGCAGGTGCTTCCGGTGTCATTGGCATGTGGTTCGGGCATGTCTGAGAGGTGGTTCCGCAATTCCCGGCAGGTGATTCCGGAGTGTTCGCCAAGTGGTTCTGGCATAGCCGGCAGGTGATTTTGCATGTCCGGCAATGGTTCCGGCGAGTCGAGCCGGTGGTTCCGGCATGTCCGGCAGGTGGTTCCGGCATGCCCGGCAGGTGATTCCGGAGTGTCCGGCATGTGGTTCTGGCACCTCTGAGAGATGGTTCCGGCATGCCCGGCATGTGATACCAGAGTGTCCGGCATTTGGTTCTGGCACCTCTGAGAGGTGATTCCGGAATGCCTGGCATGTGATTCCGGAGTGTCTGCCGAGTGGTTCTGGCGTAGCCGGCAGTTGATTTTGGCGTGTCCACTAGGTGGTTCTGGGAAGTGGATCAGCTGGTTCCGGCATACTCGCCAGGTGGTACCGGCGTGTCCAGAACATGGTTCTGGCAAGTCTGAGAGGTGGTTCCGGCACGCCCGACAGGTGATTCTGGAGCGTCAGCCAAGTGTTTCTGGCGTACCCGGCAGGTGATTTTGGCATGTCCGACAGGTGTTTCTTGCGAGTCGAGCAGGTGGCTCAGGCATGCTCAGCTGGTGCTTCCGGCGTCTCTGGCACGTGGTTCTGGTGTGTCTGAGAGCTGGTTCTGGCATGTCCGGCAGATGATTCCGGAGTGTCCACCAAGTGGTTCTGGTATACCTGGCAGGTGATTTTGGCGTGTCAGGAAGGTGGTTCCGGCTAGTTGAGCAGGTGGATCAGGCGTACTCGCCAGGGGGTTCAGGCGGGTCTGGCAGGTGGTTTCGGTCTGTTCGGGGAGTGGTTCCGGCATCTCAGGCACATGGTTCTGGCACATCTGAGAGGTGGTTCCGGCCGGCCCGACAGGTGTTTCTGGAGTGTCCGCCAAGTGGTTCTGGCGTAGCTGAAAGGTGATGTTGGTGTGACAGGCAGGTGGTTCCAGCCAGCCCCGCAGGTGATTCCGGAGTGTCTGCCGAGTGGTTCTGCCGTAGCCAGCAGGTGATTTTGGCGTGTCCGGCAGGTGGGACCGGTGAGTCAAGCAGGTGTTTCCGGCGAGTGTTTCCTGTGATTCCGGTCTGTCCGGGAGATGGTTGCGGCCTGTCCGGCACGTGCTTCTGGCACTTCTGAGAGGTTGTGCTGGCATGCCCGGCAGGTGATTCTGGAGTGTCCGCCAAGTGGTTCTGGCGTAGCCGGCAGGTGATTTTGGCGTGTCCGGCAGGTGGTTCTGGGGAGTGGATCAGGAACTTCCGGCATTCTCGGCAGGTGCTTCCGCCGTCTCCGGCATGTGGTTGTGGCACCTCTGAGAGGTGGTTCCAGCATGCCCGGCAGGTGATTCCGGAGTGTCCGACAAGCGGTTGTGGCGTAGCCGGCTGGTGATTCTGGCGTGTCCGGCAGGTGGTTCTGGCGAGTCAAGCAGGTGGTCCCGGCGTGTCCGGCAGCTGGTTCCGGTCTGTCCTGGAGGTGGTTCCGGAGTGTCTGCCGAGTGGGTCTGGCGTAGCCGGCAGGTGATTTTGCAGGTCCGGCGGTGGTTCCGGCGAGATGAGCTGGTGGTTCCGGCGTGTCCGGCAGGTGCTTCCGGTCTGTCCGGCAGGTGGTTCTGACGTGTCCGGCACGAGGTTCTGGCACGTCTGAGAGGTGGTTCCGGCATGCCCGACAGGTGTTTCCGGAGTGTCCGCCAAGTGGTTCTGGCGTAGCTGGCAGGTGATGTTGGCGTGACCGGCAGGTGGTTCCAGCAAGCCCGGCAGGTGATTCTGGAGTGTCCGCCAAGTGGTTCTGGCGTAGCCGGCAGGTGATTTTGGCGTGTCCAGCAGGTGGTTCCGGCGAGCTCGGCTTGTGGTAGCGGCGTGTCCGGAACATGGTTCTGGCACGTCTGAGAGATGGTTCCGGCATGCCCGGCAGGTGATTCCGGAGTGTCCGGCATGTGGTTCTGGCACGTCTGAGAGGTGGTTCCGGCATGCCCGGTAGGTGATCCCGCAGAGTCCTCCAAGTGGTTCTGGCATACCCCGCAGGTGTTTCTTGTGTGTCCGGCAGGTGGCTCTGGTGAGTCGAGCAGGTGGTTCCGGCGTGCTCGTCAGGTGGTTCCGGCAGGTCCGGCAGGTGTTTGCCGTCTGTCCATGACGCGGTTCCGGCATGCCCGCAAGGTGATTCTGGAGTGTCCACCCAGTGGTGTTGGCGTAGCCGGCATATGATTTTGGCCTGTGAGGCAGGTGGTTCCGGCATGTCCAGCAGGTGGTTCCGGAGAGCTCGGCAGGTGCTTCCGGTCTCTCCGGCACGTGGTTGTGGCACGTCTGAGAGAAGGTTCCGGCATGCCCGGCAGGTGATTCCAGAGTCTCCGGAATGTGGTTCTGGCACCTTGGATAGGTGGTTCCGGCATGCCCGGCAGGTGATTCCGGAGTGTCTGCCGAATGGTTCTGGCGTAGACGGCAGGTGATTCTGGCGTGTCCAGCAGGTGGTTCTGGGGAGTGGATCAGGTGGTTCCGGCATACTCAGCAGGTGGTACCGGCGTGTCCGGAACATGGTTCTGGCAAGCCTGATAGGTGGTTCCGTCATGCCCGGCAGCTGATTCGGGAGTTTTCGCCAAGTGGTTCTGGCATAGCCGGCAGGTGATTTTGCATGTCTGGCTGTGGTTCCGGCGAGTCGAGCTGGTGGTTCCGGCATGCCCGGCAGGTGATTCCGGAGTGTCCGACAAGTGGTTGTGGCGTATCCGGCTGGTGATTCTGGCGTGTCCGGCAGGTGGTTCTGGCGAGTCAAGCAGGTGGTCCCGGCGTGCTCGGCAGGTGGTTCAGGCGGGTCTGGCAGGTGGTTTCGGTCTGTTCGGGGTGTGGTTCCGGCATCTCAGGCACATGGTTCTGGCACGTCTGAGAGGTGGTTCCGGCCGGCCCGATAGGTGTTTCCATGGTGTCCGCCAAGTGGTTCTGGCATAGCTGGCAGGTGATGTTGGCGTGACCACCAGGTGGTTCCAGCCAGCCCGGCAGGTGATTCCGAAGTGTTCACCAAATGGTTGTTGCGTAGCCGGAAGGTGATTTTGGCGTGTCCAGCGGGTGGTTTTGGCGAGTCGAGCAGGTGGTTCTGGCGTGCTCGGCAGGTGCTTCCGGTGTCATTGGCATGCGGTTCCGGCATGTCTGAGAGGTGGTTCCGCCATGCCCGGCAGGTGATTCCAGAGTGTTCCCCAAGTGGTTCTGGCATAGCCGGCAGGTGATTTTGCATGTCCGGCAATGATTCCGGTGAGTCGAGCCGGTGGTTCCGGGATGTCCGGCAGGTGGTTCCGGCATGCCCGGCAGGTGATTCCGGAGTGTCCGGCATGTGGTTGTGGCACCTCTGAGAGGTGGTTCCGGCATGCCCGGCAGGTGATACCGGAGTGTTCGCCAAGTGGTTCTGGCGTAGCCGGCAGGTGATTTTGCATGTCCGGCAATGGTTCCGGCGAGTCGAGCCGGTGGTTCCGGAATGTCCTGCAGGTGGTTCCGGCATGTCCAGCACGTGGTTCCAGCATGCCCGGCAGGTGATTCCGGAGTGTCCGGCATGTGGTTCTGGCACCTCTGAGAGGTGGTTCCGGAATGCCTGGCATGTGATTCCGGAGTGTCTGCCGAGTGGTTCTGGCGTAGCCGGCAGTTGATTTTGGCGTGTCCACTAGGTGGTTCTGGGAAGTGGATCAGCTGGTTCCGGCATACTCGGCAGGTGGTACCGGCGTGTCCAGAACATGGTTCTGGCAAGTCTGAGAGCTGGTTCCGGCGCGCCCGACTGGTGATTCCGGAGCGTCCGCCAAGTGTTTCTGGCGTATCCGGCAGGTGATTTTCGCCTGTCCGACAGGTGTATCTTGCGAGTCGAGCAGGTGGCTGAGGCATGCTCAGCTGGTGCTTCCGGCGTCTCTGGCACGTGGTTCAGGTGTGTCTTAGAGCTGGTTCTGGCATCTCCGGCAGATGATTCCGGAGTGTCCACCAAGTGGTTCTTGTATACCTGGCAGGTGATTTTGGCGTGTCAGGAAGTTGGTTCCGGCTAGTTGAGCAGGTGGATCAGGCGTGCTCGCCAGGGGGTTCAGGCGGGTCTGGCAGGTGGTTTCGGTCTGTTCGGGGAGTGGTTCCGGCATCTCAGGCTCATGGTTCTGGCACATCTGAGAGGTGGTTCCGGCCGGCCCGACAGGTGTTTCCATGGTGTCCGCCAAGTGGTTCTGGCATAGCTGGCAGGTGATGTTGGCGTGACCGGCAGGTGGTTCCAGCAAGACCGGCAGGTGATTCCGAAGAGTTCACCAAATGGTTGTGGCGTAGCCGGCAGGTGATTTTGGCGTGTCCAGCAGGTGGTTTTGGCGAGTCGAGCAGGCGGTTCTGGCGTGCTCGGCAGGTGCTTCCGGTGTCATTGGCATGTGGTTCCGGCATGTCTGAGAGGTGGTTCCGGCATGCCCGGCAGGTGGTTCCGGAGTGTCTGCCGAGTGGTTCTGGAGCCAGCCCGGCAGGTGATTCCGAAGAGTTCACCAAATGGTTGTGGCATAGCCGGCAGGTTATTTTGGCGTGTCAGGAAGGTGGTTCCGGCTAGTTGAGCAGGTGGATCAGGCGTGCTCGGCAGGGGGTTCAGGCGGGTCTGGCAGGTGGTTTCGGTCTGTTCGGGGTGTGGTTCTGGCATCTCAGGCACATGGTTCTGGCACGTCTGAGAGGTGGTTCCGGCCGGCCGGAGAGGTGTTTCCGGAGTGTCCGCCAAGTGGTTCTGGCGTAGCTGAAAGGTGATGTTGGCGTGACCGGCAGGTGGTTCCAGCCAGTCCGGCAGGTGATTCCGGAGTGTCTGCCGTGTGGTTCTGGCGTAGCTGGCAGGTGATTTTGGCGTGTCCAGCAGGTGGGTCCGGCGAGCTTGGCAGGTGGTACCAGCGTGTCCGGAACATGGTTCTGGCACGTCTGTGAGATGGTTCCGGCATGCCCGGCAGGTGATTCCGGAGTGTCCGGCATGTGGTTCTGGCACCTCTGAGAGGTGGTTCCGGCATGCCCGGCAGGTGATTCCGGAGTGTCCGGCATGTTGTTCTGGCACCTCTGAGAGGTGGTTCCGGCATGCCCGGCAGGTGGTTCCGGAGTGTCTGCCGTGTGGTTCTGGTGTAGCTGGCAGGTGATTTTGCATGTCCGGCAATGGTTCCGGCGAGTCGAGCCGGTGGTTCCGGAATGTCCGGCAGGTGGTTCCGGCATGTCCAGCACGTGGTTCCAGCATGCCCGGCAGGTGTTTGCGAAGTGTTCACCAAATTCTTGTGGCGTAGCCGGAAGGTGATTCTGGCGTGTCCAGCAGGTGGTTCTGGGGAGTGGAGCAGGTGGTTCCGGCATACTCGGCAGGTGGTTCCGGCGTGTCCGGCACATGATTCTGGCACGTCTGAGAGGTGCTTCCGGCATGCCCGGCAGGTGATCCCGGAGAGTCCTCCAAGTGGTTCTGGCGTACCCCTCAGGTGTCTCAGGTGTGTCCGGCAGGTGGCTCTGGTGAGTCGAGCAGGTGGTCCCGGCGTGCTCGGCAGGTGGTTCCGGCAGGTCCGACAGGTGATTGCCATCTGGCCATGGCGTGGTTCCGGCATGCCCGCAAGGTGATTCTCGAGTGTCCACCCAGTGGTTTTTTTCGTAGCCGGCATATGATTTTGGCCTGTGAGGCAGGTGGTTCCGGCATTTCCAGCAGGTGGTTCCGGAGAGCTCGGCAGGTGCTTCCGGTCTGTCTTGCACGTGGTTGTGGCACGTCTGAGAGAAGGTTCCATCATGCCCGGCATGTGATTCCAGAGTCTCCGGCATGTGGTTCTGGCACCTTGGATAGGTGGTTCTGTCATGCCCGGCAGGTGATTCCGGAGTCTCCGGCATGTGGCTCTGGCACCTCTGAGAGGTGGTTCCGGAATGCCTGGCATGTGATTGCGGAGTGTCTGCCGTGTGGTTCTGGCATAGCCGGCAGTTGATTGTGGCGTGTCCAGTAGGTGGTTCTGGGGAGTGGATCAGCTGGTTCCGGCATACTCGGCAGGTGGTACCGGCGTGTCCAGAACATGGTTCTGGCAAGTCTGAGAGGTGGTTCCGGCCGGCCCGACAGGTGTCTCCATGCTGTCCGCCAAGTGGTTCTGGCATAGCTGGCAGGTGATGTTGGCGTGACCTGCAGGTGGTTCCAGCCAGCCCGGCAGGTGATTCCGAAGAGTTCACCAAATGGTTGTGGCGTAGCCGGAAGGTGATTTTGGCGTGTCCAGCAGGTGGTTTTGGCAAGTCGAACAGGTGGTCTTGGCGTGCTCGGCAGGTGCTTCCGGTGTCATTGGCATGTGGTTCCGGCATGTCGGAGAGGTGGTTCCGCCTGCCCGGCAGGTGATTCCGGAGCGTTCGCCAAGTGGTTCTGGCGTAGCCGGCAGGTGATTTTGCATGTCCGGCAGGTGGTTACGGCATGCCCGGCAGGTGGTTCCGGCATGTCCAGCTTGTGGTTCCGGCATGCCCGGCAGGTGATTCCGGAGTGTCCGGCATGTGGTTCTGGCACCTCTGAGAGGTGGTTCCGGCATGCCCGGCATGTGATACCGGAGTGTCCGGCATTTGGTTCTGGCACCTCTGAGAGGTGGTTCCGTCATGCCTAGCATGTGATTCCGGAATGTCTGCCGAGTGGTTCTGGAGCCAGCCCGGCAGGTGATTCCGAAGAGTTCACCAAATGGTTGTGGCATAGCCGGCAGGTTATTTTGGCGTGTCAGGAAGGTGGTTCCGGCTAGTTGAGCAGGTGGATCAGGCGTGCTCGCCAGTGGCTTCTGGCGGGTCTGGCAGGTGGTTTCGGTCTGTTCGGGGAGTGGTTCCGGCATCTCAGGCACATGGTTCTGGCACGTTTGAGAGGTGGTTCCGGCCGGCCGGAGAGGTGTTTCCGGAGTGTCCGCCAAGTGGTTCTTGCGTAGCTGAAAGGAGATGTTGGCGTGACTGGCAGGTGGTTCCAGCCAGCCCGGCAGGTGATTCCGGAGTGTCTGCCTAGTGGTTCTGTCGTAGCCGGCAGTTGATTTTGCCGTGTCCAGCACGTGGTTCCGGCGAGCTCGTCAGGTGGTACCGGCGTGTCCGGAACATGTTTCTGGCACGTCTGAGAGATGGTTCCGGCATGCCCGGCAGGTGATTCCGAAGTGTCCGGCATGTGGTTCTGGCACCTCTGAGAGATGGTTCCGGCTTGCCCGGCAGGTGGTTCGGGAGTGTCTGCCGAGTAGTTCTGGCGTACCCGGCAGGTGATTCTGGCGTGTCCAGAAGGTGGTTCTGTTGAGTGGATCAGGTGGTTCCGGCATACTCGGCAGGTGGTACCGGCGTGTCCGGAACATGGTTCTGGCAAGTCTGAGAGGTGGTTCCGGCATGCCCGATAGTTGATTCCGGAGTGTTCGCCAATTGGTTCTGGCGTAGCCGGCAGGTCATTTTGCATGTCCGGCGGTGGTTCCGGCGAGTCGAGCCGGTGGTTCCGGCGTGTGCAGCAGGTGTTTCCGGTCTGTCCGGCAGGTGGTTCTGGCGTGAACGGCACGAGGTTCTGGCACGTCTGAGAGTTGGTTCCGGCATGCCCGACAGGTGATTCCGGAGAGTCCGCCACGTGGTTCTGGCGTACCCGGCAGGTGATTTTGGCGTGTCTGGCAGGTGTTTCTTGCAAGTCGAGCATTTTGCTCAGGCATGCTCAGCAGGTGCTTCCGGCGTGTCCGGCACGTGGTTGTGGTGTGTCTGAGAGCTGGTTCTGTCATGTCCGGCAGATGATTCTGGAGTGTCCACCAAGTGGTTGTGGCATACCCGGCAGGTGATTTTAGCGTGTCAGGTAGGTGGTTCCAGCGAGTCGAGTAGGTGGTTCCGGCGTGCTCGGCAGGTGGTTCAGGCGGGTCTGGCAGGTGGTTTCGGTCTGTTCGGGGTGTGGTTCCGGCATCTCAGGCACATGGTTCTGGCACGTCTGATAGGTGGTTCCGGCCGGCCCGACAGGTGTTTCCATGGTGTCCGCCAAGTGGTTCTTCCATAGCTGGCAGGTGATGTTGGCGTGACCGGCATGTGGTTCCAGCCAGCCCGGCAGGTGATTCCGAAGAGTTCACCAAATGGTTGTGGCGTAGCTGGCAGGTGATTTTGCCGTGTCCTGCAGGTGGCTTTGGCGAGTCGAGCAGGTGGTTCTGGCGTGCTCGGCAGGTGTTTCCGGTGTCATTGGCATGTGGTTCCGGCATGTCTGAGAGGTGGTTCCGCCATGCCCAGCAGGTGATTCCGGAGTGTTCGCCAAGTGGTTCTGGCATAGCCGGCAGGTGATTTTGCATGTCCGGCAATGGTTCCGGCATGTCCGGCAGTTGGTTCCGGCATGCCCGGCAGGTGATTCCGGAGTGTCCGGCATGTGGTTCTGGCACCTCTGAGAGGTGGTTCCGGCATGCCCGGCTGGTGGTTCCGGAGTGTCTGCCGAGTGGTTCTGGTGTAGTCGGCAGGTGATTCTGGCGTGTCCAGCAGGTTGTTCTGGGGAGTGGATCAGGTGGTTCCGGCATACTCGGCAGGTGGTACCGGCGTGTCCGGAACATGGTTGTGGCAAGTCTGAGAGGAGGTTCCGGCATGCCCGACAGGTGATTCCGGAGTGACCACCAAGTGGTTCTGGCATACCCGGCAGGTGATTTTGGCGTGTCAAGTAGGTGGTTCTGGCGAGTCGAGCAGGTGGTTCCGGCGTGCTCGGCAGGTCCTTCCGGTGTCATTGGCATGTGGTTCTGGCATGTCTGAGAGGTGCTTCTGGCATGCCCGGCAGGTGATTCCGGAGTGATCGCCAAGTGGTTCTGGCGTAGCTGGCAGGTGATTTTGCATGTAGGGCGGTGGTTCCGGCGAGTCGAGCCAGTGGTTCCGGCGTGTCCGGCAGGTGGTTCCGGTGTGTCCGGCAGGTGGTTCTGGGGTGTCCGGCACGATGTTCTGGCATGTTTGAGAGGTTGTGTCGGCATGCCCTTCACGTGATTCAGGCTTGTCCGGCAAGAGGTTCTGGTGTAGCGGGCAGGTGATTTTGGCGTATCCTGCAGGTGGGACCGGTGAGTCAAGCAGGTTGCACCGGCGAGTGTTTCCTGTGGTTCCGGTCTGTCCGGGATATGGTTCTGGCCTGTCCGGCACGTGCTTCTGGCACTTCTGAGAGGTTGTGCTGGCATGCCCGGCAGGTGATTCTGGAGTGTCCGCCAAGTTGTTCTGGAGTAGCCGGCAGGTGATTTTGGCGTGTCTGGCTGGTGGTTCTGTGGAGTGGATCAGGAACTTCCGGCATTCTCGGCAGGTGCTTCCGCCATCTCCGGCATGTGGTTGTGGCACCTCTGAGAGGTGGTTCCAGCATGCCTGGCAGGTGATTCCGGAGTGTCCGACAAGTGGTTGTGGCGTAGCCAGCTGGTGATTTTGGTGTGTCCGGCAGGTGGTTCTGCAGAGTCAAGCAGGTGGTCCCGGCGTGTCAGGCAGGTGGTTCCGGTCTATCCCGGAGATGGTTCCGGAGTGTCTGCCGAGTGGTTCTGGCGTAGCCGGCTGGTGATTTTGGCATGTCCGGCAGCTGGTTCTGGCGAGTCAAGCAGGTGGTCCCGGCGTGTCCGGTAGGTGGTTCCAGTATGTCCTGGAGGTGGTTGCGGAGTGCTCAGAGGTCCTTCCGGTGTCATTGGCATGTGGTTCTGGCATGTCTGACAGGTGGTTCTGGCATGCCCGGCAGGTGATTCCGGAGTCTTCGCCAAGTGTTTCTGGCATAGCCGGCAGGTGATTTTGGCGTGTCAGGTAGGTGGTTCCGGCGAGTCGAGCAGGTGGTTCCGGCGTGCTCGGCAGGTGGTTCAGGCGGGACTGGCAGGTGGTTTCGGTCTGTTGGGGTGTGGTTCCGGCATCTCAGGCACATGGTTCTGCCACATCTGAGAGGTGGTTCTGGCCAGCCCAACAGGTGTTTGCGGAGTGTCCGCCAAGTGGTTCTGGTGGAGCTGACAGGTGATGTGGGCGTTACCGGCAGGTGGTTCCAGCCAGCCCGGCAAGTGATTCCGAAGTGTTCAACTGGTTGTGGCGTATCCGGCAAGTGATTTTGGCATGTCCGGCAGGTGGTTCTGGGGAGTCGTGCAGGTGGTTCCGGCATGCCGGCAGGTCATTCCGGAGTGTTCGCCAAATGGTTCTGGTGTAGCCGGCAGGTGATTTTGCATTTCCTGCGGTGGTTCCGGCGAGTCGAGCCCGTGGTTCTGGCGTGTCCGGCAGGAGGTTCCTTTGTGTCCGGCAGGTGGTTCTGTGGTGTCCGCCTGAGGTTCTGGCCCGTCTGAAAGGTTGTGTCGGCATGCCCTTCACGTGATTCCGGCTTGTCCGCCAAGTGGTTCTGGTGTAGCGGGCAGGTTATTTTGGCGTGTCTGGCAGGTGGGACCGGTGAGTCAAGCAGGTGGTTCCGGCGAGTGTTTCCTGTGTTTCCGGTCTGTCCTGGAGATGGTTCCGGCCCGTCCGGCACGTGCTTCTGGCACTTCTGAGAGGTTGTGCTGGCATGCCCGGCAGGTGATACTGGAGTGTCCGCCAAGTGGTTCTGGCATAGCCGGCTCGTGATTTTGGCATGTCCGGCAGGCGGTTCTGAGGAGTGGATCAGGTGGTTCTGGCATACTCGGCAGGTGGTACCGGCGTGTCCGGAACATGTTTCTGGCAAGTGTGAGAGGTGGTTCCGGCATGCCCGACAGGTGATTCCGGAGTGTCCAGGATGTGGTTCTGGCACCTCTGAGAGGTGGTTCCGGCATCCCCGACAGGTGATTCCGGAGTGTCCGCCGAGTGGTTCTGGCGTACCTGGCAGGTGATTTTGGCGTGTCCGGCAGGTGTTTCTTGCGAGTCGAATGGTGGCTCATTCATGCGCAGCAGGTGTTTCCGGCGTGTCCAGCAGGTGATTCTGGTGTGTCTGAGAGCTGGCTCTGCCATGTCCGGCAGATGATTCCGGAGTGACCACCAAGTGGTTCTGGCATACCCGGCAGGTGATTTTGGCGTGTCAGGTAGGTGGTTCTGGCGAGTCGAGCAGGTGGTTCCGGCGAGTGTTTCCTGTGTTTCCGGTCTGTCCCGGAGATGGTTCCGGCCTGTCCGGCACGTGCTTCTGGCACTTCTGAGAGGTTGTGCTTTCATGCCCGGCAGGTGATACTGGAGTCTCCGCCAAGTGGTTCTGGTATAGCCGGCACGTGATTTTGGCGTGTCCAGCAGGTGGGACCGGTGAATCAAGCAGGTGGTTCCTGCGAGTGTTTCCAGTGGTTCCGGTCTGTCCGGCAGGTTGTTCCGGTCTGTCCTGGAGGTGGTTGTGGAGTGTCTGCCGAGTGGTTCTGGCGTAGCCGGCACGTGATTTTGCATGTCCGGCGGTGGTTCCGGAGAGTCGAGACAGTGGTTCCGACGTGTACGGCAGGTGGTTTCGGTCTGTCCTAGAGGTGTTTCCGGAGTGTCTGCCGAGTGGTTCTGGCATGCCCGGCAGTTGATTTTGGCATGTCCAGCAGGTGGTTCTGGGGAGTGGATCAGGTGGTTCCGGCATACTCGGCAGGTGGTACCGGCGTGTCCGGAACATGGTTCTGGCACGTCTGAGAGGTTGTGTCGGCATGCCCTTCACGTGATTCCGGCTAGTCCGCCAAGTGGTTCTGGTGTAGCAGGCTGGTGATTTTGGCGTGTCCTTCAGGTGGGACCGGTGAGTCAAGCAGGTGGTTCTGGCGAGTGTTTCCAGTGTTTCCGGTCTGTAAGGGAGATGGTTCCGGACTGTCCGGCACCTGCTTCTGGCACTTCTGAGAGGTTGTCCTGGCATGCCCGGCAGGTTATTCTGGAGTGTCCGCCAAGTGGTTCTGGCGTAGCCGGCAGGTGATTTTGGCGTGTACGGCAGGCGGTTCTGTGGAGTGGAACAGGTGGTTCTGGCATACTCGGCAGGTGGTACCGGCGTGTCCGGAACATGTTTCTGGCAAGTCTGATAGGTGGTTCCGGCATGCCCGACAGGTGATTCCGGAGTGTCCGGGATGTGGTTCTGGCACCTCTGAGAGGTGGTTCCGGCATGCCCGAGAGGTCATTCCGGAGTGTCCGCCGAGTGGTTCTGGCGTACCTGGCAGGTGTTTTTGGCGTGTCCGGCAGGTGTTTCTTGCGAGTCGAGCAGGTGGCTCTGGCATGCGCAGCAGGAGCTTCCAGCGTGTCCAGCAGGTGATTCTGGTGTGTCTGAGAGCTGGTTCTGGCATGTCCGGCAGATGATTCCGGAGTGACCACCAAGTGGTTCTGGCATACCCGGCAGGTGATTTTGGCGTGTCAGGTAGGTGGTTCTGGCGAGTCGAGCAGGTGGTTCCGGCGTGCTCGGCAGGTCCTTCCGGTGTCATTGGCATGTGGTTCTGGCATGTCTGAGAGGTGCTTCCGGCATGCCCGGCAGGTGATTCCAGAGTGATCGCCAAGTGGTTCTGGCGTAGCCGGCAGGTGATTTTGCATGTCCGGCGGTGGTTCCAGCGAGTCGAGCCAGTGGTTCCGGCGTGTCCGGCAGGTGGTTCCGGTGTGTCCGGCAGGTGGTTCTGGGGTGTCCGGCACGATGTTCTGGCATGTCTGAGAGGTTGTGTCGGCATGCCCTTCACGTGATTCCGGCTTGTCCGGCAAGAGGTTCTGGTGTAGCGGGCAGGTGATTTTGGCGTATCCTGCAGGTGGGACCGGTGAGTCAAGCAGGTTGCACCGGCGAGTGTTTCCTGTGCTTCCGGTCTGTCCGGGAGATGGTTCCGGCCTGTCCGGCACGTGCTTCTGGCACTTCTGAGAGGTTGTGCTGGCATGCCCGGCAGGTGATTCTGGAGTGTCCGCCAAGTGGTTCTGGCGTAGCCGGCAGGTGATTTTGGCGTGTCCGGCTGGTGATTCTGTGGAGTGGATCAGGAACTTCCGGCATGCTCGGCAGGTGCTTCCGGGGTCATTGGCACATGGTTCTGGCATGTGTGAGAGGTGGTTCCGGCATGCGTGGCAGGTGGTTCCGGGGTGTCCTGAAGGTGCTTCTGGTCTGTCCGGGAGCTGGTTCCGGCATGGCCGGCACGTGGTTCTGGCACGTCAGTGAGGTGCTTCAGGCGTGCCCGTCATGTGATTCCTGGGTGTCCGCCAAGTGGTTCTGGCGTCACCGGTAGGTTATTTTGGTGTGTCCGGCAGGTTTTTCCTGCTTTTTGGGCTCGTGGCTCTGGCTTGTAAGACAGATGATTGTGGCTTTTCTGGCCCCCGTTCTTTCATACTCCTCAGCTGGTTTCAGTGTTTCTGGCTCCTGTTTGTGTCATATCCAACAGGTGTTTACAATGTGTCTGGCATGTCGTTGTGCTATGTTTGGAATCTGGTTCCGTCATGTCATTGTGTGCATCTGGCATGTTGAAGAGGTTGTTCTGCAGTGTCAGAATGGCTGTTCCACTGTGTCCGGCAGGTGGTTACAGGTGGTTCTGGCATGCAACGTGGGTGCTTCTGGTATGCCTGTTGGGTCATACTGGCATGAAGGTGTGGCCCTTTGAGAGTGTGCAGAGGGTGTTTTTGGCATGTCTCCTGGGGTTTTCTGGCACATAAGGGGCATGATTCCTTTTTATACGTCAGGTGAGTTTGTTCTCAGCTTCCTAAAGAGATGGAAGGAAGCTGGTCTGTGGATTGTGGCCGCTTGAGGGGTGGAGCCAATGCATTGTGCATTCCAATCTAGAGCAATGGAGGGCATGGCTGAGAGCAAAAGGGTGTTTCTGACATAGCTGCATTCTGACGCTCTCTCGACCAGTGCACAATGGTGTTTGGAAAAAGGCTTACAGTCTATCGCCTCCTGAGCAGGTGGATGCTAAATCATTTGGGACGCAGCCGAGGTGCTTCAGGGGAAGATGTAGGCATTTCGTCTGAGCAAGGTTGGCAAGGTAGAACTGCGGCAGAAGCAGAAGACCTAAAGCGGCAAGTTAAGCACTGGGAAGAAATGGCGTTTGAGCTGACTTTGTATGAGAGTTTCCTCGTATGCTGTACAGCACTGTGGAAAGCGAGTTGTTTGTCAGCTTCCTAAAGAGCTGGAGGCAAGACAGTTTATGGCTTGTCTCCCATTGAAGGAAAGAGGCAGTGCTTTGTGCCTTCCACCTGCAGAGCAATGGATGGCATGGCTGAGAGCCAAGGGGCTTTCTGCCATTGGTGCTTTCTGATACCCCTCAGGGGTGGTGCAAGTGCCTTGTGCCTCCTACCTCTAGAAGAATGGAGGGCCAGACCAAGAGTAAAGGGACTTTCTGAAATTGGTGGTTTCTGACACTGCCCCAACCATTGCTCAAGGGCGGTTGGTTAAAAGCCTATTGTCTGTCTCCTCCTCAGCATGTGGAACCACAATCATCCAGGCCTCGTCCCCATTGCTCAAGGGGAAGATGTAGGCATTTCGTCTGAGCCGGGTGGGCAAGGTGGAAATGCAGCAGAAGCAGATGTTGCAGATTTGCGAGTTAAGGGCTGAAAAGACACGGTGTTCAGGTGCCTTTGTATGAGATGTTCCCAGGATGCTGCAAGAGCTCTGTGGAATGGGAGTGCTTTCCCAGCTTCCTAAAGAGCTGGAAGCAGGACAGTTTATGGCTTGTCTCCAATTGAAGGATGGAGGCAGTGCTTTGTGCCTTGCACCTCTAGTGCGATGGAGGGCACGGCTGAGAGCAAAGGTTCCTTTCTGACATAGGTGCATTCTGACACTCTCTGACCCAGTGCACAATGTTGGTTTGTAAAAAGCCTATTGTCTGCTCCTGCTAAGCATGTGGAATCACAATCATCTGGGCCTCGTGCCAGTTGCTGGAGGGGAAGATGTAGGCATTTCGTCGGAGCCTGGTTGGCAAGGTGGAAATCTGGCAGAAGCAGAACTTTCAAATCGGTGAGTTAAGCGCTGAAAAGAAATGGCATATCAGGTGCCTTTGTATGAGATGTTGCCAGGACACAGAAAGAGCACTGCTGAAAGGGAGTTCTTTCTCAGCTATCAGAAGAGATGGAAGGAAGATGGTCTGTGGCTTGTCGCCCCTTGAGAGCTGGAGCTAGTGCATTGTGCATTCCACGTCTAGAGCAATGGAGGGCACGGCTGCCTGCACAGGGGTCTTTCTGACACAGCTGCTTTCTGACACTCTGTCCACCAGTGCACAATGGTGGTTGGAAAAAGGCATACAGTCTATCGCCTCCTAAGCATGTGGACGCTCAATCATTTGGGACTCAGCCAAGTTGCTTCAGGGGAAGATGTAGTCATTTCGTCTGAGCCGGGTTGGCAAGGTGGAATTGCAGCAGAAGTCCTAAAGTGGCAAGTTAAGCGCTGGGAAGAAATGGCATTTGAACTGCCTTTGTATGAGAGTTTCCTCGTATGCTGTAACAGCACTGTGGAAAGCGAGTTCTTTCTCAGCTTTCTAGAGAGCTGGAAGCAAGACATTTTATGGCTTGTCTCCCATTGAAGGATGGAGGCATTGCTTTGTGCCTTCCACCTCTAGAGCAATGGAGGGCACGGCTGAGAGCAAAGGGCCCTTTCTGACATAGGTGCATTCTGACACTCTCTGAGCCAGTGCACAATGGCGGTTTGTAAAAAGCTTATTGTCTGCTCCTGCTAAGCATGTGGAAGCACAATCATCTGGGGCTCGTTCCTGTTGCTGAAGGGGAAGATATAGGCATTTCGTCTGAGCCGGGTTGGCAAGGTGCAAATTTGGCAGAAGCAGAACTTCCAAATCGGGGAGTTAAGCGCAGAACACAAACGGCATATCAGCTGCCTTTGTATGAGCTGTTGCCAGGACACAGAAAGAGCACTGTAGAGAGCGAGTTCTTTCTCAGCTTCCTAAAGATATGGAAGGAAGATGGTCTGTGTCTTGTCACCCCTTGGGGTGGAGCACGTGCATTGAGCATTCCACGTCTACAGCAATGGAGGGCACGGCTGAGAGCAAAGGGCTTTCTGACATAGCTGCTTTCCGACACTCTCTCCACCAGTGAACAATGGTGGTAGGAAAAAGGTGTACACTCTATCACCTCCTAAGCAGGTGGACGCTCAATCATTTGGGACTCAGCCCAGTTGCTTCAGGGGAAGATGAAGGCATTTCGTCTGAGCCGGGTTGGCAAGGTGGAACTGCGGCAAAAGCAGAAGTCCTAAAGCAGCGAGCTAAGCGCTGGGAAGAAATGGCGTTTGAGCTGCCTTTGTATGAGAGTTTCCTCGTATGCTGTACAGCACTGTGGAAAGCGAGTTCTTTCTCAGCTTCCTAAAGAGCTGGAAGCAAGACAGTTTATGGCTTGTCTCCCATTGAAGGATGGAGGCAGTGCTTTGTGCCTTCCACCTGCAGAGCAATGGAGGGCACGGCTGAGAGTAAAGTAAAGGGGTCTTTCTGCCATTGGTGCTTTCTGACACTCTCCCAACCATTGCACTTGGTGGTTAGTTAAAAGCATATTGTCTCTCTCCAGCTCAGCATGTGGAACCACAATCATCCGGGCCTCATCCCCATTGCTCAAGGGGAAGATGTAGGCATTTCATCTGAGCCGGGTAGACAAGGTGGAAATGTGCAGGATGCAGATGTTCCAGACCGGAAGGTGAAGTGCTGGAAAGAAACGGTGTTCAGCCTCCTTTGTATGAGATGTTCCCAGGACGTTGTAAGAGCACTGTGTAAAGGGAGTTTTTTCTTAGCTTCCTAAAGTGCTCTAAGCAGGACAAGATGTATTTTGTCTCCCATTGAGGGGTGGATACAGAGCCAGTGCATTGTGCCTTCCACCTCTAGAGCAATGGAGGGCACGGCTGACTGCAAAGGGGCCTTTCTGACATAGCTGCTTTCCAACACTCTAGCCAGCAGTGCACAATGGTGGTTGGAAAAAGGCGTGCAGTCCATTGCCTGCTAAAAACGTGGACGCTCAATCATTTGGGACTCAGAACAGTTGCTTCAGGGGAAGGTGTAGGCATTTCGTCTGAGCCGGGTTGGTAAGGTGGAACTGTGGCAGAAGCAGAAGTCCTAAAGCTGCGAGTTAAGCCTGGGACAAAATGGCGTTTGAGCTGTCTTTGTATGAGAGGTTCCTGGTATGCTGTAACAGGACTGTGGAAAGCGAATTGTTCGTCAGCTTCCTAAAGAGCTGGAGAGAAGACAGTTTATGGCTTGTCTCCCATTGAAGGATGGAGGCAGTGCTTTGTGCCTTCCACCTGCAGAGCAATGGAGGGCACGGCTGTTAGTAAAGTAAAGGGGTCTTTCTGCCATTGGTGCTTTCTGACACTCTCCCGACCATTGCACTTGGTGGTTAGTTAAAAGCCTATTGTCTGTCTCCTCCTCAGCATGTGGAACCACAATCATCCTGGCCTCGTCCCAATTGCTCAAGGGGAAGATGTAGTCATTTCATCTGAGCCGGGTTGGCAAGGTGGAAATGTTCAGGATGCAGATGTTCCAGACCGGCGAGTGAAGTGCTGAAAAGAAACGGCGTTCAGCCTCCTTTGTATGAGATGTTCCCAGGACGCTGTAAGAGCACTGTGGAAAGGGAGTTTTTTCTCAGCTTCCTAAAGAGCTGGAAGCAGGACAAGATGTGGTTTGTCTCCCATTGAGGGGTGGATCCAGAGCCAGTGCCTTGTGCCTTCCACCTCCACAGCAATGGAGAGCACGGCTGAGTGCAAATGGGCCTTTCTGAGATAGCTACTTTCCGAAACTCTCTCCAGCAGTGCAAAATGGTGGTTGGAGAAAGATGTGCATTCTATCGCCTCCTAATCACGTGGACGCTCAATCATATGGGACTCAGCCCAGTTGCTTCAGTGGAAGATGTAGGCATTTCGTCTGAGCCAGGTTGGCAAGGTGGTGCTGGGTTGCTGCAGAAGCAGAAGCTCTAAAGCGGCGAGTTAAGGGCTGGGAATAAATGGCGTTTGATCTGCCTTTGTATGAGAGGTTCCTGGTATGCTGTCACAGGACTGTGGAAAGCGAGTTGTTTGTCAGCTTCCTAAAGAGCAGGAGGGGAGACAGTTTATGGCTTGTCTCCCATTGAAGGACGGAGGCAGCACTTTGAGCCTTCCACCTGCAGAGCAAGGGAGGACACGGCAGAGAGCAAAGGGGACTTTCTGTCATAGGTGCTTTCTGATACCCTTCAGGGGTATTGCCAGTGCCTTGTGCCTCCTGCCTCTAGAGGAATGGAGGGCACGGCCCAGAGTAAAGGGCCTTTCTGACATTGGTGCTTTCTGACACTCCCCCAATCATTGCTCAAGGGCGGTTGGTTAAAAGCTTATTGTCGGTCTCCTCCTCAGCATGTGGAACCACAATCATCCGGGCCTCGTCTGCATTGCTCAAGGGGAAGATGTAGGCATTTCGTCTGAGCCGGGTGGGCAAGGTGGAAATGCGGCAGAAGCGGATGTTGCAGATGGGCGAGTTAAGGGCTGAAAAGACACGGCATTCAGGTGCCTTTGTATGAGATGTTCCCAGGATGCTGTAAGAGCACTGTGGAATGCGAGTGCTTTCCCAGCTTCCTAAAGAGCTGGAAGCAATACAGTTGATGGCTTGTCTCCAATTGAAGGATGGAGGCAGTGCTTTGTGCCTTCCACCTCTGGAGCAATGGAGGGCACGGCTGAGATCAAAGGTCCCTTTCTGACATAGGTGCATTCTGACACTCTCTGCACCAGTGCACAATTGCGGTTTGTAAAAAGCCTATTGTCTGCTCCTGCTAAGCATGTGGAACCACAATCATCTGGGCCTCGTGCCCGTTGCTGAAGGGGAAGATGTAGGCATTTCGTCTGAGCCAGGTTGCCAAGGTGGAAATGTGCAGGATGCAGATGTCCCAGACTGGCGAGTGCAGCGTTGAAGGAAACGACGTTCAGCCTCCTTTGTATGAGATGTTCCCAGGACGCTGTAAGGGCACTGTGGAAAGGGAGTTTTTCTCAGCTTCCTAAAGTGCTGGAAGCAGGACAAGATGTGGTTTGTCTCCCATTGAGGGGTGGATCCAGAGCCAGTGCCTTGTGCCTTCCACCTCCAGAGCAATGAAGGGCACGGCTGTGAGCGAAGGGGCCTTTCTGACATAGCTTCTTTATGAAAATCTCTCCAGCAGTGCACATTGGTGGTTGGAAAAAGGCGTGCAGTCTATCACCTCCTAAGTACGTGGACGCTCAATCATTTGGGACTCAGCCCAGTTGCTTCAGGGGAAGATGTAGGCATTTCGTCTGAGCCGGGTTGGCAAGGTGGAATTGCGGCAGAAGCAGAAGTCCTAAAGCTGCGAGTTAAGCACTGGGAAGAAATGGCGTTTGAGCTGACTTTGTATGAGAGGTTCCTGGTATGCTGTAACAGGACTGTGGAAAGCGAGTTGTTCATCAGCTTCCTAAAGAGCTGGAGGCAAGACAGTTTATGGCTTGTCTCCCATTGAAGGATGGAGGCAGTGCTTTGTGCCTTCCACCTGCAGAGCAATGGAGGGCACGGCTGAGAGCCAAGGGGGCTTTCTGCCATAGGTGCTTTCTGATACCCTTCAGGTGTGGTGCCAGTGCCTTGTGCCTCCTACCATGAGAGGAATGGAGGGCACGGCCCAGAGTAAAGGGCCTTTCTGACATTGGTGCTTTCTGACACTACCCCAACCACTGCTCATGGGCGGTTGGTTAAAAGCCTATTGTCTGT
Source organism: Equus caballus (assembly GCF_041296265.1). NCBI lineage: Eukaryota > Metazoa > Chordata > Mammalia > Perissodactyla > Equidae > Equus > Equus caballus. The sequence goes on along the minus strand of NC_091698.1, from coordinate 9,955,232 downwards.
CTCCTCCTCAGCATGTGGAACCACAATCATCCGGGCCTCGTCCCCATTGCTCAAGGGGAAGATGTAGGCATTTCGTCTCGCCGGGTTGGCAAGGTGGAATTGCGGCAGAAGCAGAATTCCTAAAGTGGCGAGTTAAGCACTGGGAAGAAATTGCGTTTGAGCTGCCTTTGTACCAGTGTTTCCTTGTATGCTTTAACAGCACTTTGGAAAGCGAGTTCTTTCTCAGCTTCCTAAAGAGCTGGAAGCAAGACAGTTTATGTCTTGTTTCCCATTGAAGGATTGAGGCAGTTCTTTCTGCCTTCCTGCTCTAGAGCAATGGAGGGCACTGCTGAGAGTAAAGGGGTCTTTCTGCCATTGGTGCTTTCTGACACTCTCCCAACCATTGCACTTCGTGGTTAGTTAAAAGCCTATTGTCTCTCTCCTCCTCAGCATGTGGAACCACAATCATCCGGGCCTCGTCCCCATTGCTCAAGGGGAAGATGTAGGCCTTTCGTCTGAGCCGGGTTGGCAAGGTGGAATTGTGGCAGAAGCAGAAGTTCTAAAGTGGCGAAGTAAGGTCTGGCAAGAAAGGCCGTTTGACCTTCATTTCTATGACAGTTTCCCCGTAGGATTTTCCCGGGAGCCGAGCAGGTGTTTCTGGCTTTCTCGGCAGGAGGTTCGGGCATGTACGGCAGGTGGTTCCAGTGTGTCCAGGATGCGGTTCCAGCGTGTCTGGCACGTGGTTCTGGTATGTCTCAGAGGTGGTTCCGGCATGCCCGGCCGGTGATTCCGGAGAGTCCACCAAGTGATTCTGTCGTAACCGGCAGGTGATTTTTGCATGTCCGGCAGGTGGTTCTGGCAAGTCGAGCAGGTGGTTCCGGCCTTCTCGGCAGGTGCTTCCGGTGTCATTGTCACGTGGTTCTGGCACGTCTGAGAGGTGGTTCTGGCATGCCCGGCAGGTTATTCCAGAGTGTTCCTCAAGTGGTTGTGGTGTAGCCGGCAGGTGATTTTGCATATCCGGCGGTGGTTCCGGCGGGTTGAGCCGGTGGTTCCGGCGTGTTCGGCAGGTGGTTCTGGGCTGTCCGGAACGAGGTTCTGGCACGTCTGAGATATTGTGCCGGCATACCCTTCACGTGATTGCAGCTTGTCCCGCAAGTGGTTCTGGTGTAGCCGGCAGGGGATTTTTGCGTGTCCAGCAGTTGGGACCAGTGAGTCAAGCAGGTGGTTCCGGCGATTGTTTCCTGTGGTTCCGGACTGTCCGGGAGATGGTTCCGGCCTGTCCGGCACGTGCTTCTGGCACTCCTGAGAGGTTGTGCTGGCATGCCCGGCAGGTGATATCTGAGTGTCCGCCAAGTGGTTCTGGCGTAGCCGGCAGGTGATTTTGCCATGTCCGGCATGTGGTTCCAGTGAGTCGAGCGTGTGGTTCTGGTGTGCTCAACAGTTGGTGCAGGCAGCTCTGGCAGGTGGTTCTGGTCTGTCCGGCAGGTGGTTCCGGCATGTCCGGCACGTGGTTCTGGCACGTCTGAGAGGTGGTTCTATCATGCCCGGCAGGTGATTCCAGAGAGTCCACCAAGTGGTTTTGGCGTAGCCAGCAGTTGATTTTGGCGCATCCGGCAGGTGGTTCGGGCGAGATGAGCAGGTGGTTCCGACGTGCTCGGCAGGTGCTTCCGGCGTCTCCAGCACGTGTTTCTGGCACATCTGACAGGTGGTTTCGGCATGGCCGAAAGGTGATTCTGGTCTGTCCGGTAGGTGGTTCCGGCGTGTACGGCACGTGGTTCTGGTACGTCTCAGAGGTGGTTGCGCATGCCCAACAGGTGATTCCGGACGGTCCGCCACGTGGTTCTGGCACGTCTGAGAGGTGGTTCCAGCATGCCCGGCAGGTCATCCTGGAGAGTCCTCGAAGTGGTTCTGGCGCAGCCCGCCGGTGATTTTGGCGTGTCCGGCAAGTGGTTCCGTCGTGCTCGGCAGGTGGTTCAGGCGTGGCCGGCACGTGGTTCCAGTCTGTCCAGTACGTGTTTCCAGCTTGTCCGACACGTCATTCTGGTACGTCTGAGAGGTGGTTCCGCCATGGCTGGCAGGTGATTCTGGACCGTCCCCCAGGTGGTTCTGGCATAGCCAGCAGTTGATATTGGCCTGTCCGGCAGGTGATTCCGGCGAGTCGAGCAGGTGGTTCAGGCGTGTCTGGCAGGTGGTTCTGTTCTGTCCGATAGGTCGTTCCGGCATGTCCGGCATGTGCTTCTGGCACGTGTGATAGGTGGTTCTGGCATGCCAGGCAGGTGATTCCGGAGTGTCGGGTAAGTGGTTCTGGTGTAGCCAGCAGATCACCTTGGCGTGTCCCTCACGAGTGTCCTGCGAGTCGAGCAGGTGGTTCCGGCATGCTCGGCAGGTGGTTCCAGTCTGTCCAGGACGTGGTTCCAGCGTGTCAGGCTCGTGGTTCTGTTACGTCTGAGAGGTGGTTCCTGCATGCCTGGCAGGTGATTCCGGACTGTCCGCCAGGTGGTTCTCGCATAGCCAGCTGTTGATTTTGTCCTGTCTGGCAGGTGGTTCTGGCGAGTCAAACAGGTGGCTCCGGCGTACTCGGCAGGTGGTTCCGGCATGTCAGGCAGGTGGTTCCAGTCTGTCCGGTAGGTGTTTCCGGCCTGTCCGGCACGTGCTTCCGGCACGTCTGAGAGGTGGTTCCGGCATGCGTGGCAGGTGATTCCGGAGTGTCCTCCAGGTGGTTCTGGCATACCCCGCCGGTGTTTCTGGTGTGTCCGGCAGGTGGCTCTGGTGAGTCGAGCAGGTGGTTCCGGCGTGCATGGAAGGTGGTTCAGGCAGGTCCGGCAGGTGTTTGCAGTCTGTCCATGCCCTGGTTCCGGCATGCCCGGCAGGTGATTCTGGAGTGTCCAACAAGTGGTCGTGGTGTAGCCGGCGTATGATTTTGGACTGTCAGGCAGGTGGTTCCGGCATGTCCAGAAGGTGGTTCCGGCGAGCTCGGCAGGTGCTTCCGGTCTCTCCGGCATGTGGTTGCGGCACGTCTGAGAGATGGTTCCGCCATGCCAGGCAGGTGATTCCGGAGTCTGCAGCATGTGGTTCTGGCACCTCTGCGAGGTGGCTCCGGCATGCCCGGCAGGTGATTCCGGAGTGTCTGCCGAGTGGTTCTGGCGTAGCCTGCAGGTGATTTTGGCGTGTCTGGCAGGTGTTTCTTGCGAGTTGAGCAGGTGGCTCAGGCATGCTCAGCAGGTGCTTCCGGCGTCTCCGGCACGTGGTCCTGGTGTGTCTGAGATCTGGTTCTGGCATGTCCGGCAGATGATTCCGGAGTGTCCACCAAGTGGTTCTGGTATACCCGGCAGGTGATTTTTGAGTGTCAGGTAGGTGGTTCAGGATATTCGAGCAGGTGGTTCAGGCGTGCTCATGAGGTGGTTCAGGCGGGTCTGGCAGGTGGTTTCGGTGTGTTCAGGGTGTGGTTCCGGCATCTCAGTCACATTGTTCTGGCATGTCTGACAGGTGGTTCCGGCCGGCCCTACAGATGTTTCCTCAGTGTCCGCCAAGTGGTTCAGGCGTAGCCGGCAGGTGATTTTGGTGTGTCCAGCAGGTGGTTCTGGCGAGTCGAACAGGTGGTTCCAGTGTGCTCGGCAGGTGCTTCAGGTGTCATTGGCATGTGGTTCTGACATGTCTGAGAGGTGGTTCTGGCATGCCCGGCAGGTGATTCCGGAGTGTCCGCCAAGTTGTTCTGGTGTAGCCGGCAGGTGATTTTGCATGTCCGGCGTTGGTACCGGCGAGTTGAGCCAGTGGTTCTGGCGTGTCTGGCAGGTGGTTCCGGTCTGTCCAGCAGGTGGTTGTGGGTTGTCCGGCACGAGGTTCTGGCATGTCTGAGAGGTTTTGTCAGCATGCCCTTCAAGTGATTCCGGCTTGTACGCCAAGTGGTTCTCGTGTAGCGGGCAGGTGATTTTGGCGTGTCTGGCAGGTGGGACCAGTGAGTCAAGCAGGTCACTCCGGCGACTGTTTCCTGTGTTTCCGGTCTGTCCGGGAGATGGTTCCAGCCTGTCCGGCACGTGCTTCAGGCACTTCTGAGAGGTTGTGCTGGCATTCACGGCAGGAGATTCTGGAGTGTCCCCCAAGAGGTTCTGGCGAAGCCGGCAGATGATTTGGCGTGTCCGGCAGGTGGTTCTGTGGAGTGGATCAGGAATTTCCGGCATTCTCAGCAGGTGCTTCCAGCGTCTCCGGCATGTGGTTGTGGCACCTCTGAGAGGTGGTTCCAGCACACCCGGCAGGTGATTTCGGAGTGTCCGCCCAGTGGTTCTGGCATACCCGGCATGTGATTTTGTTGTGTCCGGCAGGTGTTTCTTGTGAGTCGAGCAGGTGGCTCAGGCATGCCCAGCAGGTGCTTCCGCCGTCTCCGGCACGTGGTTCTGTTGTGTCTGAGAGCTGGTTCTGGCATGTCCGGCAGATGATTCCGGAGTGTCCTCCAAGTTGTTCTGGCATACCCGGCAGGTGATTTTGGCGTGTCCGGCAGGTGGTTCTGGGGAGTGGATCAGGAACTTCCGGCATTCTCGGCAGGTGATTCCGCAGTCTCCGGTATGTGGTTGTGGCACCTCTGAGAGGTGGTTCCAGAATGCCCAGCAGGTGATTCCGGAGTGTCCGACAAGCGGTTGTGGCGTAGCCGGCTCGTGATTTTGGCGTGTCCGGCAGGTGGTTCTGGCAAGTCAAGCAGGTGGTCCCGGCGTGTCAGGCAGGTGATTCCGGTCCATCCTGGAGATGGTGCCGGAGTGTCTGCCCAGTGGTTCTGGCGCAGCTGGCAGGTGATTTTGGCATGTCCAGCAGGTGGTTCTGCAGAGTGCATCAGGTGGTTACGGCATACTCTGCAGGTGGTACCGGCATTTCCAGAACATGGTTCTGGCAAGTCTGAGAGGTGGTTCCGGCATGCCCGACAGGTGATTCCGGAGTGTCCACCAAGTGGTTCTGGCATACCCGGCAGGTGATTTTGGCATGTCCAGCAGGTGGTTCTGGCGAGTCGAGCAGGTGGTTCCAGCGTGCTCGCCAGGTCCTTCCAGTGTCATTGGCATGTGGTTCTGGCATGTCCGAGAGGTGGTTCCGGCATGCCTGGCAGGTGATTCCGGAGTGTTCGCCAAGGGGTTCTGGCATAGCCGGCTCGTGATTTTGGCGTGTCAGGTAGGTGGTTCCACCGAGTCGAGCAGGTGGTTCTGGCGTGCTCGGCAGGTGGTTCAGGCGGGTCTGGCAGGTGGTTTCCATCTGTTGGGGTGTGCTTCCGGCATCTCAGGCACATGATTCTGGCATGTCTGAGAGGTGGTACCGCCCGGCCAGACAGGTGTTGCCGGAGTGTCCGCCAAGTGGTTCTGGCGTAGCTGACAGGTGATGTGGGCGTGACCGGCAGGTGGTTCCCGTCAGCCCGGCAGGTGATTCCGAATTGTTCACCAACTGGTTGTGGCATAGCAGGCAGGTGATTTTGGCTTGTCCGGCAGGTGGTTCTGGCGAGTCGAGCAGGTGGTTCCAGCGTCCTCATCAGGTGCTTCCGGTGCCATTGACATGTGGTTCTGGCATGTCTGAGACGTGGTTCAGGCATGCCCGGCAGGTGATTCCGGAGTGATCGCCAAGTGGTTCTGGCGTAGCCGGCAGGTGATTTTGCATGTCCGGCGGTGGTTCCGGCGAGTCGAGCTGGTGGTTCCAGCGTGTCCGACAGGTGGTTCCGGCCTGCCCTGGAGGTGTTTCCGGAGTGTCTGTCGAGTGGTTCTGGTGTAGCCGGCAGGTGATTTTGGCGTGTCCAGCAGGTGGTTCTGGGGAGTTGATCAGGTGGTTCCGGCATACTCGGCAGGTGGTACCGGCGTCTCCGGAACATGGTACTGGCACGTCTGAGACGTTGTGTTGGCATGCCCTTCACGTGATTCTGGCTTGTCCGCCAAGTGATTCTGGTGAAGCAGGCAGGTGATTTTGGCTTGTACGGCAGGTGGGACCGGTGAGCCAAGCAGGTGGTTCTGGCGAGTGTTTTCTGTGTTTCCGGTCTGTCTGGGAGATGGTTTCGCCCTGTCCGGCACATGCTTCTGGCACTTCTGAGAGGTTGTGCTGGCATGCCCGGCAGGTTATTCTGGAGTGTCCGCCAAGTGGTCCTGGCATAGCCGGCATGTGATTTTAGCATGTCCGGCAGGCGGTTCTGTGGAGTCGAGCAGGTGGTTCTGTCATACTCGGCAGGTTGTACCGGCGTGTCAGGAACATGTTTCTGGCAAGTCTGAGAGGTGGATCCGGCATGCCCGACAGGTGATTCCGGATTGTCCGCCAAGTGATTCTAGCGTACGTGGCAGATGATGTTGGCGTGACCGACAGGTGGTTCCGGCAAGCTCGGCAGGTGGTTCAGTCAGGTTTGGTAGGTGTTTGCAGTCTGTCCATGACGTGGTTCTGGCATGCCCTCAAGGTGATTCTGCAGTGTCCACAAAGTGGTTTGACCATAGCCGACATATGATTTGGGGCTGTCACGCAGGTGGTTCCGGCATGTCCAGCAGGTGGTTCCGGCGAGTTCGGCAGGTGCGTCCGGTCTCTCCGGCACGTGGTTGTGGCACGTTTGAGAGATGCTTCTGGCATGCCCAGCAGGTGATCCCGGTGTCTCTGGCATGTGGTTCTGGCACCTCTGAGAGGTGGTCCGGCATGCCCGGCAGGTTATTCCGGAGTGTCTGCCGAGTGGTTGTGGCGTAGCCGGCAGGTGATTTTGGCATGTCCGGCAGGTGTTTCTTGCGAGTCAAGCAGGAGGTTCCGTCATGCTCGGCAGGTGGTTCAGGCCGATGTGGCAGGTGGTTTCGGACTGTTTGGGTTCTGGTTCCAGCATCTCAGGCACATGGTTCTGGCACGTCTGAGAGGTGGTTCCGGCCGACCCACAGGTGTTTCCGGAGTGTACGCCAAGTTGTTCTGGCGTAGCTGGAAGGTGATGTTGGCGTGGCTGACAGGTTGTTCCAGCAAGCCCGGCAGGTGATTCTGAGGTGTTCACCAACTGCTTGTGGCGTAGCCGGCAGGTGATTTTGGCGGGTCCGCCAGGTGGCTGTGGCGAGTCGAGCAGGTGGTTCCGGCCTGCTCGGCAGGTGCTTCCGGTGTCATTGGCATGTGGTTCTGGCATGTCTGAGAGGTGGTTCCGGCATGCCCGGCAGGTGATTCCGGAGTGTTCAACTGGTTGTGGCGTAGCCGGCAAGTGATTTTGGCATGTCCGGCAGGTGTTCCTGGGGAGTGGATCAGGTGGTTCCAGCATACTGGGCATGTGGTACCGGCGTGTCCGCAACATGGTTCTGGCAAGTCTGAGAGGTGGTTCCGGCATGCCCGACGGGTGATTCCGGAGTGTTCGCCAAGTGGTTCTGGCGTAGGCGGCAGGTGATTTTGCATGTCCGGCGGTGGTTCCGGAGAGTCAAGCCAGTGGTTCCGGCGTGTCCGGCAGGTGGTTCCGGTTGTCCTAGAGGTGGTTGCAGAGTGTCTGACTAGTGGTTCTGGCGTAGCCGGTAAGTGATTTTGGCGTGTCCAGCAGGAGTTCCTGGAGAGTGGATCAGGTGGTTCCGGCATACTGGGCATGTGGTACCAGCGTGTCCGCAACATGGTTCTGGCAAGTCTGAGAGGTGGTTCCGGCATGCCCGACAGGTGATTCCGGAGTGTTCACCAAGTGGTTCTGGCGTAGGCGGCAGGTGATTTTGCTTGTCCGGTGGTGGTTCCGGAGAGTCGAGCCAGAGGTTCCGGCGTGTCCGGTAGGTGGTTCCGGTCTGTCCTAGAGGTGGTTGCGGAGTGTCTGACAAGTAGTTCTGGCGTAACCAGCAGGTTATTTTGGCATGTCCAGCAGGTCTTTCCTGCTTTTAGGGCTCGTGGCTCTGGCTTGTTAGACAGGTGTTGGTGGCATTTCTGGCCCCCAGTTCTGACATACTCCACAGGTGGTTTCACTGTTTCTGGCACCCGTTTGCGGCATATCCATTAGGTGTTTCCAATGTGTCTGGCATGTTGTTGTGCTGCATTTGGAATCTGGTTCTGTCGCGTCTGTTGTGTGCAGCTGGCATGTGGAAGAGATGGTTCTGCAGTGTCAGAATTGTTGTTGCACTGTGTTCAGCAGGTGGTTACAGGTGGTTCTGGCATGCAACGGGGGTGCTTCTGCTGTGCCTGTTGGCTCGTTCTGGCATGAATGTGTGGTTCTTTGAGAGTGTGCGGAGGGTGTTTTTGGCATGTCTCCAGGGGTTTTCTGGCATCTAAAGGGCATGATTAGTTTTTATGCGTCAGGAGAGTTGGTACTCAACTTCCTAAAGAGATGGAATAAATATGGTCTGTGGCTTGTCGCCCCTTGAGTGGTGGAGCCAATGCATTGTGCATTCTGCATCTAGAGCTATGAAGGGCATGGCTGAGAGCAAAGGGGTCTTTCTGAAATAGGTGTTTTCTGATACTCTCTCCACCAGTGGTAACCTGTGGTTGGTGAAAAGCGTATTGTCTCTCTCTGGCTAAACACATGGTTGCACAATCATTTGGGACTCAGCCCAGTTGATTCAGTGGAAGATGTAGGCATTTCGTCTGAGCCGGGTTGGCAAGGTGGAATTGCGGCAGAAGCAGGAGTCCTGAAGCTGCGAGTTAAGGGCTGGGAAGAATTGCCATTTGAGCTGCCTTTGTATGAGAAGTTCCCCGGTCTGCTGTAACAGGACTGTGGAAAGCGAGTTGTTTGACAGCTTGCTAAAGAGCTGGAGGCAAGACAGTTTATGGCTTGTCTCCCATTGAAGGATGGAGGCAGTGCTTTGTGCCTTTCACCTCTACAGCAATGGAGGGCGCGACTGAGAGTAAAGGGGTCTTTCTGCCATTGGTGCTTTCTGACACTCTCCCAACCGTTGCACTTCGTGGTTAGCTAAAAGCCTATTGTCTCTCTCCTACTCAGAATGTGGAACCACAATCCTATGGGCCTCATCCCCATTGCTCAAGGGGAAGATGTAGGCATTTCGTCTGAGCCGGGTTGGCAAGGTGGAAATGTGCAGGATGCAGATGTCCCACACTGGCGAGTGAAGTGCTGAAAAGGAACGGTGTTCAGCCTCCTTTGTATGAGATGTTCCCAGGACGCTGTAAGAGCACTGTGGAAAGGGAGATTTTTCTCCAATTCCTAAAGAGGTGGAAGCAGGCCAAGATGTGGTTTGTCTCCCATTGAGGGGTGGATCCAGAACCAGTGCCTTGTGCCTTCCACCTCGAGAGCAATGGAGGGCATGGCTGAGAGCAAAGGGGCCTTTCTGACATAGCTGCTTTCCGACGCTCTCTAAGCAGTGTAAAATGGTGGTTGGAAAAAGGCATGCAGTTTATCGCCTCCTAAGCATGTGGATGCTCAATCATTTGGGAATCAGCACAGTCGCTTCAGGGGAAGATGTAGGCATTTCGTCTGAGCCGGGTTGGCAAGGTGGAAATGCGGCAGAAGCAGACGTTGCAGATTGGTGAGTTAAGGGCTGAAAAGACATGGTGTTCAGCTGCCTTTGTATGAGACGTTCCCAGGACGCTGTAAGAGCACTGTGGAATGCGAGTGCTTTCCCAGCTTCCTAAAGAGCTGGAAGCAGGACAGTTGCTGGCTTGTCTCCAATTGAAGGATGGAGGCAGTGCTTTGTGCCTTCCACCTCTAGAGCAATGGAGGGCACGGCTGAGAGCAAAGGGCCCTTTCTGACATAGGTGCATTCTGACACTCTCTGACCCAGTGCACAATGGCGGTTTGTAAAAAGCCTATTGTCTGCTCCTGCTAAGCATGCGGAAGCACAGTCATCTGGGCCTCGTCCCCGTTGATGAAGGGGAAGATGTAGACATTTCCTCTGAGCCGGGTTGGCCAGGTGGCAATGTGGCAGGAGCAGAAGTTCCAAATCTGCGAGTTAAGCGCTGAAAAGAAATGGCATATCAGCTGCCTTTGTATGAGATGTTGCCAGGACACAGAAAGAGCACTGTTGAAAGCGAGTTCTTGCTCAGCTTCCTAAAGAGATGGAAGGAAGATGGTCTGTGGCTTGTCGCCGCTTGAGGGGGGGAGCCAGTGCATTGTGCATTCCACGTCTAGAGCAATGAAGGGCACGGCTGAGAGCAAAGGGGTCTTTCTGACATAGCTGCTTTCCGACACTCTCTCCAGCAGTGCACAATGGTGGTTGGAAAAAGGCGTGCAGTCTATCGCCTCCTAAGCACGTGGACGCTCAATCATTTGGGACTCAGCCCAGCTGCTTCAGGGGAAGATGTAGGCATTTCGTCTGAGCCGGGATGGCAAGGTGGAATTGCGGCAGAAGCAGGAGTCCTAAAGCTGCGAGTTAAGGGCTAGGAAGAAATGCCATTTGAGCTGCCTTTGTATGAGAAGTTCCCCGGTCTGCTGTAACAGGACTGTGGAAAGCGAGTTGTTTTTCAGCTTCCTGAAGAGCTGGAGGCAAGACAGTTTATGGCTTGTCTCCAATTGAAGGATGGAGGCAGTGCTTTGTGCCTTCCACCTCGAGAGCAATGGAGGGCACGGCTGAGAGCAAAGGGCCCTTTCTGACATAGGTTCATTCTGACACTCTCTGACCCAGTGCACAATGGCGGTTTGTAAAAAGCCTATTGTCTGCTCCTGCTAAGCATGTGGCAGCACAATCATGTGGGCTTCGCCCCCGTTGCTTAAGGGAAAGATGTAGGCATTTCGTCTGAGCCGGGTTGGCAAGGTGGAACTGTGGCAGAAGCGGAAGTCCTAAAGCGGCCAGTTAAGCACTGGGAAGAAATGGCGTTTGAGCTGCCTCGGTATGAGAGTTTCCTCGTATGCTGTAACAGCACTGTGGAAAGCGAGTTCTTTCCCAGCTTCCTAAAGAGCTGGAGGCAAGACAGTTTATGGCTTGTCTCCCATTGAAGGATGGAGGCAGTGCTTTGTGCCTTCCACCTCTACAGCAATGGAGGGCGTGGCTGAGAGTAAAGGGGTCTTTCTGCCATTGGTGCTTTCTGACACTCTCCCAACCGTTGCACTTCGTGGTTAGTTAAAAGCCCATTGTCTCTCTCCTCCTCAGCATGTGGAAATACAATCCTATGGGACTCAGCCCAGTTGCTTCAGGGGAAGATGTAGGCATTTCGTCTGAGCCGGGTTGGCAAGGTGGAAACGTGCAGGATGCAGGTGTCCCAGACTGGCGAGTGAAGTGCTGAAAAGAAACGGCGTTCAGCCTCCTTTGTAGGAGATGTTCCCAGGACGCTGTAAGAGCACTGTGGAAAGGGAGTTTTTTCTCCACTTCCTAAAGAGCTGGAAGCAGGCCAAGATGTGGTTTGTGTCCCATTGAGGGGTGGATCCAGAACCAGTGCCTTGTGCCTTCCACCTCTAGAGCAATGGAGGGCACGGCTGAGAGCAAAGGGCCCTTTCTGACATAGGTGCATTCTGACACTCTCTGACCCAGTGCACAATGGCGGTTTGTAAAAAGCCTATTGTCTGCTCCTGCTAAGCATGCGGAAGCACAGTCATCTGGGCCTCGTCCCCGTTGCTGAAGGGGAAGATGTAGACATTTCGTCTGAGCCGGGTTGCAAGGTGGAAATGTGGCAGGAGCAGAAGTTCCAAATCTGCGAGTTAAGCGCTGAAAAGAAACGGCATATCAGCTGCCTTTGTATGAGATGTTGCCAGGACACAGAAAGAGCACTGTTGAAAGCGAGTTCTTGCTCAGCTTCCTAAAGAGATGGAAGGAAGATGGTCTGTGGCTTGTCGCCCCTTGAGGGGGGGAGCCAGTGCATTGTGAATTCCACGTCTAGAGCAATGAAGGGCACGGCTGAGAGCAAAGGGGTCTTTCTGACATAGCTGCTTTCCGACACTCTCTCCAGCAGTGCACAATGGTGGTTGGAAAAAAGCGTGCAGTCTATCGCCTCCTAAGCACGTGGACGCTCAATCATTTGGGACTCAGCCCAGTTGCTTCAGGGGAAGATGTAGGCATTTCCTCTGAGCCGGGTTGGCAAGGTGGAAACGTGCAGGATGCAGATGTCCCAGACTGGCGAGTGAAGTGCTGAAAAGAAACGGCGTTCAGCCTCCTTTGTATGAGATGTTCCCAGGACACTGTAAGAGCACTGTGGAAAGGGAGTTTTTTCTCCACTTCCTAAAGAGCTGGAAGCAGGCCAAGATGTGGTTTGTCTCCCATTGAGGGGTTGATCCAGAACCAGTGCCTTGTGCCTTCCACCTCGAGAGCAATGGAGGGCATGGCTGAGAGCAAAGGGGCCTTTCTGACATAGCTGCTTTCCGACGCTCTCTAAGCAGTGTAAAATGGTGGTTGGAAAAAGGCGTGCAGGTTATAGCCTCCTAAGCAAGTGGATGCTGAATCATTTGGGAATCAGCACAGTCGCTTCAGGGGAAGATGTAGGCATTTCGTCTGAGCCGGGTTGGCAAGGTGGAATTGCGGCAGAAGCAGGAGTCCTAAAGCTGCGAGTTAAGGGCTGAGAAGAAATGCCATTTGAGCTGCCTTTGTATGAGAAGTTCCCCGGTCTGCTGTAACAGGACTGTGGAAAGCGAGTTGTTTTTCAGCTTCCTAAAGAGCTGGAGGCAAGACAGTTTATGGCTTGTCTCCAATTGAAGGATGGAGGCAGTGCTTTGTGCCTTCCACCTCTAGAGCAATGGAGGGCACGGCTGAGAGCAAAGGGCCCTTTCTGACATAGGTGCATTCTGACACTCTCTGACCCAGTGCACAATGGCGGTTTGTAAAAAGCCTATTGTCTGCTCCTGCTAAGCATGTGGCAGCACAATCGTGTGGGCTTCGCCCCCGTTGCTTAAGGGGAAGATGTAGGCATTTCGTCTGAGCCGGGTTGGCAAGGTGGAACTGTGGCAGAAGCGGAAGTCCTAAAGCGGCCAGTTAAGCACTGGGAAGAAATGGCGTTTGAGCTGCCTCGGTATGAGAGTTTCCTCGTATGCTGTAACAGCACTGTGGAAAGCGAGTTCTTTCCCAGCTTCCTAAAGAGCTGGAGGCAAGACAGTTTATGGCTTGTCTCCCATTGAAGGATGGAGGCAGTGCTTTGTGCCTTCCACCTCTACAGCAATGGAGGGCGCGGCTGAGAGTAAAGGGGTCTTTCTGCCATTGGTGCTTTCTGACACTCTCCCAACCGTTGCACTTCGTGGTTAGTTAAAAGCCTATTGTCTCTCTCCTCCTCAGCATGTGGAACCACAATCCTATGGGCCTCATCCCCATTGCTCAAGGGGAAGATGTAGGCCTTTCGTCTGAGCCGGGTTGGCAAGGTGGAAATGTGCAGGATGCAGATGTCCCAGACTGGCGAGTGAAGTGCTGAAAAGAAACGGAGTTCAGCCTCCTTTGTATGAGATGTTCCCAGGACGCTGTAAGAGCACTGTGGAAAGGGAGTTTTTTCTCCACTTCCTAAAGAGCTGGAAGCAGGACAAGATGTGGTTTGTTTCCCAATGAGAGGTGGATCCAGAACCAGTGCCTTGTGCCTTCCACCTCGAGAGCAATGGAGGGCATGGCTTAGAGCAAAGGGTTCTTTCTGACATAGCTGCTTTCTGACGCTCTCTAAGCAGTGTAAAATGGTGGTTGGAAAAAGGCATGCAGTTTATCGCCTCCTAAGCATGTGGATGCTCAATCATTTGGGAATCAGCACAGTCGCTTCAGGGGAAGATGTAGGCATTTCGTCTGAGCCGGGTTGGCAAGGTGGAAATGCGGCAGAAGCAGATGTTGCAGATTGGTGAGTTAAGGGCTGAAAAGACACGGTGTTCAGCTGCCTTTGTATGAGACGTTCCCAGGACGCTGTAAGAGCACTGCGGAATGCGAGTGCTTTCCCAGCTTCCTAAAGAGCTGGAAGCAGGACAGTTGCTGGCTTGTCTCCAATTGAAGGATGGAGGCAGTGCTTTGTGCCTTCCACCTCTAGAGCAATGGAGGGCACGGCTGAGTGCAAAGGGCCCTTTCTGACATAGGTGCATTCTGACACTCTCTGACCCAGTGCACAATGGCGGTTTGTAAAAAGCCTATTGTCTGCTCCTGCTAAGCATGCGGAAGCACAGTCATCTGGGCCTCGTCCCCGTTGATGAAGGGGAAGATGTAGACATTTCGTCTGAGCCGGGTTTGTAAGGTGGCAATGTGGCAGGAGCAGAAGTTCCAAATCTGCGAGTTAAGCGCTGAAAAGAAATGGCATATCAGCTGCCTTTGTATGAGATGTTGCCAGGACACAGAAAGAGCACTGTTGAAAGCGAGTTCTTGCTCAGCTTCCTAAAGAGATGGAAGGAAGATGGTCTGTGGCTTGTCGCCCCTTGAGGGGGGGAGACAGTGCATTGTGCATTCCACGTCTAGAGCAATGAAGGGCACGGCTGGGAGCAAAGGGGTCTTTCTGACATAGCTGCTTTCCGACACTCTCTCCAGCAGTGCACAATGGTGGTTGGAAAAAGGCGTGCAGTCTATCGCCTCCTAAGCACGTGGACGCTCAATCATTTGGGACTCAGCCCAGTTGCTTCAGGGGAAGATGTAGGCATTTCGTCTGAGCCGGGTTGGCAAGGTGGAATTGCAGCAGAAGCAGGAGTCTTTAAGCTGCGAGTTAAGGGCTGGGAAGAAATGCCATTTGAGCTGCCTTGGTATGAGAAGTTCTCCGGTCTGCTGTAACAGGACTGTGGAAAGCGAGTTGTTTGTCAGCTTCCTAAAGAGCTGGAGGCAAGACAGTTTATGGCTTGTCTCCAATTGAAGGATGGAGGCAGTGCTTTGTGCCTTACACCTCTAGAGCAATGGAGGGCATGGCTGAGAGCAAAGGGGGCTTTCTGCCACAGGTGCTTTCTGATCCCCTTCAGGGGTGGTGCCAGTGCCTTGTGCCTCCTGCCTCTAGAGGAATGGATGGCATGGCCGAGAGTAAAGGGCCTTTCTGACATTGGTGCTTTCTGACACTCCCCCAACCATTGCTCAAAGGCGGTTTGTTCAAAGCCTATTGTCTGTCTCCTCCTCAACATGTTTAACCACAATCATCCGGGCCTCGTCCCCATTGCTCAAGGGGAAGATGTAGGCATTTCTTCTGAGCCGGGTTGGCAAGGTGGAGATGCGGCAGAAGCGGATGTTGCAGATTGGCGAGTTAAGGGCTGAAAAGACACGGCGTTCATCTGCCTTGGTATGAGATGTTCCCAGGACGCTGTAAGAGCACTGTGGAATGCGAGTGCTTTCCCAGCTTCCTAAAGAGCTGGAAGCAGGACAGTTGCTGGCTTGTCTCCAATTGAAGGATGGAGGCAGTGCTTTGTGCCTTTCACCTCTAGAGCAATGGAGGGCACGGCTGAGAACAAAGGGCCCTTTCTGACATGGTGCTTTCTGACACTCCCCCAACCATTGCTCAAGGGCGGTTGGTTAAAAGCCTATTGTCTCTCTCCTACTAAGCAGGTGAAACCACAATCATTCGGGCCTCGTCCCCATTGCTTAAGGGGAAGTTGTAGGCATTTCGTCTGAGCCGGGTTGACAAGGTGGAAATGTGGCACATTCAGATGTTCCAGATCGGCGAGTGAAGTGCTGCAAGAAACGGCGTTCAGTTGCCTTTGTATGAGATGTTCCCTGGACGCTCTAAGAGCACTATGGAATGCGAGCTCTTTCTCAGCGTCCTAAAGAGCTGGACACAAGAAGGTGTGCGGTTCGTCTGCCATTGATGGGTGGAGCCAGAGGCAGTGCATTGTGCCTTCCTCCTCTAGAGCAATTCAGGGCATGGCTGAGATCAAAGGGACCTTTCTGACATAGGTGCTTTCTGACACTCTCTCCACCAGTGCACAATCGTGATTGTAAAAAGCCTGTCTCTCTCCTCTTAAGCATGTGGAAGCACAGTCATATGGGCCTCGTCCCCGTTGCTGAAGGGGAAGATGTAGGCATTTCGTCGCAGCCCGGATGGCAAGGTAGAAATGTGGCAGAAACAGAAGTTCCAAATCGGCAAGTTAAGGGCTGAAAAGAAATGGTGTTTCAGCTGCCTTTGTATGAGATGTTCCCTGGACTCTGTAAGATCACTGTTGAAAGCGAGTTCCTTCTCAGCTTCCTAAAGAGATGGAAGCAAGGTGGTCTGTGGCTTGTCCCCCCTTGAGGGGGGGAGCCAGTGCATTGTGCATTCCACGTCTAGAGCAATGGAGGGCACAGCTGAGAGCAAAGGGGTCTTTCTGACATAGCTGCTTTCCGACACTCTCTCCAGCAGTGCACAATGGTGGTTGGAAAAAGGCGTGCAGTCTATCGCCTCCTAAGCACGTGGACGCTCAATCATTTGGGACTCAGCCCAGCTGCTTCAGGGGAAGATGTAGGCATTTCGTCTGAGCCGGGATGGCAAGGTGGAATTGCGGCAGAAGCAGGAGTCCTAAAGCTGCGAGTTAAGGGCTGGGAAGAAATGCCATTTGAGCTGCCTTTGTATGAGAAGTTCCCCGGTCTGCTGTAACAGGACTGTGGAAAGCGAGTTGTTTTTCAGCTTCCTGAAGAGCTGGAGGCAAGACAGTTTATGGCTTGTCTCCAATTGAAGGATGGAGGCAGTGCTTTGTGCCTTCCACCTCGAGAGCAATGGAGGGCACGGCTGAGAGCAAAGGGCCCTTTCTGACATAGGTTCATTCTGACACTCTCTGACCCAGTGCACAATGGCGGTTTGTAAAAAGCCTATTGTCTGCTCCTGCTAAGCATGTGGCAGCACAATCATGTGGGCTTCGCCCCCGTTGCTTAAGGGAAAGATGTAGGCATTTCGTCTGAGCCGGGTTGGCAAGGTGGAACTGTGGCAGAAGCGGAAGTCCTAAAGCGGCCAGTTAAGCACTGGGAAGAAATGGCGTTTGAGCTGCCTCGGTATGAGAGTTTCCTCGTATGCTGTAACAGCACTGTGGAAAGCGAGTTCTTTCCCAGCTTCCTAAAGAGCTGGAGGCAAGACAGTTTATGGCTTGTCTCCCATTGAAGGATGGAGGCAGTGCTTTGTGCCTTCCACCTCTACAGCAATGGAGGGCGTGGCTGAGAGTAAAGGGGTCTTTCTGCCATTGGTGCTTTCTGACACTCTCCCAACCGTTGCACTTCGTGGTTAGTTAAAAGCCCATTGTCTCTCTCCTCCTCAGCATGTGGAAATACAATCCTATGGGACTCAGCCCAGTTGCTTCAGGGGAAGATGTAGGCATTTCGTCTGAGCCGGGTTGGCAAGGTGGAAACGTGCAGGATGCAGGTGTCCCAGACTGGCGAGTGAAGTGCTGAAAAGAAACGGCGTTCAGCCTCCTTTGTAGGAGATGTTCCCAGGACGCTGTAAGAGCACTGTGGAAAGGGAGTTTTTTCTCCACTTCCTAAAGAGCTGGAAGCAGGCCAAGATGTGGTTTGTGTCCCATTGAGGGGTGGATCCAGAACCAGTGCCTTGTGCCTTCCACCTCTAGAGCAATGGAGGGCACGGCTGAGAGCACAGGGCCCTTTCTGACATAGGTGCATTCTGACACTCTCTGACCCAGTGCACAATGGCGGTTTGTAAAAAGCCTATTGTCTGCTCCTGCTAAGCATGCGGAAGCACAGTCATCTGGGCCTCGTCCCCGTTGCTGAAGGGGAAGATGTAGACATTTCGTCTGAGCCGGGTTGCAAGGTGGAAATGTGGCAGGAGCAGAAGTTCCAAATCTGCGAGTTAAGCGCTGAAAAGAAACGGCATATCAGCTGCCTTTGTATGAGATGTTGCCAGGACACAGAAAGAGCACTGTTGAAAGCGAGTTCTTGCTCAGCTTCCTAAAGAGATGGAAGGAAGATGGTCTGTGGCTTGTCGCCCCTTGAGGGGGGGAGCCAGTGCATTGTGAATTCCACGTCTAGAGCAATGAAGGGCACGGCTGAGAGCAAAGGGGTCTTTCTGACATAGCTGCTTTCCGACACTCTCTCCAGCAGTGCACAATGGTGGTTGGAAAAAAGCGTGCAGTCTATCGCCTCCTAAGCACGTGGACGCTCAATCATTTGGGACTCAGCCCAGTTGCTTCAGGGGAAGATGTAGGCATTTCCTCTGAGCCGGGTTGGCAAGGTGGAAACGTGCAGGATGCAGATGTCCCAGACTGGCGAGTGAAGTGCTGAAAAGAAACGGCGTTCAGCCTCCTTTGTATGAGATGTTCCCAGGACACTGTAAGAGCACTGTGGAAAGGGAGTTTTTTCTCCACTTCCTAAAGAGCTGGAAGCAGGCCAAGATGTGGTTTGTCTCCCATTGAGGGGTTGATCCAGAACCAGTGCCTTGTGCCTTCCACCTCGAGAGCAATGGAGGGCATGGCTGAGAGCAAAGGGGCCTTTCTGACATAGCTGCTTTCCGACGCTCTCTAAGCAGTGTAAAATGGTGGTTGGAAAAAGGCGTGCAGGTTATAGCCTCCTAAGCAAGTGGATGCTGAATCATTTGGGAATCAGCACAGTCGCTTCAGGGGAAGATGTAGGCATTTCGTCTGAGCCGGGTTGGCAAGGTGGAATTGCGGCAGAAGCAGGAGTCCTAAAGCTGCGAGTTAAGGGCTGAGAAGAAATGCCATTTGAGCTGCCTTTGTATGAGAAGTTCCCCGGTCTGCTGTAACAGGACTGTGGAAAGCGAGTTGTTTTTCAGCTTCCTAAAGAGCTGGAGGCAAGACAGTTTATGGCTTGTCTCCAATTGAAGGATGGAGGCAGTGCTTTGTGCCTTCCACCTCTAGAGCAATGGAGGGCACGGCTGAGAGCAAAGGGCCCTTTCTGACATAGGTGCATTCTGACACTCTCTGACCCAGTGCACAATGGCGGTTTGTAAAAATCCTATTGTCTGCTCCTGCTAAGCATGTGGCAGCACAATCGTGTGGGCTTCGCCCCCGTTGCTTAAGGGGAAGATGTAGGCATTTCGTCTGAGCCGGGTTGGCAAGGTGGAACTGTGGCAGAAGCGGAAGTCCTAAAGCGGCCAGTTAAGCACTGGGAAGAAATGGCGTTTGAGCTGCCTCGGTATGAGAGTTTCCTCGTATGCTGTAACAGCACTGTGGAAAGCGAGTTCTTTCCCAGCTTCCTAAAGAGCTGGATGCAAGACAGTTTATGGCTTGTCTCCCATTGAAGGATGGAGGTAGTGCTTTGTGCCTTCCACCTCTACAGCAATGGAGGGCGCGGCTGAGAGTAAAGGGGTCTTTCTGCCATTGGTGCTTTCTGACACTCTCCCAACCGTTGCACTTCGTGGTTAGTTAAAAGCCTATTGTCTCTCTCCTCCTCAGCATGTGGAACCACAATCCTATGGGCCTCATCCCCATTGCTCAAGGGGAAGATGTAGGCCTTTCGTCTGAGCCGGGTTGGCAAGGTGGAAATGTGCAGGATGCAGATGTCCCAGACTGGCGAGTGAAGTGCTGAAAAGAAACGGAGTTCAGCCTCCTTTGTATGAGATGTTCCCAGGACGCTGTAAGAGCACTGTGGAAAGGGAGTTTTTTCTCCACTTCCTAAAGAGCTGGAAGCAGGACAAGATGTGGTTTGTTTCCCAATGAGAGGTGGATCCAGAACCAGTGCCTTGTGCCTTCCACCTCGAGAGCAATGGAGGGCATGGCTGAGAGCAAAGGGTTCTTTCTGACATAGCTGCTTTCTGACGCTCTCTAAGCAGTGTAAAATGGTGGTTGGAAAAAGGCATGCAGTTTATCGCCTCCTAAGCATGTGGATGCTCAATCATTTGGGAATCAGCACAGTCGCTTCAGGGGAAGATGTAGGCATTTCGTCTGAGCCGGGTTGGCAAGGTGGAAATGCGGCAGAAGCAGATGTTGCAGATTGGTGAGTTAAGGGCTGAAAAGACACGGTGTTCAGCTGCCTTTGTATGAGACGTTCCCAGGACGCTGTAAGAGCACTGCGGAATGCGAGTGCTTTCCCAGCTTCCTAAAGAGCTGGAAGCAGGACAGTTGCTGGCTTGTCTCCAATTGAAGGATGGAGGCAGTGCTTTGTGCCTTCCACCTCTAGAGCAATGGAGGGCACGGCTGAGTGCAAAGGGCCCTTTCTGACATAGGTGCATTCTGACACTCTCTGACCCAGTGCACAATGGCGGTTTGTAAAAAGCCTATTGTCTGCTCCTGCTAAGCATGCGGAAGCACAGTCATCTGGGCCTCGTCCCCGTTGATGAAGGGGAAGATGTAGACATTTCGTCTGAGCCGGGTTTGTAAGGTGGCAATGTGGCAGGAGCAGAAGTTCCAAATCTGCGAGTTAAGCGCTGAAAAGAAATGGCATATCAGCTGCCTTTGTATGAGATGTTGCCAGGACACAGAAAGAGCACTGTTGAAAGCGAGTTCTTGCTCAGCTTCCTAAAGAGATGGAAGGAAGATGGTCTGTGGCTTGTCGCCCCTTGAGGGGGGGAGACAGTGCATTGTGCATTCCACGTCTAGAGCAATGAAGGGCACGGCTGGGAGCAAAGGGGTCTTTCTGACATAGCTGCTTTCCGACACTCTCTCCAGCAGTGCACAATGGTGGTTGGAAAAAGGCGTGCAGTCTATCGCCTCCTAAGCACGTGGACGCTCAATCATTTGGGACTCAGCCCAGTTGCTTCAGGGGAAGATGTAGGCATTTCGTCTGAGCCGGGTTGGCAAGGTGGAACTGTGGCAGAAGCGGAAGTCCTAAAGCGGCCAGTTAAGCACTGGGAAGAAATGGCGTTTGAGCTGCCTCGGTATGAGAGTTTCCTCGTATGCTGTAACAGCACTGTGGAAAGCGAGTTCTTTCCCAGCTTCCTAAAGAGCTGGAGGCAAGACAGTTTATGGCTTGTCTCCCATTGAAGGATGGAGGCAGTGCTTTGTGCCTTCCACCTCTACAGCAATGGAGGGCGCGACTGAGAGTAAAGGGGTCTTTCTGCCATTGGTGCTTTCTGACACTCTCCCAACCGTTGCACTTCGTGGTTAGTTAAAAGCCTATTGTCTCTCTCCTCCTCAGCATGTGGAACCACAATCCTATGGGCCTCATCCCCATTGCTCAAGGGGAAGATGTAGGCCTTTCGTCTGAGCCGGGTTGGCAAGGTGGAAATGTGCAGGATGCAGATGTCCCAGACTGGCGAGTGAAGTGCTGAAAAGAAACGGAGTTCAGCCTCCTTTGTATGAGATGTTCCCAGGACGCTGTAAGAGCACTGTGGAAAGGGAGTTTTTTCTCCACTTCCTAAAGAGCTGGAAGCAGGACAAGATGTGGTTTGTTTCCCAATGAGAGGTGGATCCAGAACCAGTGCCTTGTGCCTTCCACCTCGAGAGCAATGGAGGGCATGGCTGAGAGCAAAGGGTTCTTTCTGACATAGCTGCTTTCTGACGCTCTCTAAGCAGTGTAAAATGGTGGTTGGAAAAAGGCATGCAGTTTATCGCCTCCTAAGCATGTGGATGCTCAATCATTTGGGAATCAGCACAGTCGCTTCAGGGGAAGATGTAGGCATTTCGTCTGAGCCGGGTTGGCAAGGTGGAAATGCGGCAGAAGCAGATGTTGCAGATTGGTGAGTTAAGGGCTGAAAAGACACGGTGTTCAGCTGCCTTTGTATGAGACGTTCCCAGGACGCTGTAAGAGCACTGCGGAATGCGAGTGCTTTCCCAGCTTCCTAAAGAGCTGGAAGCAGGACAGTTGCTGGCTTGTCTCCAATTGAAGGATGGAGGCAGTGCTTTGTGCCTTCCACCTCTAGAGCAATGGAGGGCACGGCTGAGTGCAAAGGGCCCTTTCTGACATAGGTGCATTCTGACACTCTCTGACCCAGTGAACAATGGCGGTTTGTAAAAAGCCTATTGTCTGCTCCTGCTAAGCATGCGGAAGCACAGTCATCTGGGCCTCGTCCCCGTTGATGAAGGGGAAGATGTAGACATTTCGTCTGAGCCGGGTTTGTAAGGTGGCAATGTGGCAGGAGCAGAAGTTCCAAATCTGCGAGTTAAGCGCTGAAAAGAAATGGCATATCAGCTGCCTTTGTATGAGATGTTGCCAGGACACAGAAAGAGCACTGTTGAAAGCGAGTTCTTGCTCAGCTTCCTAAAGAGATGGAAGGAAGATGGTCTGTGGCTTGTCGCCCCTTGAGGGGGGGAGACAGTGCATTGTGCATTCCACGTCTAGAGCAATGAAGGGCACGGCTGGGAGCAAAGGGGTCTTTCTGACATAGCTGCTTTCCGACACTCTCTCCAGCAGTGCACAATGGTGGTTGGAAAAAGGCGTGCAGTCTATCGCCTCCTAAGCACGTGGACGCTCAATCATTTGGGACTCAGCCCAGTTGCTTCAGGGGAAGATGTAGGCATTTCGTCTGAGCCGGGTTGGCAAGGTGGAATTGCAGCAGAAGCAGGAGTCTTTAAGCTGCGAGTTAAGGGCTGGGAAGAAATGCCATTTGAGCTGCCTTGGTATGAGAAGTTCTCCGGTCTGCTGTAACAGGACTGTGGAAAGCGAGTTGTTTGTCAGCTTCCTAAAGAGCTGGAGGCAAGACAGTTTATGGCTTGTCTCCAATTGAAGGATGGAGGCAGTGCTTTGTGCCTTACACCTCTAGAGCAATGGAGGGCATGGCTGAGAGCAAAGGGGGCTTTCTGCCACAGGTGCTTTCTGATCCCCTTCAGGGGTGGTGCCAGTGCCTTGTGCCTCCTGCCTCTAGAGGAATGGATGGCATGGCCGAGAGTAAAGGGCCTTTCTGACATTGGTGCTTTCTGACACTCCCCCAACCATTGCTCAAAGGCGGTTTGTTCAAAGCCTATTGTCTGTCTCCTCCTCAACATGTTTAACCACAATCATCCGGGCCTCGTCCCCATTGCTCAAGGGGAAGATGTAGGCATTTCTTCTGAGCCGGGTTGGCAAGGTGGAGATGCGGCAGAAGCGGATGTTGCAGATTGGCGAGTTAAGGGCTGAAAAGACACGGCGTTCATCTGCCTTGGTATGAGATGTTCCCAGGACGCTGTAAGAGCACTGTGGAATGCGAGTGCTTTCCCAGCTTCCTAAAGAGCTGGAAGCAGGACAGTTGCTGGCTTGTCTCCAATTGAAGGATGGAGGCAGTGCTTTGTGCCTTTCACCTCTAGAGCAATGGAGGGCACGGCTGAGAACAAAGGGCCCTTTCTGACATGGTGCTTTCTGACACTCCCCCAACCATTGCTCAAGGGCGGTTGGTTAAAAGCCTATTGTCTCTCTCCTACTAAGCAGGTGAAACCACAATCATTCGGGCCTCGTCCCCATTGCTTAAGGGGAAGTTGTAGGCATTTCGTCTGAGCCGGGTTGACAAGGTGGAAATGTGGCACATTCAGATGTTCCAGATCGGCGAGTGAAGTGCTGCAAGAAACGGCGTTCAGTTGCCTTTGTATGAGATGTTCCCTGGACGCTCTAAGAGCACTATGGAATGCGAGCTCTTTCTCAGCGTCCTAAAGAGCTGGACACAAGAAGGTGTGCGGTTCGTCTGCCATTGATGGGTGGAGCCAGAGGCAGTGCATTGTGCCTTCCTCCTCTAGAGCAATTCAGGGCATGGCTGAGATCAAAGGGACCTTTCTGACATAGGTGCTTTCTGACACTCTCTCCACCAGTGCACAATCGTGATTGTAAAAAGCCTGTCTCTCTCCTCTTAAGCATGTGGAAGCACAGTCATATGGGCCTCGTCCCCGTTGCTGAAGGGGAAGATGTAGGCATTTCGTCGCAGCCCGGATGGCAAGGTAGAAATGTGGCAGAAACAGAAGTTCCAAATCGGCAAGTTAAGGGCTGAAAAGAAATGGTGTTTCAGCTGCCTTTGTATGAGATGTTCCCTGGACTCTGTAAGATCACTGTTGAAAGCGAGTTCCTTCTCAGCTTCCTAAAGAGATGGAAGCAAGGTGGTCTGTGGCTTGTCCCCCCTTGAGGGGGGGAGCCAGTGCATTGTGCATTCCACGTCTAGAGCAATGGAGGGCACAGCTGAGAGCAAAGGGGTCTTTCTGACATAGCTGCTTTCCGACACTCTCTCCAGCAGTGCACAATGGTGGTTGGAAAAAGGCGTGCAGTCTATCGCCTCCTAAGCACGTGGACGCTCAATCATTTGGGACTCAGCCCAGCTGCTTCAGGGGAAGATGTAGGCATTTCGTCTGAGCCGGGATGGCAAGGTGGAATTGCGGCAGAAGCAGGAGTCCTAAAGCTGCGAGTTAAGGGCTGGGAAGAAATGCCATTTGAGCTGCCTTTGTATGAGAAGTTCCCCGGTCTGCTGTAACAGGACTGTGGAAAGCGAGTTGTTTTTCAGCTTCCTGAAGAGCTGGAGGCAAGACAGTTTATGGCTTGTCTCCAATTGAAGGATGGAGGCAGTGCTTTGTGCCTTCCACCTCGAGAGCAATGGAGGGCACGGCTGAGAGCAAAGGGCCCTTTCTGACATAGGTTCATTCTGACACTCTCTGACCCAGTGCACAATGGCGGTTTGTAAAAAGCCTATTGTCTGCTCCTGCTAAGCATGTGGCAGCACAATCATGTGGGCTTCGCCCCCGTTGCTTAAGGGAAAGATGTAGGCATTTCGTCTGAGCCGGGTTGGCAAGGTGGAACTGTGGCAGAAGCGGAAGTCCTAAAGCGGCCAGTTAAGCACTGGGAAGAAATGGCGTTTGAGCTGCCTCGGTATGAGAGTTTCCTCGTATGCTGTAACAGCACTGTGGAAAGCGAGTTCTTTCCCAGCTTCCTAAAGAGCTGGAGGCAAGACAGTTTATGGCTTGTCTCCCATTGAAGGATGGAGGCAGTGCTTTGTGCCTTCCACCTCTACAGCAATGGAGGGCGTGGCTGAGAGTAAAGGGGTCTTTCTGCCATTGGTGCTTTCTGACACTCTCCCAACCGTTGCACTTCGTGGTTAGTTAAAAGCCCATTGTCTCTCTCCTCCTCAGCATGTGGAAATACAATCCTATGGGACTCAGCCCAGTTGCTTCAGGGGAAGATGTAGGCATTTCGTCTGAGCCGGGTTGGCAAGGTGGAAACGTGCAGGATGCAGGTGTCCCAGACTGGCGAGTGAAGTGCTGAAAAGAAACGGCGTTCAGCCTCCTTTGTAGGAGATGTTCCCAGGACGCTGTAAGAGCACTGTGGAAAGGGAGTTTTTTCTCCACTTCCTAAAGAGCTGGAAGCAGGCCAAGATGTGGTTTGTGTCCCATTGAGGGGTGGATCCAGAACCAGTGCCTTGTGCCTTCCACCTCTAGAGCAATGGAGGGCACGGCTGAGAGCAAAGGGCCCTTTCTGACATAGGTGCATTCTGACACTCTCTGACCCAGTGCACAATGGCGGTTTGTAAAAAGCCTATTGTCTGCTCCTGCTAAGCATGCGGAAGCACAGTCATCTGGGCCTCGTCCCCGTTGCTGAAGGGGAAGATGTAGACATTTCGTCTGAGCCGGGTTGCAAGGTGGAAATGTGGCAGGAGCAGAAGTTCCAAATCTGCGAGTTAAGCGCTGAAAAGAAACGGCATATCAGCTGCCTTTGTATGAGATGTTGCCAGGACACAGAAAGAGCACTGTTGAAAGCGAGTTCTTGCTCAGCTTCCTAAAGAGATGGAAGGAAGATGGTCTGTGGCTTGTCGCCCCTTGAGGGGGGGAGCCAGTGCATTGTGAATTCCACGTCTAGAGCAATGAAGGGCACGGCTGAGAGCAAAGGGGTCTTTCTGACATAGCTGCTTTCCGACACTCTCTCCAGCAGTGCACAATGGTGGTTGGAAAAAAGCGTGCAGTCTATCGCCTCCTAAGCACGTGGACGCTCAATCATTTGGGACTCAGCCCAGTTGCTTCAGGGGAAGATGTAGGCATTTCCTCTGAGCCGGGTTGGCAAGGTGGAAACGTGCAGGATGCAGATGTCCCAGACTGGCGAGTGAAGTGCTGAAAAGAAACGGCGTTCAGCCTCCTTTGTATGAGATGTTCCCAGGACACTGTAAGAGCACTGTGGAAAGGGAGTTTTTTCTCCACTTCCTAAAGAGCTGGAAGCAGGCCAAGATGTGGTTTGTCTCCCATTGAGGGGTTGATCCAGAACCAGTGCCTTGTGCCTTCCACCTCGAGAGCAATGGAGGGCATGGCTGAGAGCAAAGGGGCCTTTCTGACATAGCTGCTTTCCGACGCTCTCTAAGCAGTGTAAAATGGTGGTTGGAAAAAGGCGTGCAGGTTATAGCCTCCTAAGCAAGTGGATGCTGAATCATTTGGGAATCAGCACAGTCGCTTCAGGGGAAGATGTAGGCATTTCGTCTGAGCCGGGTTGGCAAGGTGGAATTGCGGCAGAAGCAGGAGTCCTAAAGCTGCGAGTTAAGGGCTGAGAAGAAATGCCATTTGAGCTGCCTTTGTATGAGAAGTTCCCCGGTCTGCTGTAACAGGACTGTGGAAAGCGAGTTGTTTTTCAGCTTCCTAAAGAGCTGGAGGCAAGACAGTTTATGGCTTGTCTCCAATTGAAGGATGGAGGCAGTGCTTTGTGCCTTCCACCTCTAGAGCAATGGAGGGCACGGCTGAGAGCAAAGGGCCCTTTCTGACATAGGTGCATTCTGACACTCTCTGACCCAGTGCACAATGGCGGTTTGTAAAAAGCCTATTGTCTGCTCCTGCTAAGCATGTGGCAGCACAATCGTGTGGGCTTCGCCCCCGTTGCTTAAGGGGAAGATGTAGGCATTTCGTCTGAGCCGGGTTGGCAAGGTGGAACTGTGGCAGAAGCGGAAGTCCTAAAGCGGCCAGTTAAGCACTGGGAAGAAATGGCGTTTGAGCTGCCTCGGTATGAGAGTTTCCTCGTATGCTGTAACAGCACTGTGGAAAGCGAGTTCTTTCCCAGCTTCCTAAAGAGCTGGAGGCAAGACAGTTTATGGCTTGTCTCCCATTGAAGGATGGAGGCAGTGCTTTGTGCCTTCCACCTCTACAGCAATGGAGGGCGCGGCTGAGAGTAAAGGGGTCTTTCTGCCATTGGTGCTTTCTGACACTCTCCCAACCGTTGCACTTCGTGGTTAGTTAAAAGCCTATTGTCTCTCTCCTCCTCAGCATGTGGAACCACAATCCTATGGGCCTCATCCCCATTGCTCAAGGGGAAGATGTAGGCCTTTCGTCTGAGCCGGGTTGGCAAGGTGGAAAAGTGCAGGATGCAGATGTCCCAGACTGGCGAGTGAAGTGCTGAAAAGAAACGGAGTTCAGCCTCCTTTGTATGAGATGTTCCCAGGACGCTGTAAGAGCACTGTGGAAAGGGAGTTTTTTCTCCACTTCCTAAAGAGCTGGAAGCAGGACAAGATGTGGTTTGTTTCCCAATGAGAGGTGGATCCAGAACCAGTGCCTTGTGCCTTCCACCTCGAGAGCAATGGAGGGCATGGCTGAGAGCAAAGGGTTCTTTCTGACATAGCTGCTTTCTGACGCTCTCTAAGCAGTGTAAAATGGTGGTTGGAAAAAGGCATGCAGTTTATCGCCTCCTAAGCATGTGGATGCTCAATCATTTGGGAATCAGCACAGTCGCTTCAGGGGAAGATGTAGGCATTTCGTCTGAGCCGGGTTGGCAAGGTGGAAATGCGGCAGAAGCAGATGTTGCAGATTGGTGAGTTAAGGGCTGAAAAGACACGGTGTTCAGCTGCCTTTGTATGAGACGTTCCCAGGACGCTGTAAGAGCACTGCGGAATGCGAGTGCTTTCCCAGCTTCCTAAAGAGCTGGAAGCAGGACAGTTGCTGGCTTGTCTCCAATTGAAGGATGGAGGCAGTGCTTTGTGCCTTCCACCTCTAGAGCAATGGAGGGCACGGCTGAGTGCAAAGGGCCCTTTCTGACATAGGTGCATTCTGACACTCTCTGACCCAGTGCACAATGGCGGTTTGTAAAAAGCCTATTGTCTGCTCCTGCTAAGCATGCGGAAGCACAGTCATCTGGGCCTCGTCCCCGTTGATGAAGGGGAAGATGTAGACATTTCGTCTGAGCCGGGTTTGTAAGGTGGCAATGTGGCAGGAGCAGAAGTTCCAAATCTGCGAGTTAAGCGCTGAAAAGAAATGGCATATCAGCTGCCTTTGTATGAGATGTTGCCAGGACACAGAAAGAGCACTGTTGAAAGCGAGTTCTTGCTCAGCTTCCTAAAGAGATGGAAGGAAGATGGTCTGTGGCTTGTCGCCCCTTGAGGGGGGGAGACAGTGCATTGTGCATTCCACGTCTAGAGCAATGAAGGGCACGGCTGGGAGCAAAGGGGTCTTTCTGACATAGCTGCTTTCCGACACTCTCTCCAGCAGTGCACAATGGTGGTTGGAAAAAGGCGTGCAGTCTATCGCCTCCTAAGCACGTGGACGCTCAATCATTTGGGACTCAGCCCAGTTGCTTCAGGGGAAGATGTAGGCATTTCGTCTGAGCCGGGTTGGCAAGGTGGAATTGCAGCAGAAGCAGGAGTCTTTAAGCTGCGAGTTAAGGGCTGGGAAGAAATGCCATTTGAGCTGCCTTGGTATGAGAAGTTCTCCGGTCTGCTGTAACAGGACTGTGGAAAGCGAGTTGTTTGTCAGCTTCCTAAAGAGCTGGAGGCAAGACAGTTTATGGCTTGTCTCCAATTGAAGGATGGAGGCAGTGCTTTGTGCCTTACACCTCTAGAGCAATGGAGGGCATGGCTGAGAGCAAAGGGGGCTTTCTGCCACAGGTGCTTTCTGATCCCCTTCAGGGGTGGTGCCAGTGCCTTGTGCCTCCTGCCTCTAGAGGAATGGATGGCATGGCCGAGAGTAAAGGGCCTTTCTGACATTGGTGCTTTCTGACACTCCCCCAACCATTGCTCAAAGGCGGTTTGTTCAAAGCCTATTGTCTGTCTCCTCCTCAACATGTTTAACCACAATCATCCGGGCCTCGTCCCCATTGCTCAAGGGGAAGATGTAGGCATTTCTTCTGAGCCGGGTTGGCAAGGTGGAGATGCGGCAGAAGCGGATGTTGCAGATTGGCGAGTTAAGGGCTGAAAAGACACGGCGTTCATCTGCCTTGGTATGAGATGTTCCCAGGACGCTGTAAGAGCACTGTGGAATGCGAGTGCTTTCCCAGCTTCCTAAAGAGCTGGAAGCAGGACAGTTGCTGGCTTGTCTCCAATTGAAGGATGGAGGCAGTGCTTTGTGCCTTTCACCTCTAGAGCAATGGAGGGCACGGCTGAGAACAAAGGGCCCTTTCTGACATGGTGCTTTCTGACACTCCCCCAACCATTGCTCAAGGGCGGTTGGTTAAAAGCCTATTGTCTCTCTCCTACTAAGCAGGTGAAACCACAATCATTCGGGCCTCGTCCCCATTGCTTAAGGGGAAGTTGTAGGCATTTCGTCTGAGCCGGGTTGACAAGGTGGAAATGTGGCACATTCAGATGTTCCAGATCGGCGAGTGAAGTGCTGCAAGAAACGGCGTTCAGTTGCCTTTGTATGAGATGTTCCCTGGACGCTCTAAGAGCACTATGGAATGCGAGCTCTTTCTCAGCGTCCTAAAGAGCTGGACACAAGAAGGTGTGCGGTTCGTCTGCCATTGATGGGTGGAGCCAGAGGCAGTGCATTGTGCCTTCCTCCTCTAGAGCAATTCAGGGCATGGCTGAGATCAAAGGGACCTTTCTGACATAGGTGCTTTCTGACACTCTCTCCACCAGTGCACAATCGTGATTGTAAAAAGCCTGTCTCTCTCCTCTTAAGCATGTGGAAGCACAGTCATATGGGCCTCGTCCCCGTTGCTGAAGGGGAAGATGTAGGCATTTCGTCGCAGCCCGGATGGCAAGGTAGAAATGTGGCAGAAACAGAAGTTCCAAATCGGCAAGTTAAGGGCTGAAAAGAAATGGTGTTTCAGCTGCCTTTGTATGAGATGTTCCCTGGACTCTGTAAGATCACTGTTGAAAGCGAGTTCCTTCTCAGCTTCCTAAAGAGATGGAAGCAAGGTGGTCTGTGGCTTGTCCCCCCTTGAGGGGGGGAGCCAGTGCATTGTGCATTCCACGTCTAGAGCAATGGAGGGCACAGCTGAGAGCAAAGGGGTCTTTCTGACATAGCTGCTTTCCGACACTCTCTCCAGCAGTGCACAATGGTGGTTGGAAAAAGGCGTGCAGTCTATCACCTCCTAAGCACGTGGACGCTCAATCATTTGGGACTCAGCCCAGTTGCTTCAGGGGAAGATGTAGGCATTTCGTCTGAGCCGGGTTGGCAAGGTGCAATTGTGGCAGAAGCAGAAGTTCTAAAGTGGCGAGTTAAGGGCTGGCAAGAAAGGCCGTTTTACCTGCATTTCTATGACAGTTTTCCCAGAGGCTGTTCCCGGGAGTCGAGCAGGTGTTTCCAGAATGCTCAGCAGGTGGTTCCAGTCTTTCACGGAAGTGGTCTGGGGCGTCCAGCACGTGGTTCTGGCACATCTGAGGGGCGGTTCCGGGATGAATGGCAGGTTATTCCGGAGTGTCGGCAAGTGGTTCTGGCATAGCCGGCAGGTGATTTTGGTGTATCCAGCAGATGGTTCCAGCGAGTCGAGCAGGTGGTTCCAACGTGCTCGTAAGGTGGTTCAGGCATGTCCGAAATGTGGTTCCGGTTAGTCCGGGAGGTGGTTCCGCCGTGTCCGGCACGTTTTTCATGCACGTCTGAGGGGTGGTTCCGGCATGCACGGCAGGTGATTCCAGAGTGTCCACCAAGTGGTTCCCGCGTAGCCGGCAGGTGGTTCAGGCGGGTCCAGCAGATGGTTCTGGGGAGTGGATCAGGTGGTTCTGGCATGCTCGGCAGGTGCTTCTGGCGTCTCCTGCACGTGGTTCTGGTACGTATGAGAGGTGGTTCCGGCACGCCAGGCAGGTGATTTTGGAGTGTCCGGCAAGTGGTTCTGACATAGCCGGCAGCTGATTTTGGCATGTCCGGCCGGTGGCTCCAGAGAGTCGAGCAGGTTGTTCCGGCATGCTCAGCAGGTGGTCCCGGCGGGTCCGGCAGGTGGTTCTGGTCTGTCCAGTAGGTGGTTCTGGCGTGTCCGGCACGTGCTTCCGGCACGTCTGAGAGGGGGTTCTGGCATGACCGGCGGGTGATTCAATAGAGTCGGCCACGTGGTTCTGGCCTAGCCGGCAGGTGATTTTGTCATCTTTGGCAGGTGGTTCGTGCGAGTCGAGCAGGAGGTTCCGGCGTGCTCGGCAGGTGCATCCAGTGTCTCTGGCACGTGTTTCTGGCACGTCTGAGAGGTGGTTCTGGCATGCCCGACAGGTGATCCCGGAGTGTCCGGCAAGTGGTTCTGGCATAGCCAGCAGGTGATTTTGGCCTGTCCAGCAGATGATTTTGATGTGTCCGGCAGGTGTTTCAGGTGAGCTGATCATGTGGTTCCGGTGTTCTCGGCAGGTGATTCCGGCGTGTCCGGCCGGTGGTTCTGGTCTGTCCGGTAGTGGGTCCCGGCGTGTGCCGCACATGGTCCTGCTTTGTCTGAGAGGTGGGGCCCGCATGCCCAGCAGGTGATTCCGGACTCTCCGCCACGTGGTTCTGGCACATCTGAGTGGTGGTACTGCATGCCTGGCAGGTGATCCCGGAGAGTCCTCCATGTGGTTCTGGCCTAGCCCGCAGGTGATTTTGGCGTGTCCAGCACGTGGATCCGGCATGCTCGTCAGGTGGTTCAGACAGGTACGGTAGGTGGTTCCGGTATGTCCGAGAGATGGTTCCGGCGTGTCTGGCACGTGGTTCCGGCACGTCTGACAGGTGGTTCAGGCATGTCCGGCAGGTGATTCCGGATTGTCCACCAAGTGGTTCTTGGGTAGCCGGCAGGTGATTCTGGCGTGTCCCACAGGTGGTTCCGACGATTCGAGCAGGTGCTTCCGGCTAGCTCGGCAGGTGCTTCTGGCGCCTCCGACACTTGACTTCGGCACAGTTGAGAGGTGGGTCCGGCATTTCCGGCAGCTGATTCCAGAAAGTCCAGCAAGTGGTTCTGGCATAGCCAGCAGGTGATTTTTGCGTGTCTGGCAGGTGGTTCCGTTGTGTCCGGTAGGTGGTTCCGGCGTGTCCGGCACGTGGTTCTGGCACATCTGAGAGGTGGTTCCGGCAAGCCCGGCAGGTGTTTCCGGAGTGTCTGCCGAGTGGTTCTTGCGTAGCCAGCAGGTGATTTTGGCGTGTCCAGCAGGTGGTTCTGAGGAGTGAATCAGGAACTTCCGGCATTCTCGGCAGGTGCTTCCGCCGTCTCCGGCATGTGGTTGTGGCACCTCTGAGAGGTGGTTCCAGCATGCCCGGCAGGTGATTCCGGAGTGTCTGACAAGTGGTTGTGGCGTAGCTGGCAGGTGATTTTGGCGTGACCGGCAGGTGGTTATGTGGAGTGGCACAGGTGGTTGGGGCATGCTCAGCACGTGCTTCCGGCGTCTCCGGAATGTGGTTGTTGCACCTTTGAGAGGTGGTTCCTGCATGACCGGCATGTGATTCTGGAGTATGTGCCAAGTGGTTCTGGCGCAGCCGGCAGTTGATTTTGGCATGTGTGGCAGGTGGTTCTGGGGAGTGGATCAGGTGATTCCGGCGTGCTCTGCAGGTGGTTCAGGCAGGTCTGGCAGGTGTTTGCAGTCTGTCCATGACGTGGTTCCAGCATGCTCGGAAGGTGATTTCGGAGTGTCCACCAAGTGGTTTTGGCGTAGCCGTCATGTGATTTTGGCGTGTCAGGCAGGTGGTTCCGACGTGTCCAGCAGGTGGTTCCGGCGAGCTCGGCAGGTGCTTCCAGTCTCTCCGGCACGTGGTTGTGGCATGTCAGGCAGGTGGTTCCGGCACGTCTGAGATGTGGTTCTGGCATGCGCGGCAGGTGATTCCGGCGTCTCCGGTATGTGGTTCTTGCACGTTTGAAGCTGGTTCCAGCATCCCCGGCAGGTGATTCCGGAGTGTCCGACAAGTGGTTGTGGCATAGCGGGCTGGTTATTCTGGCGTGTCCGGCAGGTGGTTCTGGCGAGTCAAGCAGGTGGTCCCAGCCTGTCTGGCAGGTGGTTCCGGACTGTCCTGGAGGTGGTTCCGGAGTGTCTGCCGAGTGGTTCTTGCGTAGCCGGCAGGTGATTTTGGCGTGTCCAGCAGGTGGTTCTGGGGAGTGGAGCAGGTGGTTCCGGCATACTCGGCAGGTGGTTCCGGCGTGTCTGGCACATGGCTCTGGCACGTCTGAGAGGTGGTTCCGGCATGCCCGGCAGGTGATCCCAGAGACTCCTCCAAGTGGTTCTGGCATACCCCACAGGTGTTTCTGGTATGTCCGGCAGGTGGCTCTGGTGAGTCGAGCAGGTGGTTCCAGCATGCCCGGCAGGTGATTCCGGAGTGTCCGACAAGTGGTTCTGGCTAGTCAAGTGGTGGTCCCGGCGTGTCCGGCAGGTGCTTCCGGTCTCTCCGGCACGTGGTTCTGGTATGTCTGTGGGGTGGTTATTGCATGCCCGGCAGGTGATTCCGGACTGTCCGCCAGGTGGTTCTCGCATAGCCAGCTGTTGATTTTGGCCTGTCTGGCAGGTGGTTCCGGCGAGTCAAGCAGGTGGCTCCGGCGTGCTCGGCAGGTGTTTCCAGCATGTCTGGCTGGTGGTTCTGGTCTGTCCAGTAGGTCGTTCCGGCATGTCCGGCACGTGCTTCTGGCACTTCTGAGAGGTGGTTCCGCCATGGCTGGCAGGTGATTCCGGACTGTCCCCCAGGTGGTTCTGGCATAGCCAGCAGTTGATATTGGCCTGTCCGGCATGTGGTTCCGGCAAGTCGAGCAGCTGGCTGTGGCGTGTTCGGCAGGTGGTTCCGGCGTGTCTGGCAGGTAGTTCCGTTCTGTCCAATAGTTCGTTCCGGCATGTCCGGCACGTGCTTCTGGCACGTGTGAGAGGTGGTTCTGGCATGCCAGGCAGGTGATTCCGGAGTGTCGGGTAAGTGGTTCTGGTGTAGCCGGCAGTTCATTTTGGCGTGTCCGGCACGTGGGTCCTGCGAGTCGAGCAGGTGGTTCCGGCGTGCTCAGCAGGTGGTCCAGGCGTGTCCGGCAGGTGGTTCCACACTGTCCAGGACGTGGTTCCAGCGTGTCCGGCACACGGTTTTGTTACGTCTGAGAGGTGGCTCCTGCATGCACGGCAGGTGATTCCGGACTGTCCACCAGGTGGTTCCCGCATACCCAGCTGTTGATTTTGGCCTGTCTGGCGGGTGGTTCCTACGAGTAGAGCAGGTGGCTCCGGCGTGCTCCGCAGGTGGTTCCGGCATGTCTGGCAGGTGGTTCCGGTCTGTCCGGTAGGTGTTTCCGGCGTGTCAGGCACGTGCTTCCGGCACGTCTGAGAGGTGGTTCCGGCATGCCCGGCAGGAGATGCCGGAGTCTCCGGCATGTGGTTCTGGCACCTCTGAGAGGTGGTTCCGGCATGCCCGGCAGGTGATTCTGGAGTGTCGGCCGAGTGGTTCTGGCGTAGCCGGAGGGTGATTTTGGCGTGTCCAGCAGGTGGTTCTGGGGAGTGGATCAGGTGGTTCCGGCATACTCGGCAGGTGGTTCCGGCGTTTCCGGCAAATGGTTCTGGCAGGTGTGAGAGGTGGTTCTGGCATGCCCGACATGTGATTCTGGAGTGTCCGCCAAGTGGTCCTGGCGTACCTGGCACTATATTTTGGCATGTCCGGCAGGTGGTCCTGGCGAGTCAAGCAGGTGGTCCTGGCGTGTCTGGCAGGTGGTTCCGGTCTGTCCTGGAGGTGGTTCCGGAGTGTCTGCCGAGTGGTTCTGGCGTAGCCGGCAGGTGATTTTGGTGTGTCCAGCAGGTGGTTCTGGGTAATGGATCAGGTGGTTCCGGCATACTCTGCAGGTGGTACCGCCGTGTCCAGAACATGATTCTGGCAAGTCTGAGAGGTGGTTCCGCCTGCCCGACAGGTGATTCCGGAGGGTGCACCAAGTGGTTCTGGCATACCCGGCAGGTGATTTTGGTGTGTCAGGTAGGTGGTTCCGGCAAGTCGAGCAAGTGGTTCCGGCGTGCTCGGCAGGTGGTTCAGGCAGGTCCGGCATGTGTTTTCAGTCTGTCCATGACGTGGTTCCGGCATGCCTGCCAGGTGATTCTGGAGTGTCCACCAAGTGGTTTTGGCGTAGCCGGCATATGATTTTGTCCTGTCAGGCAGGTGGTTCCGGCATGTCCAGCAGGTGTTTCCAGCGAGCTCGGCAGTTGCTTCCGGTCTCTCCGGCATGTGGTTCTGGCACCTCTGAGAGGTGGTTCCGACATGTCCGGCAGGTGATACCTGAGTGTCTGCCAAGTTGATCTGGCAAAGCCGACAGGTGATTTTGGCGTGTCCAGCAGGTGGTTCTGGGGAGTGGATCAGGTGGTTCCAGCACACTCGGCAGGTGGTTCCGGCGTTTCCGGCAAATGGTTCTTGCAGGTGTGAGAGGTGGTTCCAGCATGCCCGGAAGGTGAACCCGGAGAGTCCTCCAAGTGGTTCTGGCGTACCCGGCAGGTGATTTTTGCGTGTCCGGCAGGTGTTTCTTGCGAGTCGAGCAGGTGGCTCAGGCATGCTCACCAGGTGTTTCTGGCATCTCCGGCAGGTTTTTCTGGTGTGTCTGAGAGCTGGTTCTGGCATGTCCGGCAGATGATTCCGGAGTGACCACTAAGTGGTTCTGGCATACCCGGCCTGTGGTTTTTGGGTGTCAGGTAGGTGGTTCCGGCGAGTCGAGCAGGTGGTTCCAGTGTGCTCGGCAGGTGGTTCAGGCCGGTCTGGCAGGTGGTTTCAGTCTTTTCGGGGTGTGGTTCCGGCATCTCGGGCACATGGTTCTGGCAAGTCTGAGATGTGGTTCCGGCAGGCCCGACAGGTGTTTCC
Source organism: Equus caballus (assembly GCF_041296265.1). Classification (NCBI taxonomy): domain Eukaryota; kingdom Metazoa; phylum Chordata; class Mammalia; order Perissodactyla; family Equidae; genus Equus; species Equus caballus. Next base: position 9,919,840 of record NC_091698.1, on the reverse strand, counting down.
GGAGTGTCTGCAAGTGGTTCTGGCGTAGCTGGCAGGTGATGTTGGCGTGACCGGCAGGTGGTTCCAGCAAGCCCGGCAGGTGATTCCAAAGTGTTCACCAACTGGTTGTGGCGTAGCTGGCAGGTGATTTTGGCGTGTCCGGCAGGTGGTTCTGGGGTGTGGATCAGGTGGTTCCGGCATACTCGGAAGGTAGTACCGGCGTGTCCAGAACATGGTCCTGGCAAGTCTGAGAGGTGGTTCCGGCATGCCCGGCAGGTGATTCCGGAGTGTCCGACATGTGGTTCTGGCGTACCCGGCAGGAGATTTTGGCATGTCCGGCAGGTGGTTCTGGCGAGTCAAGCAGGTGGTCCCGATGTGTCCGTCGGTGGTTCCGGTCTGTCCTGGAGGTGGTTCCAGATTGTCTGCCGAGTGGTTGTGGCAAAGCCGGCAGGTGATTTTGGCGTGTCCAGCAGGTGGTTCTGGGGAGTGGATCAGGTGGTTCCGGCATACTTGGCAGGTGGTTCCGGCGTGTCCGGCACATGGTACTGGCAAATCTGAGAGGTGTTTCCGGCATTCCCGAAAGGTGACTCCGGAGTGTCCGCCAAGTGGTTCTGCCGTAGCCAGCAGGTGATTTTGGCGTGACCAGCAGGTGTTTCTTGCTAGTCGAGCATGTGGCTCAGGCATGCTCAGCAGGTGCTTCCGGCATCTGCGGCATGTGGTTCTGGTGTGTTTGAGAGCTGGTTCTGAAATGTCCGGCAGATGATTCAGGAGTGTCCAACAAGTGGTTCTGGCGTACCCGGCAGGCGATTTTGGCATGTCCAGCAGGTGGTTCAGGCGAGTTGAGCAGGTGGTTCCGACGTGCTCAGCAGGTGCTTCCAGCGTCTCCGGCACGTGTTTATGGCACATCTGGCAGGTGGTTCCAGCATGCCCGAAGGTGATTCCAGTCTGTCCAGCAGGTGGTTCCGGCGAGTCGAGCAGGTGGCTGGGGCATATTCGGCAGGTGGTTCCGGCGTGTCTGATAGATGGTTCCTGCATGCCCGGCAGGTGATTCCGGACTGTGCACCAGGGGGTTCCTGTCTGTCCGGGAGGTGGTTCCGGCTGGTCGGCACATGGTTCTGGCACATCTGGCAGGTGGTTCCTGCATGCCCGAAAGGCGATTCCGGTCTGTCCAGCAGGTGGTTCCGGCGAGTCGAGCAGGTGGCTGTGGCGTGTTCAGCCGGTGGTTCTGGCGTGTCTGAGAGGTGGTTCTGGCATGCCTGGCAGGTGATTCCGGAGTGTTCGCCAAGTGTTTCTGGCGTAGCCAGCAGGTGATTTTGCATGTCCGGCGGTGGTTCCGGCGAGTCGAGCCGGTGGTTCCGGCGTGTCCGGCAGGTCGTTCCGTTGTGTCCGGCAGGTGGTTCTGGGGTGTCCGGCACGAGGTTCTGGCACGTCTGAGAGGTTGTGTGTGCATGGCCTTCACGTGATTCCGGCTTGTCCGCCAAGTGGTTCTGGTGTAGCGGGCAGGTGATTTTGGCGTATCCGGCAGGTGGGACCGGTGAGTCAAGCAGGTTGCACTGGCGAGTGTTTCCTGTGGTTCCGGTCTGTCCGGGAGTTGGATCCAGCCTGTCCGGCATGTGCTTCTGGCACTTCTGAGAGGTTGTGCTGTCATGCCCAGCAGGTGATTCTGGAGTGTCCGCCAAGTGGTCCTGGCGTAGCCGGCAGGTGATTTTGGCGTGTCCAGCAGGTGGTTCTGTGGAGTGGATCAGGAACTTCCGGCATTCTCGGCAAGTGCTTCCGCTGTCTCCGGCATGTGGTTGTGGCACCTCTGAGAGGTGGTTTCAACATGCCCGGCAGGTGGTTCCGGAGTGTCCGAAAAGTGGTTGTGGCCTAGCCGGCTGGTGATTTTGGGGTGTCCTGCAGGTGGTTCTGGCGAGTCAAGCAGGTGGTCCCGGTGTTTCCGGCAGGTGAATCCGGTCTGTCCTGGATGTGGTTGTGGAGTGTCTGCCGAGTGGTTCTGGCATAGCCTGCAGGTGATTTTGGCGTGACCGGCAGGTGGTTCCAGCAAGCGCGACAGGCGATTCCGAAGTTTTCACCAACTGGTTGTGGCGTAGCCGTCAGGTGATTTTAGCGTGTCCGGCACGTGGGTCTGGCGAGTCTAGCCCGTGGTTCCGGCATGCTCGGCAGTTGCTTCTGGACACTCCAGCACGTGGTTGTGGCACCTCAGAGACGTGGTTCCGGCATGCCCGGCAGGTGATTCCGGACTGTCTGCTGAGTGGTTCTGGCGTTGCAGGCGGGTGATTTTGGCGTGTCAAGCAGGTGGTTCAGGGGAGTGGATCAGGTGGTTCCGGCATACTCGGCAGGTGGTTCCGGCGAGTCAGGAACATGGTTCTGGCAAGTCTGAGAGGTGGTTCCGCCTGCCCGACAGGTGATCCCGGAGTGTCCGCCAAGTGGTTCTGGCGTACCCTGCAGGTGATTTTTGCGTGTCCGGAAGGTGTTTCCTGCGAGTCGAGCAGGTGGCTCAGGCATGCTCAGCAGGTGCTTCTGGCGTCTCCGGCACGTTGTTCTGGTGTGTCTGAGAGCTGGTTCTGGCATGTCCGGCAGATGATTCCGGAGTGACCACCAAGTGGTTCTGGCATACCCGGCCTGTGGTTTTTGGGTGTCAGGTAGGTGGTTCCGGCGAGTCGAGCAGGTGGTTCCAGTGTGCTCGGCAGGTGGTTCAGGCCGGTCTGGCAGGTGGTTTCAGTCTATTTGGGGTGTGGTTCCGGCATCTCGGGCACATGATTCTGGCACGTCTGAGATGTGGTTCCGGCAGGCCCGACAGGTGTTTCCGGAGTGTCCGCCAAGTGGTTCTGGCGTAGCTGGCAGGTGATTTTGGCGTGTCCAGCAGGTGGGACCGGTGAGTCAAGCAGGTGGTTCCGGCGAGTGTTTCCTGTGTTTCCGGTCTGTCCGGGAGATGGTTCCGGCCTGGCCGGCACGTGCTTCTGGCACTTCTGAGAGGTTGTGCTGGCATGCCCGGCAGGTTATTCTGGAGTGTCCGCCAAGTGGCCCTGGCATAGCCGGCACGTGATTCTGGCGTGTCCGGCAGGCGGTTCTGTGGAGTGGAGCAGGTGGTTCTGTCATACTCTGCAGGTGGTACCGGCGTGTCCGGAACTTGTTCTGGCAAGTCTGAGAGGTGGATCCGGCATGCACGACAGGTGATTCCGGAGTGTCCGGGATGTGGTTCTGGCACCTCTGAGAGGTGGTTCCGGCATGCCCGACAGGTGATTCCAGAGTGTCCGTCGAGTGGTTCTGGCGTACCTGGCAGGTGATATTGGCGTGTCCGGCAGGTGTTTCTTGCGAGTCGAGCAGGTGGCTCAGGCATGCGCAGCATGTGCTTACGGCGTGTCCAGCAGGTTATTCCGGTGTGTCTGAGAGCTGGTTCTGGCAAATCCGGCAGATGATTCCGGAGTGTCCACCAAGTGGTTCTGGCATACCCGGCAGGTGATTTTGTCGTGTCAGGGAGGTGGTTCCGGCGAGTCGAGTATGTGGTTCCGGTGTGCTCGGCAGGTGGTTCAGGCGGGTCTCGTCGGTGGTTTCGGTCTGTTCGGGGTGTGGTTCCGGCATCTCAGGCACATGGTTCTGGCACGTCTGAGAGGTGGTTCCTGCCGGCCCGACAGGTGTTTCCGCAGTGTCCGCCATGTGGTTCTGGCGTAGCTGGCAGGTGATTTTGGCGTGTCCAGCAGGTGTTTCTGTGGAGTGGATCAGGTGGTTCCTGCATACTGGGCATGTGGTACCGGCGTGTCCGCAACATGGTTCTGGCAAGTCTGAGAGGTGGTTCCGGCATGCCCGACAGGTGATTCCGGAGTGTTCGCCAAGTGGTTCTGGCGTAGCCGGCAGGTGATTTTGCCATGTCCGGCATGTGGTTCCAGTGAGTCGAGCGTGTGGTTCTGGTGTGCTCGACAGTTGGTGCAGGCAGCTCTGGCAGGTGGTTCCGGTCTGTCCGGCAGGTGGTTCCGGCGTGTCTGGCATGTCGTTCTGTCACGTCTGAGAGGTGGTTCTATCATGCCCGGCAGGTGATTCCAGAGAGTCCACCAAGTGGTTTTGGCGTAGCTGGCAGTTGATTTTGGCGCATCCGGCAGGTGGTTCGGGCGAGATGTGCAGGTGGTTCCGACGTGCTCGGCAGGTGCTTCCGGCGTCTCCGGCACGTGTTTCTGGCACATCTGACAGGTGGTTTCGGCATGGCCGAAAGGTGATTCCGGTCTGTCCGGTAGGTGGTTCCGGCGTGTACGGCACATGGTTCTGGTACGTCTCAGAGGTGGTTGCGCTTGCCCAACAGGTGATTCCGGACTGTCCGCCACGTGGTTCTGGCACGTCTGAGTGGTGGTTCCAGCATGCCCAGCAGGTCATCCTGGAGAGTCCTCCAAGTGGTTCTGGCGCAGCCCGCCAGTGATTTTGGCGTGTCCGGCAAGTGGTTCCGTCGTGCTCGGCAGGTGGTTCAGGCGTGGCCGGCACGTGGTTCCAGTCTGTCCAGTACGTGTTTCCAGCTTGTCCGACACGTCGTTCTGGTACGTCCGAGAGGTGGTTCCGCCATGGCTGGCAGGTGATTCCGGAGTGTTCGCCAAGGGGTTCTGGCATAGCCGGCTCGTGATTTTGGCGTGTCAGGTAGGTGGTTCCACCGAGTCGAGCAGGTGGTTCTGGCGTGCTCGGCAGGTGGTTCAGGCGGGTCTGGCAGGTGGTTTCCATCTGTTGGGGTGTGCTTCCGGCATCTCAGGCACATGATTCTGGCATGTCTGAGAGGTGGTACCGCCCGGCCAGACAGGTGTTGCCGGAGTGTCCGCCAAGTGGTTCTGGCGTAGCTGACAGGTGATGTGGGCGTGACCGGCAGGTGGTTCCCGTCAGCCCGGCAGGTGATTCCGAATTGTTCACCAACTGGTTGTGGCATAGCAGGCAGGTGATTTTGGCTTGTCCGGCAGGTGGTTCTGGCGAGTCGAGCAGGTGGTTCCAGCGTCCTCATCAGGTGCTTCCGGTGCCATTGACATGTGGTTCTGGCATGTCTGAGACGTGGTTCAGGCATGCCCGGCAGGTGATTCCGGAGTGATCGCCAAGTGGTTCTGGCGTAGCCGGCAGGTGATTTTGCATGTCCGGCGGTGGTTCCGGCGAGTCGAGCTGGTGGTTCCAGCGTGTCCGACAGGTGGTTCCGGCCTGCCCTGGAGGTGTTTCCGGAGTGTCTGTCGAGTGGTTCTGGTGTAGCCGGCAGGTGATTTTGGCGTGTCCAGCAGGTGGTTCTGGGGAGTTGATCAGGTGGTTCCGGCATACTCGGCAGGTGGTACCGGCGTCTCCGGAACATGGTACTGGCACGTCTGAGACGTTGTGTTGGCATGCCCTTCACGTGATTCTGGCTTGTCCGCCAAGTGATTCTGGTGAAGCAGGCAGGTGATTTTGGCTTGTACGGCAGGTGGGACCGGTGAGCCAAGCAGGTGGTTCTGGCGAGTGTTTTCTGTGTTTCCGGTCTGTCTGGGAGATGGTTTCGCCCTGTCCGGCACATGCTTCTGGCACTTCTGAGAGGTTGTGCTGGCATGCCCGGCAGGTTATTCTGGAGTGTCCGCCAAGTGGTCCTGGCATAGCCGGCATGTGATTTTAGCATGTCCGGCAGGCGGTTCTGTGGAGTCGAGCAGGTGGTTCTGTCATACTCGGCAGGTTGTACCGGCGTGTCAGGAACATGTTTCTGGCAAGTCTGAGAGGTGGATCCGGCATGCCCGACAGGTGATTCCGGATTGTCCGCCAAGTGATTCTAGCGTACGTGGCAGATGATGTTGGCGTGACCGACAGGTGGTTCCGGCAAGCTCGGCAGGTGGTTCAGTCAGGTTTGGTAGGTGTTTGCAGTCTGTCCATGACGTGGTTCTGGCATGCCCTCAAGGTGATTCTGCAGTGTCCACAAAGTGGTTTGACCATAGCCGACATATGATTTGGGGCTGTCACGCAGGTGGTTCCGGCATGTCCAGCAGGTGGTTCCGGCGAGTTCGGCAGGTGCGTCCGGTCTCTCCGGCATGTGGTTGTGGCACGTTTGAGAGATGCTTCTGGCATGCCCAGCAGGTGATCCCGGTGTCTCTGGCATGTGGTTCTGGCACCTCTGAGAGGTGGTCCGGCATGCCCGGCAGGTTATTCCGGAGTGTCTGCCGAGTGGTTGTGGCGTAGCCGGCAGGTGATTTTGGCATGTCCGGCAGGTGTTTCTTGCGAGTCAAGCAGGAGGTTCCGTCATGCTCGGCAGGTGGTTCAGGCCGATGTGGCAGGTGGTTTCGGACTGTTTGGGTTCTGGTTCCAGCATCTCAGGCACATGGTTCTGGCACGTCTGAGAGGTGGTTCCGGCCGACCCACAGGTGTTTCCGGAGTGTACGCCAAGTTGTTCTGGCGTAGCTGGAAGGTGATGTTGGCGTGGCTGACAGGTTGTTCCAGCAAGCCCGGCAGGTGATTCTGAGGTGTTCACCAACTGCTTGTGGCGTAGCCGGCAGGTGATTTTGGCGGGTCCGCCAGGTGGCTGTGGCGAGTCGAGCAGGTGGTTCCGGCCTGCTCGGCAGGTGCTTCCGGTGTCATTGGCATGTGGTTCTGGCATGTCTGAGAGGTGGTTCCGGCATGCCCGGCAGGTGATTCCGGAGTGTTCAACTGGTTGTGGCGTAGCCGGCAAGTGATTTTGGCATGTCCGGCAGGTGTTCCTGGGGAGTGGATCAGGTGGTTCCAGCATACTGGGCATGTGGTACCGGCGTGTCCGCAACATGGTTCTGGCAAGTCTGAGAGGTGGTTCCGGCATGCCCGACGGGTGATTCCGGAGTGTTCGCCAAGTGGTTCTGGCGTAGGCGGCAGGTGATTTTGCATGTCCGGCGGTGGTTCCGGAGAGTCAAGCCAGTGGTTCCGGCGTGTCCGGCAGGTGGTTCCGGTTGTCCTAGAGGTGGTTGCAGAGTGTCTGACTAGTGGTTCTGGCGTAGCCGGTAAGTGATTTTGGCGTGTCCAGCAGGAGTTCCTGGAGAGTGGATCAGGTGGTTCCGGCATACTGGGCATGTGGTACCGGCGTGTCCGCAACATGGTTCTGGCAAGTCTGAGAGGTGGTTCCGGCATGCCCGACAGGTGATTCCGGAGTGTTCACCAAGTGGTTCTGGCGTAGGCGGCAGGTGATTTTGCTTGTCCGGTGGTGGTTCCGGAGAGTCGAGCCAGAGGTTCCGGCGTGTCCGGTAGGTGGTTCCGGTCTGTCCTAGAGGTGGTTGCGGAGTGTCTGACAAGTAGTTCTGGCGTAACCAGCAGGTTATTTTGGCATGTCCAGCAGGTCTTTCCTGCTTTTAGGGCTCGTGGCTCTGGCTTGTTAGACAGGTGTTGGTGGCATTTCTGGCCCCCAGTTCTGACATACTCCACAGGTGGTTTCACTGTTTCTGGCACCCGTTTGCGGCATATCCATTAGGTGTTTCCAATGTGTCTGGCATGTTGTTGTGCTGCATTTGGAATCTGGTTCTGTCGCGTCTGTTGTGTGCAGCTGGCATGTGGAAGAGATGGTTCTGCAGTGTCAGAATTGTTGTTGCACTGTGTTCAGCAGGTGGTTACAGGTGGTTCTGGCATGCAACGGGGGTGCTTCTGCTGTGCCTGTTGGCTCGTTCTGGCATGAATGTGTGGTTCTTTGAGAGTGTGCGGAGGGTGTTTTTGGCATGTCTCCAGGGGTTTTCTGGCATCTAAAGGGCATGATTAGTTTTTATGCGTCAGGAGAGTTGGTACTCAACTTCCTAAAGAGATGGAATAAATATGGTCTGTGGCTTGTCGCCCCTTGAGTGGTGGAGCCAATGCATTGTGCATTCTGCATCTAGAGCTATGAAGGGCATGGCTGAGAGCAAAGGGGTCTTTCTGAAATAGGTGTTTTCTGATACTCTCTCCACCAGTGGTAACCTGTGGTTGGTGAAAAGCGTATTGTCTCTCTCTGGCTAAACACATGGTTGCACAATCATTTGGGACTCAGCCCAGTTGATTCAGTGGAAGATGTAGGCATTTCGTCTGAGCCGGGTTGGCAAGGTGGAATTGCGGCAGAAGCAGGAGTCCTGAAGCTGCAAGTTAAGGGCTGGGAAGAATTGCCATTTGAGCTGCCTTTGTATGAGAAGTTCCCCGGTCTGCTGTAACAGGACTGTGGAAAGCGAGTTGTTTGACAGCTTGCTAAAGAGCTGGAGGCAAGACAGTTTATGGCTTGTCTCCCATTGAAGGATGGAGGCAGTGCTTTGTGCCTTTCACCTCTACAGCAATGGAGGGCGCGACTGAGAGTAAAGGGGTCTTTCTGCCATTGGTGCTTTCTGACACTCTCCCAACCGTTGCACTTCGTGGTTAGCTAAAACCCTATTGTCTCTCTCCTACTCAGAATGTGGAACCACAATCCTATGGGCCTCATCCCCATTGCTCAAGGGGAAGATGTAGGCATTTCGTCTGAGCCGGGTTGGCAAGGTGGAAATGTGCAGGATGCAGATGTCCCACACTGGCGAGTGAAGTGCTGAAAAGGAACGGTGTTCAGCCTCCTTTGTATGAGATGTTCCCAGGACGCTGTAAGAGCACTGTGGAAAGGGAGATTTTTCTCCAATTCCTAAAGAGGTGGAAGCAGGCCAAGATGTGGTTTGTCTCCCATTGAGGGGTGGATCCAGAAGCAGTGCCTTGTGCCTTCCACCTCGAGAGCAATGGAGGGCATGGCTGAGAGCAAAGGGGCCTTTCTGACATAGCTGCTTTCCGACGCTCTCTAAGCAGTGTAAAATGGTGGTTGGAAAAAGGCATGCAGTTTATCGCCTCCTAAGCATGTGGATGCTCAATCATTTGGGAATCAGCACAGTCGCTTCAGGGGAAGATGTAGGCATTTCGTCTGAGCCGGGTTGGCAAGGTGGAAATGGGGCAGAAGCAGACGTTGCAGATTGGTGAGTTAAGGGCTGAAAAGACATGGTGTTCAGCTGCCTTTGTATGAGACGTTCCCAGGACGCTGTAAGAGCACTGTGGAATGCGAGTGCTTTCCCAGCTTCCTAAAGAGCTGGAAGCAGGACAGTTGCTGGCTTGTCTCCAATTGAAGGATGGAGGCAGTGCTTTGTGCCTTCCACCTCTAGAGCAATGGAGGGCACGGCTGAGAGCAAAGGGCCCTTTCTGACATAGGTGCATTCTGACACTCTCTGACCCAGTGCACAATGGCGGTTTGTAAAAAGCCTATTGTCTGCTCCTGCTAAGCATGCGGAAGCACAGTCATCTGGGCCTCGTCCCCGTTGATGAAGGGGAAGATGTAGACATTTCCTCTGAGCCGGGTTGGCCAGGTGGCAATGTGGCAGGAGCAGAAGTTCCAAATCTGCGAGTTAAGCGCTGAAAAGAAATGGCATATCAGCTGCCTTTGTATGAGATGTTGCCAGGACACAGAAAGAGCACTGTTGAAAGCGAGTTCTTGCTCAGCTTCCTAAAGAGATGGAAGGAAGATGGTCTGTGGCTTGTCGCCCCTTGAGGGGGGGAGCCAGTGCATTGTGCATTCCACGTCTAGAGCAATGAAGGGCACGGCTGAGAGCAAAGGGGTCTTTCTGACATAGCTGCTTTCCGACACTCTCTCCAGCAGTGCACAATGGTGGTTGGAAAAAGGCGTGCAGTCTATCGCCTCCTAAGCACGTGGACGCTCAATCATTTGGGACTCAGCCCAGCTGCTTCAGGGGAAGATGTAGGCATTTCGTCTGAGCCGGGATGGCAAGGTGGAATTGCGGCAGAAGCAGGAGTCCTAAAGCTGCGAGTTAAGGGCTGGGAAGAAATGCCATTTGAGCTGCCTTTGTATGAGAAGTTCCCCGGTCTGCTGTAACAGGACTGTGGAAAGCGAGTTGTTTTTCAGCTTCCTGAAGAGCTGGAGGCAAGACAGTTTATGGCTTGTCTCCAATTGAAGGATGGAGGCAGTGCTTTGTGCCTTCCACCTCGAGAGCAATGGAGGGCACGGCTGAGAGCAAAGGGCCCTTTCTGACATAGGTTCATTCTGACACTCTCTGACCCAGTGCACAATGGCGGTTTGTAAAAAGCCTATTGTCTGCTCCTGCTAAGCATGTGGCAGCACAATCATGTGGGCTTCGCCCCCGTTGCTTAAGGGAAAGATGTAGGCATTTCGTCTGAGCCGGGTTGGCAAGGTGGAACTGTGGCAGAAGCGGAAGTCCTAAAGCGGCCAGTTAAGCACTGGGAAGAAATGGCGTTTGAGCTGCCTCGGTATGAGAGTTTCCTCGTATGCTGTAACAGCACTGTGGAAAGCGAGTTCTTTCCCAGCTTCCTAAAGAGCTGGAGGCAAGACAGTTTATGGCTTGTCTCCCATTGAAGGATGGAGGCAGTGCTTTGTGCCTTCCACCTCTACAGCAATGGAGGGCGTGGCTGAGAGTAAAGGGGTCTTTCTGCCATTGGTGCTTTCTGACACTCTCCCAACCGTTGCACTTCGTGGTTAGTTAAAAGCCCATTGTCTCTCTCCTCCTCAGCATGTGGAAATACAATCCTATGGGACTCAGCCCAGTTGCTTCAGGGGAAGATGTAGGCATTTCGTCTGAGCCGGGTTGGCAAGGTGGAAACGTGCAGGATGCAGGTGTCCCAGACTGGCGAGTGAAGTGCTGAAAAGAAACGGCGTTCAGCCTCCTTTGTAGGAGATGTTCCCAGGACGCTGTAAGAGCACTGTGGAAAGGGAGTTTTTTCTCCACTTCCTAAAGAGCTGGAAGCAGGCCAAGATGTGGTTTGTGTCCCATTGAGGGGTGGATCCAGAACCAGTGCCTTGTGCCTTCCACCTCTAGAGCAATGGAGGGCACGGCTGAGAGCACAGGGCCCTTTCTGACATAGGTGCATTCTGACACTCTCTGACCCAGTGCACAATGGCGGTTTGTAAAAAGCCTATTGTCTGCTCCTGCTAAGCATGCGGAAGCACAGTCATCTGGGCCTCGTCCCCGTTGCTGAAGGGGAAGATGTAGACATTTCGTCTGAGCCGGGTTGCAAGGTGGAAATGTGGCAGGAGCAGAAGTTCCAAATCTGCGAGTTAAGCGCTGAAAAGAAACGGCATATCAGCTGCCTTTGTATGAGATGTTGCCAGGACACAGAAAGAGCACTGTTGAAAGCGAGTTCTTGCTCAGCTTCCTAAAGAGATGGAAGGAAGATGGTCTGTGGCTTGTCGCCCCTTGAGGGGGGGAGCCAGTGCATTGTGAATTCCACGTCTAGAGCAATGAAGGGCACGGCTGAGAGCAAAGGGGTCTTTCTGACATAGCTGCTTTCCGACACTCTCTCCAGCAGTGCACAATGGTGGTTGGAAAAAAGCGTGCAGTCTATCGCCTCCTAAGCACGTGGACGCTCAATCATTTGGGACTCAGCCCAGTTGCTTCAGGGGAAGATGTAGGCATTTCCTCTGAGCCGGGTTGGCAAGGTGGAAACGTGCAGGATGCAGATGTCCCAGACTGGCGAGTGAAGTGCTGAAAAGAAACGGCGTTCAGCCTCCTTTGTATGAGATGTTCCCAGGACACTGTAAGAGCACTGTGGAAAGGGAGTTTTTTCTCCACTTCCTAAAGAGCTGGAAGCAGGCCAAGATGTGGTTTGTCTCCCATTGAGGGGTTGATCCAGAACCAGTGCCTTGTGCCTTCCACCTCGAGAGCAATGGAGGGCATGGCTGAGAGCAAAGGGGCCTTTCTGACATAGCTGCTTTCCGACGCTCTCTAAGCAGTGTAAAATGGTGGTTGGAAAAAGGCGTGCAGGTTATAGCCTCCTAAGCAAGTGGATGCTGAATCATTTGGGAATCAGCACAGTCGCTTCAGGGGAAGATGTAGGCATTTCGTCTGAGCCGGGTTGGCAAGGTGGAATTGCGGCAGAAGCAGGAGTCCTAAAGCTGCGAGTTAAGGGCTGAGAAGAAATGCCATTTGAGCTGCCTTTGTATGAGAAGTTCCCCGGTCTGCTGTAACAGGACTGTGGAAAGCGAGTTGTTTTTCAGCTTCCTAAAGAGCTGGAGGCAAGACAGTTTATGGCTTGTCTCCAATTGAAGGATGGAGGCAGTGCTTTGTGCCTTCCACCTCTAGAGCAATGGAGGGCACGGCTGAGAGCAAAGGGCCCTTTCTGACATAGGTGCATTCTGACACTCTCTGACCCAGTGCACAATGGCGGTTTGTAAAAAGCCTATTGTCTGCTCCTGCTAAGCATGTGGCAGCACAATCGTGTGGGCTTCGCCCCCGTTGCTTAAGGGGAAGATGTAGGCATTTCGTCTGAGCCGGGTTGGCAAGGTGGAACTGTGGCAGAAGCGGAAGTCCTAAAGCGGCCAGTTAAGCACTGGGAAGAAATGGCGTTTGAGCTGCCTCGGTATGAGAGTTTCCTCGTATGCTGTAACAGCACTGTGGAAAGCGAGTTCTTTCCCAGCTTCCTAAAGAGCTGGAGGCAAGACAGTTTATGGCTTGTCTCCCATTGAAGGATGGAGGCAGTGCTTTGTGCCTTCCACCTCTACAGCAATGGAGGGCGCGGCTGAGAGTAAAGGGGTCTTTCTGCCATTGGTGCTTTCTGACACTCTCCCAACCGTTGCACTTCGTGGTTAGTTAAAAGCCTATTGTCTCTCTCCTCCTCAGCATGTGGAACCACAATCCTATGGGCCTCATCCCCATTGCTCAAGGGGAAGATGTAGGCCTTTCGTCTGAGCCGGGTTGGCAAGGTGGAAAAGTGCAGGATGCAGATGTCCCAGACTGGCGAGTGAAGTGCTGAAAAGAAACGGAGTTCAGCCTCCTTTGTATGAGATGTTCCCAGGACGCTGTAAGAGCACTGTGGAAAGGGAGTTTTTTCTCCACTTCCTAAAGAGCTGGAAGCAGGACAAGATGTGGTTTGTTTCCCAATGAGAGGTGGATCCAGAACCAGTGCCTTGTGCCTTCCACCTCGAGAGCAATGGAGGGCATGGCTGAGAGCAAAGGGTTCTTTCTGACATAGCTGCTTTCTGACGCTCTCTAAGCAGTGTAAAATGGTGGTTGGAAAAAGGCATGCAGTTTATCGCCTCCTAAGCATGTGGATGCTCAATCATTTGGGAATCAGCACAGTCGCTTCAGGGGAAGATGTAGGCATTTCGTCTGAGCCGGGTTGGCAAGGTGGAAATGCGGCAGAAGCAGATGTTGCAGATTGGTGAGTTAAGGGCTGAAAAGACACGGTGTTCAGCTGCCTTTGTATGAGACGTTCCCAGGACGCTGTAAGAGCACTGCGGAATGCGAGTGCTTTCCCAGCTTCCTAAAGAGCTGGAAGCAGGACAGTTGCTGGCTTGTCTCCAATTGAAGGATGGAGGCAGTGCTTTGTGCCTTCCACCTCTAGAGCAATGGAGGGCACGGCTGAGTGCAAAGGGCCCTTTCTGACATAGGTGCATTCTGACACTCTCTGACCCAGTGCACAATGGCGGTTTGTAAAAAGCCTATTGTCTGCTCCTGCTAAGCATGCGGAAGCACAGTCATCTGGGCCTCGTCCCCGTTGATGAAGGGGAAGATGTAGACATTTCGTCTGAGCCGGGTTTGTAAGGTGGCAATGTGGCAGGAGCAGAAGTTCCAAATCTGCGAGTTAAGCGCTGAAAAGAAATGGCATATCAGCTGCCTTTGTATGAGATGTTGCCAGGACACAGAAAGAGCACTGTTGAAAGCGAGTTCTTGCTCAGCTTCCTAAAGAGATGGAAGGAAGATGGTCTGTGGCTTGTCGCCCCTTGAGGGGGGGAGACAGTGCATTGTGCATTCCACGTCTAGAGCAATGAAGGGCACGGCTGGGAGCAAAGGGGTCTTTCTGACATAGCTGCTTTCCGACACTCTCTCCAGCAGTGCACAATGGTGGTTGGAAAAAGGCGTGCAGTCTATCGCCTCCTAAGCACGTGGACGCTCAATCATTTGGGACTCAGCCCAGTTGCTTCAGGGGAAGATGTAGGCATTTCGTCTGAGCCGGGTTGGCAAGGTGGAATTGCAGCAGAAGCAGGAGTCTTTAAGCTGCGAGTTAAGGGCTGGGAAGAAATGCCATTTGAGCTGCCTTGGTATGAGAAGTTCTCCGGTCTGCTGTAACAGGACTGTGGAAAGCGAGTTGTTTGTCAGCTTCCTAAAGAGCTGGAGGCAAGACAGTTTATGGCTTGTCTCCAATTGAAGGATGGAGGCAGTGCTTTGTGCCTTACACCTCTAGAGCAATGGAGGGCATGGCTGAGAGCAAAGGGGGCTTTCTGCCACAGGTGCTTTCTGATCCCCTTCAGGGGTGGTGCCAGTGCCTTGTGCCTCCTGCCTCTAGAGGAATGGATGGCATGGCCGAGAGTAAAGGGCCTTTCTGACATTGGTGCTTTCTGACACTCCCCCAACCATTGCTCAAAGGCGGTTTGTTCAAAGCCTATTGTCTGTCTCCTCCTCAACATGTTTAACCACAATCATCCGGGCCTCGTCCCCATTGCTCAAGGGGAAGATGTAGGCATTTCTTCTGAGCCGGGTTGGCAAGGTGGAGATGCGGCAGAAGCGGATGTTGCAGATTGGCGAGTTAAGGGCTGAAAAGACACGGCGTTCATCTGCCTTGGTATGAGATGTTCCCAGGACGCTGTAAGAGCACTGTGGAATGCGAGTGCTTTCCCAGCTTCCTAAAGAGCTGGAAGCAGGACAGTTGCTGGCTTGTCTCCAATTGAAGGATGGAGGCAGTGCTTTGTGCCTTTCACCTCTAGAGCAATGGAGGGCACGGCTGAGAACAAAGGGCCCTTTCTGACATGGTGCTTTCTGACACTCCCCCAACCATTGCTCAAGGGCGGTTGGTTAAAAGCCTATTGTCTCTCTCCTACTAAGCAGGTGAAACCACAATCATTCGGGCCTCGTCCCCATTGCTTAAGGGGAAGTTGTAGGCATTTCGTCTGAGCCGGGTTGACAAGGTGGAAATGTGGCACATTCAGATGTTCCAGATCGGCGAGTGAAGTGCTGCAAGAAACGGCGTTCAGTTGCCTTTGTATGAGATGTTCCCTGGACGCTCTAAGAGCACTATGGAATGCGAGCTCTTTCTCAGCGTCCTAAAGAGCTGGACACAAGAAGGTGTGCGGTTCGTCTGCCATTGATGGGTGGAGCCAGAGGCAGTGCATTGTGCCTTCCTCCTCTAGAGCAATTCAGGGCATGGCTGAGATCAAAGGGACCTTTCTGACATAGGTGCTTTCTGACACTCTCTCCACCAGTGCACAATCGTGATTGTAAAAAGCCTGTCTCTCTCCTCTTAAGCATGTGGAAGCACAGTCATATGGGCCTCGTCCCCGTTGCTGAAGGGGAAGATGTAGGCATTTCGTCGCAGCCCGGATGGCAAGGTAGAAATGTGGCAGAAACAGAAGTTCCAAATCGGCAAGTTAAGGGCTGAAAAGAAATGGTGTTTCAGCTGCCTTTGTATGAGATGTTCCCTGGACTCTGTAAGATCACTGTTGAAAGCGAGTTCCTTCTCAGCTTCCTAAAGAGATGGAAGCAAGGTGGTCTGTGGCTTGTCCCCCCTTGAGGGGGGGAGCCAGTGCATTGTGCATTCCACGTCTAGAGCAATGGAGGGCACAGCTGAGAGCAAAGGGGTCTTTCTGACATAGCTGCTTTCCGACACTCTCTCCAGCAGTGCACAATGGTGGTTGGAAAAAGGCGTGCAGTCTATCGCCTCCTAAGCACGTGGACGCTCAATCATTTGGGACTCAGCCCAGCTGCTTCAGGGGAAGATGTAGGCATTTCGTCTGAGCCGGGATGGCAAGGTGGAATTGCGGCAGAAGCAGGAGTCCTAAAGCTGCGAGTTAAGGGCTGGGAAGAAATGCCATTTGAGCTGCCTTTGTATGAGAAGTTCCCCGGTCTGCTGTAACAGGACTGTGGAAAGCGAGTTGTTTTTCAGCTTCCTGAAGAGCTGGAGGCAAGACAGTTTATGGCTTGTCTCCAATTGAAGGATGGAGGCAGTGCTTTGTGCCTTCCACCTCGAGAGCAATGGAGGGCACGGCTGAGAGCAAAGGGCCCTTTCTGACATAGGTTCATTCTGACACTCTCTGACCCAGTGCACAATGGCGGTTTGTAAAAAGCCTATTGTCTGCTCCTGCTAAGCATGTGGCAGCACAATCATGTGGGCTTCGCCCCCGTTGCTTAAGGGAAAGATGTAGGCATTTCGTCTGAGCCGGGTTGGCAAGGTGGAACTGTGGCAGAAGCGGAAGTCCTAAAGCGGCCAGTTAAGCACTGGGAAGAAATGGCGTTTGAGCTGCCTCGGTATGAGAGTTTCCTCGTATGCTGTAACAGCACTGTGGAAAGCGAGTTCTTTCCCAGCTTCCTAAAGAGCTGGAGGCAAGACAGTTTATGGCTTGTCTCCCATTGAAGGATGGAGGCAGTGCTTTGTGCCTTCCACCTCTACAGCAATGGAGGGCGTGGCTGAGAGTAAAGGGGTCTTTCTGCCATTGGTGCTTTCTGACACTCTCCCAACCGTTGCACTTCGTGGTTAGTTAAAAGCCCATTGTCTCTCTCCTCCT
Organism: Equus caballus; assembly: GCF_041296265.1. Taxonomy (NCBI): domain Eukaryota; kingdom Metazoa; phylum Chordata; class Mammalia; order Perissodactyla; family Equidae; genus Equus; species Equus caballus. The sequence goes on along the minus strand of NC_091698.1, from coordinate 9,903,435 downwards.
CAGCATGTGGAAATACAATCCTATGGGACTCAGCCCAGTTGCTTCAGGGGAAGATGTAGGCATTTCGTCTGAGCCGGGTTGGCAAGGTGGAAACGTGCAGGATGCAGGTGTCCCAGACTGGCGAGTGAAGTGCTGAAAAGAAACGGCGTTCAGCCTCCTTTGTAGGAGATGTTCCCAGGACGCTGTAAGAGCACTGTGGAAAGGGAGTTTTTTCTCCACTTCCTAAAGAGCTGGAAGCAGGCCAAGATGTGGTTTGTGTCCCATTGAGGGGTGGATCCAGAACCAGTGCCTTGTGCCTTCCACCTCTAGAGCAATGGAGGGCACGGCTGAGAGCACAGGGCCCTTTCTGACATAGGTGCATTCTGACACTCTCTGACCCAGTGCACAATGGCGGTTTGTAAAAAGCCTATTGTCTGCTCCTGCTAAGCATGCGGAAGCACAGTCATCTGGGCCTCGTCCCCGTTGCTGAAGGGGAAGATGTAGACATTTCGTCTGAGCCGGGTTGCAAGGTGGAAATGTGGCAGGAGCAGAAGTTCCAAATCTGCGAGTTAAGCGCTGAAAAGAAACGGCATATCAGCTGCCTTTGTATGAGATGTTGCCAGGACACAGAAAGAGCACTGTTGAAAGCGAGTTCTTGCTCAGCTTCCTAAAGAGATGGAAGGAAGATGGTCTGTGGCTTGTCGCCCCTTGAGGGGGGGAGCCAGTGCATTGTGAATTCCACGTCTAGAGCAATGAAGGGCACGGCTGAGAGCAAAGGGGTCTTTCTGACATAGCTGCTTTCCGACACTCTCTCCAGCAGTGCACAATGGTGGTTGGAAAAAAGCGTGCAGTCTATCGCCTCCTAAGCACGTGGACGCTCAATCATTTGGGACTCAGCCCAGTTGCTTCAGGGGAAGATGTAGGCATTTCCTCTGAGCCGGGTTGGCAAGGTGGAAACGTGCAGGATGCAGATGTCCCAGACTGGCGAGTGAAGTGCTGAAAAGAAACGGCGTTCAGCCTCCTTTGTATGAGATGTTCCCAGGACACTGTAAGAGCACTGTGGAAAGGGAGTTTTTTCTCCACTTCCTAAAGAGCTGGAAGCAGGCCAAGATGTGGTTTGTCTCCCATTGAGGGGTTGATCCAGAACCAGTGCCTTGTGCCTTCCACCTCGAGAGCAATGGAGGGCATGGCTGAGAGCAAAGGGGCCTTTCTGACATAGCTGCTTTCCGACGCTCTCTAAGCAGTGTAAAATGGTGGTTGGAAAAAGGCGTGCAGGTTATAGCCTCCTAAGCAAGTGGATGCTGAATCATTTGGGAATCAGCACAGTCGCTTCAGGGGAAGATGTAGGCATTTCGTCTGAGCCGGGTTGGCAAGGTGGAATTGCGGCAGAAGCAGGAGTCCTAAAGCTGCGAGTTAAGGGCTGAGAAGAAATGCCATTTGAGCTGCCTTTGTATGAGAAGTTCCCCGGTCTGCTGTAACAGGACTGTGGAAAGCGAGTTGTTTTTCAGCTTCCTAAAGAGCTGGAGGCAAGACAGTTTATGGCTTGTCTCCAATTGAAGGATGGAGGCAGTGCTTTGTGCCTTCCACCTCTAGAGCAATGGAGGGCACGGCTGAGAGCAAAGGGCCCTTTCTGACATAGGTGCATTCTGACACTCTCTGACCCAGTGCACAATGGCGGTTTGTAAAAAGCCTATTGTCTGCTCCTGCTAAGCATGTGGCAGCACAATCGTGTGGGCTTCGCCCCCGTTGCTTAAGGGGAAGATGTAGGCATTTCGTCTGAGCCGGGTTGGCAAGGTGGAACTGTGGCAGAAGCGGAAGTCCTAAAGCGGCCAGTTAAGCACTGGGAAGAAATGGCGTTTGAGCTGCCTCGGTATGAGAGTTTCCTCGTATGCTGTAACAGCACTGTGGAAAGCGAGTTCTTTCCCAGCTTCCTAAAGAGCTGGAGGCAAGACAGTTTATGGCTTGTCTCCCATTGAAGGATGGAGGCAGTGCTTTGTGCCTTCCACCTCTACAGCAATGGAGGGCGCGGCTGAGAGTAAAGGGGTCTTTCTGCCATTGGTGCTTTCTGACACTCTCCCAACCGTTGCACTTCGTGGTTAGTTAAAAGCCTATTGTCTCTCTCCTCCTCAGCATGTGGAACCACAATCCTATGGGCCTCATCCCCATTGCTCAAGGGGAAGATGTAGGCCTTTCGTCTGAGCCGGGTTGGCAAGGTGGAAATGTGCAGGATGCAGATGTCCCAGACTGGCGAGTGAAGTGCTGAAAAGAAACGGAGTTCAGCCTCCTTTGTATGAGATGTTCCCAGGACGCTGTAAGAGCACTGTGGAAAGGGAGTTTTTTCTCCACTTCCTAAAGAGCTGGAAGCAGGACAAGATGTGGTTTGTTTCCCAATGAGAGGTGGATCCAGAACCAGTGCCTTGTGCCTTCCACCTCGAGAGCAATGGAGGGCATGGCTGAGAGCAAAGGGTTCTTTCTGACATAGCTGCTTTCTGACGCTCTCTAAGCAGTGTAAAATGGTGGTTGGAAAAAGGCATGCAGTTTATCGCCTCCTAAGCATGTGGATGCTCAATCATTTGGGAATCAGCACAGTCGCTTCAGGGGAAGATGTAGGCATTTCGTCTGAGCCGGGTTGGCAAGGTGGAAATGCGGCAGAAGCAGATGTTGCAGATTGGTGAGTTAAGGGCTGAAAAGACACGGTGTTCAGCTGCCTTTGTATGAGACGTTCCCAGGACGCTGTAAGAGCACTGCGGAATGCGAGTGCTTTCCCAGCTTCCTAAAGAGCTGGAAGCAGGACAGTTGCTGGCTTGTCTCCAATTGAAGGATGGAGGCAGTGCTTTGTGCCTTCCACCTCTAGAGCAATGGAGGGCACGGCTGAGTGCAAAGGGCCCTTTCTGACATAGGTGCATTCTGACACTCTCTGACCCAGTGCACAATGGCGGTTTGTAAAAAGCCTATTGTCTGCTCCTGCTAAGCATGCGGAAGCACAGTCATCTGGGCCTCGTCCCCGTTGATGAAGGGGAAGATGTAGACATTTCGTCTGAGCCGGGTTTGTAAGGTGGCAATGTGGCAGGAGCAGAAGTTCCAAATCTGCGAGTTAAGCGCTGAAAAGAAATGGCATATCAGCTGCCTTTGTATGAGATGTTGCCAGGACACAGAAAGAGCACTGTTGAAAGCGAGTTCTTGCTCAGCTTCCTAAAGAGATGGAAGGAAGATGGTCTGTGGCTTGTCGCCCCTTGAGGGGGGGAGACAGTGCATTGTGCATTCCACGTCTAGAGCAATGAAGGGCACGGCTGGGAGCAAAGGGGTCTTTCTGACATAGCTGCTTTCCGACACTCTCTCCAGCAGTGCACAATGGTGGTTGGAAAAAGGCGTGCAGTCTATCGCCTCCTAAGCACGTGGACGCTCAATCATTTGGGACTCAGCCCAGTTGCTTCAGGGGAAGATGTAGGCATTTCGTCTGAGCCGGGTTGGCAAGGTGGAATTGCAGCAGAAGCAGGAGTCTTTAAGCTGCGAGTTAAGGGCTGGGAAGAAATGCCATTTGAGCTGCCTTGGTATGAGAAGTTCTCCGGTCTGCTGTAACAGGACTGTGGAAAGCGAGTTGTTTGTCAGCTTCCTAAAGAGCTGGAGGCAAGACAGTTTATGGCTTGTCTCCAATTGAAGGATGGAGGCAGTGCTTTGTGCCTTACACCTCTAGAGCAATGGAGGGCATGGCTGAGAGCAAAGGGGGCTTTCTGCCACAGGTGCTTTCTGATCCCCTTCAGGGGTGGTGCCAGTGCCTTGTGCCTCCTGCCTCTAGAGGAATGGATGGCATGGCCGAGAGTAAAGGGCCTTTCTGACATTGGTGCTTTCTGACACTCCCCCAACCATTGCTCAAAGGCGGTTTGTTCAAAGCCTATTGTCTGTCTCCTCCTCAACATGTTTAACCACAATCATCCGGGCCTCGTCCCCATTGCTCAAGGGGAAGATGTAGGCATTTCTTCTGAGCCGGGTTGGCAAGGTGGAGATGCGGCAGAAGCGGATGTTGCAGATTGGCGAGTTAAGGGCTGAAAAGACACGGCGTTCATCTGCCTTGGTATGAGATGTTCCCAGGACGCTGTAAGAGCACTGTGGAATGCGAGTGCTTTCCCAGCTTCCTAAAGAGCTGGAAGCAGGACAGTTGCTGGCTTGTCTCCAATTGAAGGATGGAGGCAGTGCTTTGTGCCTTTCACCTCTAGAGCAATGGAGGGCACGGCTGAGAACAAAGGGCCCTTTCTGACATGGTGCTTTCTGACACTCCCCCAACCATTGCTCAAGGGCGGTTGGTTAAAAGCCTATTGTCTCTCTCCTACTAAGCAGGTGAAACCACAATCATTCGGGCCTCGTCCCCATTGCTTAAGGGGAAGTTGTAGGCATTTCGTCTGAGCCGGGTTGACAAGGTGGAAATGTGGCACATTCAGATGTTCCAGATCGGCGAGTGAAGTGCTGCAAGAAACGGCGTTCAGTTGCCTTTGTATGAGATGTTCCCTGGACGCTCTAAGAGCACTATGGAATGCGAGCTCTTTCTCAGCGTCCTAAAGAGCTGGACACAAGAAGGTGTGCGGTTCGTCTGCCATTGATGGGTGGAGCCAGAGGCAGTGCATTGTGCCTTCCTCCTCTAGAGCAATTCAGGGCATGGCTGAGATCAAAGGGACCTTTCTGACATAGGTGCTTTCTGACACTCTCTCCACCAGTGCACAATCGTGATTGTAAAAAGCCTGTCTCTCTCCTCTTAAGCATGTGGAAGCACAGTCATATGGGCCTCGTCCCCGTTGCTGAAGGGGAAGATGTAGGCATTTCGTCGCAGCCCGGATGGCAAGGTAGAAATGTGGCAGAAACAGAAGTTCCAAATCGGCAAGTTAAGGGCTGAAAAGAAATGGTGTTTCAGCTGCCTTTGTATGAGATGTTCCCTGGACTCTGTAAGATCACTGTTGAAAGCGAGTTCCTTCTCAGCTTCCTAAAGAGATGGAAGCAAGGTGGTCTGTGGCTTGTCCCCCCTTGAGGGGGGGAGCCAGTGCATTGTGCATTCCACGTCTAGAGCAATGGAGGGCACAGCTGAGAGCAAAGGGGTCTTTCTGACATAGCTGCTTTCCGACACTCTCTCCAGCAGTGCACAATGGTGGTTGGAAAAAGGCGTGCAGTCTATCGCCTCCTAAGCACGTGGACGCTCAATCATTTGGGACTCAGCCCAGCTGCTTCAGGGGAAGATGTAGGCATTTCGTCTGAGCCGGGATGGCAAGGTGGAATTGCGGCAGAAGCAGGAGTCCTAAAGCTGCGAGTTAAGGGCTGGGAAGAAATGCCATTTGAGCTGCCTTTGTATGAGAAGTTCCCCGGTCTGCTGTAACAGGACTGTGGAAAGCGAGTTGTTTTTCAGCTTCCTGAAGAGCTGGAGGCAAGACAGTTTATGGCTTGTCTCCAATTGAAGGATGGAGGCAGTGCTTTGTGCCTTCCACCTCTAGAGCAATGGAGGGCACGGCTGAGAGCAAAGGGCCCTTTCTGACATAGGTTCATTCTGACACTCTCTGACCCAGTGCACAATGGCGGTTTGTAAAAAGCCTATTGTCTGCTCCTGCTAAGCATGTGGCAGCACAATCATGTGGGCTTCGCCCCCGTTGCTTAAGGGAAAGATGTAGGCATTTCGTCTGAGCCGGGTTGGCAAGGTGGAACTGTGGCAGAAGCGGAAGTCCTAAAGCGGCCAGTTAAGCACTGGGAAGAAATGGCGTTTGAGCTGCCTCGGTATGAGAGTTTCCTCGTATGCTGTAACAGCACTGTGGAAAGCGAGTTCTTTCCCAGCTTCCTAAAGAGCTGGAGGCAAGACAGTTTATGGCTTGTCTCCCATTGAAGGATGGAGGCAGTGCTTTGTGCCTTCCACCTCTACAGCAATGGAGGGCGTGGCTGAGAGTAAAGGGGTCTTTCTGCCATTGGTGCTTTCTGACACTCTCCCAACCGTTGCACTTCGTGGTTAGTTAAAAGCCCATTGTCTCTCTCCTCCTCAGCATGTGGAAATACAATCCTATGGGACTCAGCCCAGTTGCTTCAGGGGAAGATGTAGGCATTTCGTCTGAGCCGGGTTGGCAAGGTGGAAACGTGCAGGATGCAGGTGTCCCAGACTGGCGAGTGAAGTGCTGAAAAGAAACGGCGTTCAGCCTCCTTTGTAGGAGATGTTCCCAGGACGCTGTAAGAGCACTGTGGAAAGGGAGTTTTTTCTCCACTTCCTAAAGAGCTGGAAGCAGGCCAAGATGTGGTTTGTGTCCCATTGAGGGGTGGATCCAGAACCAGTGCCTTGTGCCTTCCACCTCTAGAGCAATGGAGGGCACGGCTGAGAGCACAGGGCCCTTTCTGACATAGGTGCATTCTGACACTCTCTGACCCAGTGCACAATGGCGGTTTGTAAAAAGCCTATTGTCTGCTCCTGCTAAGCATGCGGAAGCACAGTCATCTGGGCCTCGTCCCCGTTGCTGAAGGGGAAGATGTAGACATTTCGTCTGAGCCGGGTTGCAAGGTGGAAATGTGGCAGGAGCAGAAGTTCCAAATCTGCGAGTTAAGCGCTGAAAAGAAACGGCATATCAGCTGCCTTTGTATGAGATGTTGCCAGGACACAGAAAGAGCACTGTTGAAAGCGAGTTCTTGCTCAGCTTCCTAAAGAGATGGAAGGAAGATGGTCTGTGGCTTGTCGCCCCTTGAGGGGGGGAGCCAGTGCATTGTGAATTCCACGTCTAGAGCAATGAAGGGCACGGCTGAGAGCAAAGGGGTCTTTCTGACATAGCTGCTTTCCGACACTCTCTCCAGCAGTGCACAATGGTGGTTGGAAAAAAGCGTGCAGTCTATCGCCTCCTAAGCACGTGGACGCTCAATCATTTGGGACTCAGCCCAGTTGCTTCAGGGGAAGATGTAGGCATTTCCTCTGAGCCGGGTTGGCAAGGTGGAAACGTGCAGGATGCAGATGTCCCAGACTGGCGAGTGAAGTGCTGAAAAGAAACGGCGTTCAGCCTCCTTTGTATGAGATGTTCCCAGGACACTGTAAGAGCACTGTGGAAAGGGAGTTTTTTCTCCACTTCCTAAAGAGCTGGAAGCAGGCCAAGATGTGGTTTGTCTCCCATTGAGGGGTTGATCCAGAACCAGTGCCTTGTGCCTTCCACCTCGAGAGCAATGGAGGGCATGGCTGAGAGCAAAGGGGCCTTTCTGACATAGCTGCTTTCCGACGCTCTCTAAGCAGTGTAAAATGGTGGTTGGAAAAAGGCGTGCAGGTTATAGCCTCCTAAGCAAGTGGATGCTGAATCATTTGGGAATCAGCACAGTCGCTTCAGGGGAAGATGTAGGCATTTCGTCTGAGCCGGGTTGGCAAGGTGGAATTGCGGCAGAAGCAGGAGTCCTAAAGCTGCGAGTTAAGGGCTGAGAAGAAATGCCATTTGAGCTGCCTTTGTATGAGAAGTTCCCCGGTCTGCTGTAACAGGACTGTGGAAAGCGAGTTGTTTTTCAGCTTCCTAAAGAGCTGGAGGCAAGACAGTTTATGGCTTGTCTCCAATTGAAGGATGGAGGCAGTGCTTTGTGCCTTCCACCTCTAGAGCAATGGAGGGCACGGCTGAGAGCAAAGGGCCCTTTCTGACATAGGTGCATTCTGACACTCTCTGACCCAGTGCACAATGGCGGTTTGTAAAAAGCCTATTGTCTGCTCCTGCTAAGCATGTGGCAGCACAATCGTGTGGGCTTCGCCCCCGTTGCTTAAGGGGAAGATGTAGGCATTTCGTCTGAGCCGGGTTGGCAAGGTGGAACTGTGGCAGAAGCGGAAGTCCTAAAGCGGCCAGTTAAGCACTGGGAAGAAATGGCGTTTGAGCTGCCTCGGTATGAGAGTTTCCTCGTATGCTGTAACAGCACTGTGGAAAGCGAGTTCTTTCCCAGCTTCCTAAAGAGCTGGAGGCAAGACAGTTTATGGCTTGTCTCCCATTGAAGGATGGAGGCAGTGCTTTGTGCCTTCCACCTCTACAGCAATGGAGGGCGCGGCTGAGAGTAAAGGGGTCTTTCTGCCATTGGTGCTTTCTGACACTCTCCCAACCGTTGCACTTCGTGGTTAGTTAAAAGCCTATTGTCTCTCTCCTCCTCAGCATGTGGAACCACAATCCTATGGGCCTCATCCCCATTGCTCAAGGGGAGGATGTAGGCCTTTCGTCTGAGCCGGGTTGGCAAGGTGGAAAAGTGCAGGATGCAGATGTCCCAGACTGGCGAGTGAAGTGCTGAAAAGAAACGGAGTTCAGCCTCCTTTGTATGAGATGTTCCCAGGACGCTGTAAGAGCACTGTGGAAAGGGAGTTTTTTCTCCACTTCCTAAAGAGCTGGAAGCAGGACAAGATGTGGTTTGTTTCCCAATGAGAGGTGGATCCAGAACCAGTGCCTTGTGCCTTCCACCTCGAGAGCAATGGAGGGCATGGCTTAGAGCAAAGGGTTCTTTCTGACATAGCTGCTTTCTGACGCTCTCTAAGCAGTGTAAAATGGTGGTTGGAAAAAGGCATGCAGTTTATCGCCTCCTAAGCATGTGGATGCTCAATCATTTGGGAATCAGCACAGTCGCTTCAGGGGAATATGTAGGCATTTCGTCTGAGCCGGGTTGGCAAGGTGGAAATGCGGCAGAAGCAGATGTTGCAGATTGGTGAGTTAAGGGCTGAAAAGACACGGTGTTCAGCTGCCTTTGTATGAGACGTTCCCAGGACGCTGTAAGAGCACTGCGGAATGCGAGTGCTTTCCCAGCTTCCTAAAGAGCTGGAAGCAGGACAGTTGCTGGCTTGTCTCCAATTGAAGGATGGAGGCAGTGCTTTGTGCCTTCCACCTCTAGAGCAATGGAGGGCACGGCTGAGTGCAAAGGGCCCTTTCTGACATAGGTGCATTCTGACACTCTCTGACCCAGTGAACAATGGCGGTTTGTAAAAAGCCTATTGTCTGCTCCTGCTAAGCATGCGGAAGCACAGTCATCTGGGCCTCGTCCCCGTTGATGAAGGGGAAGATGTAGACATTTCGTCTGAGCCGGGTTTGTAAGGTGGCAATGTGGCAGGAGCAGAAGTTCCAAATCTGCGAGTTAAGCGCTGAAAAGAAATGGCATATCAGCTGCCTTTGTATGAGATGTTGCCAGGACACAGAAAGAGCACTGTTGAAAGCGAGTTCTTGCTCAGCTTCCTAAAGAGATGGAAGGAAGATGGTCTGTGGCTTGTCGCCCCTTGAGGGGGGGAGACAGTGCATTGTGCATTCCACGTCTAGAGCAATGAAGGGCACGGCTGGGAGCAAAGGGGTCTTTCTGACATAGCTGCTTTCCGACACTCTCTCCAGCAGTGCACAATGGTGGTTGGAAAAAGGCGTGCAGTCTATCGCCTCCTAAGCACGTGGACGCTCAATCATTTGGGACTCAGCCCAGTTGCTTCAGGGGAAGATGTAGGCATTTCGTCTGAGCCGGGTTGGCAAGGTGGAATTGCAGCAGAAGCAGGAGTCTTTAAGCTGCGAGTTAAGGGCTGGGAAGAAATGCCATTTGAGCTGCCTTGGTATGAGAAGTTCTCCGGTCTGCTGTAACAGGACTGTGGAAAGCGAGTTGTTTGTCAGCTTCCTAAAGAGCTGGAGGCAAGACAGTTTATGGCTTGTCTCCAATTGAAGGATGGAGGCAGTGCTTTGTGCCTTACACCTCTAGAGCAATGGAGGGCATGGCTGAGAGCAAAGGGGGCTTTCTGCCACAGGTGCTTTCTGATCCCCTTCAGGGGTGGTGCCAGTGCCTTGTGCCTCCTGCCTCTAGAGGAATGGATGGCATGGCCGAGAGTAAAGGGCCTTTCTGACATTGGTGCTTTCTGACACTCCCCCAACCATTGCTCAAAGGCGGTTTGTTCAAAGCCTATTGTCTGTCTCCTCCTCAACATGTTTAACCACAATCATCCGGGCCTCGTCCCCATTGCTCAAGGGGAAGATGTAGGCATTTCTTCTGAGCCGGGTTGGCAAGGTGGAGATGCGGCAGAAGCGGATGTTGCAGATTGGCGAGTTAAGGGCTGAAAAGACACGGCGTTCATCTGCCTTGGTATGAGATGTTCCCAGGACGCTGTAAGAGCACTGTGGAATGCGAGTGCTTTCCCAGCTTCCTAAAGAGCTGGAAGCAGGACAGTTGCTGGCTTGTCTCCAATTGAAGGATGGAGGCAGTGCTTTGTGCCTTTCACCTCTAGAGCAATGGAGGGCACGGCTGAGAACAAAGGGCCCTTTCTGACATGGTGCTTTCTGACACTCCCCCAACCATTGCTCAAGGGCGGTTGGTTAAAAGCCTATTGTCTCTCTCCTACTAAGCAGGTGAAACCACAATCATTCGGGCCTCGTCCCCATTGCTTAAGGGGAAGTTGTAGGCATTTCGTCTGAGCCGGGTTGACAAGGTGGAAATGTGGCACATTCAGATGTTCCAGATCGGCGAGTGAAGTGCTGCAAGAAACGGCGTTCAGTTGCCTTTGTATGAGATGTTCCCTGGACGCTCTAAGAGCACTATGGAATGCGAGCTCTTTCTCAGCGTCCTAAAGAGCTGGACACAAGAAGGTGTGCGGTTCGTCTGCCATTGATGGGTGGAGCCAGAGGCAGTGCATTGTGCCTTCCTCCTCTAGAGCAATTCAGGGCATGGCTGAGATCAAAGGGACCTTTCTGACATAGGTGCTTTCTGACACTCTCTCCACCAGTGCACAATCGTGATTGTAAAAAGCCTGTCTCTCTCCTCTTAAGCATGTGGAAGCACAGTCATATGGGCCTCGTCCCCGTTGCTGAAGGGGAAGATGTAGGCATTTCGTCGCAGCCCGGATGGCAAGGTAGAAATGTGGCAGAAACAGAAGTTCCAAATCGGCAAGTTAAGGGCTGAAAAGAAATGGTGTTTCAGCTGCCTTTGTATGAGATGTTCCCTGGACTCTGTAAGATCACTGTTGAAAGCGAGTTCCTTCTCAGCTTCCTAAAGAGATGGAAGCAAGGTGGTCTGTGGCTTGTCCCCCCTTGAGGGGGGGAGCCAGTGCATTGTGCATTCCACGTCTAGAGCAATGGAGGGCACAGCTGAGAGCAAAGGGGTCTTTCTGACATAGCTGCTTTCCGACACTCTCTCCAGCAGTGCACAATGGTGGTTGGAAAAAGGCGTGCAGTCTATCACCTCCTAAGCACGTGGACGCTCAATCATTTGGGACTCAGCCCAGTTGCTTCAGGGGAAGATGTAGGCATTTCGTCTGAGCCGGGTTGGCAAGGTGCAATTGTGGCAGAAGCAGAAGTTCTAAAGTGGCGAGTTAAGGGCTGGCAAGAAAGGCCGTTTTACCTGCATTTCTATGACAGTTTTCCCAGAGGCTGTTCCCGGGAGTCGAGCAGGTGTTTCCAGAATGCTCAGCAGGTGGTTCCAGTCTTTCACGGAAGTGGTCTGGGGCGTCCAGCACGTGGTTCTGGCACATCTGAGGGGCGGTTCCGGGATGAATGGCAGGTTATTCCGGAGTGTCGGCAAGTGGTTCTGGCATAGCCGGCAGGTGATTTTGGTGTATCCAGCAGATGGTTCCAGCGAGTCGAGCAGGTGGTTCCAACGTGCTCGTAAGGTGGTTCAGGCATGTCCGAAATGTGGTTCCGGTTAGTCCGGGAGGTGGTTCCGCCGTGTCCGGCACGTTTTTCATGCACGTCTGAGGGGTGGTTCCGGCATGCACGGCAGGTGATTCCAGAGTGTCCACCAAGTGGTTCCCGCGTAGCCGGCAGGTGGTTCAGGCGGGTCCAGCAGATGGTTCTGGGGAGTGGATCAGGTGGTTCTGGCATGCTCGGCAGGTGCTTCTGGCGTCTCCTGCACGTGGTTCTGGTACGTATGAGAGGTGGTTCCGGCACGCCAGGCAGGTGATTTTGGAGTGTCCGGCAAGTGGTTCTGACATAGCCGGCAGCTGATTTTGGCATGTCCGGCCGGTGGCTCCAGAGAGTCGAGCAGGTTGTTCCGGCATGCTCAGCAGGTGGTCCCGGCGGGTCCGGCAGGTGGTTCTGGTCTGTCCAGTAGGTGGTTCTGGCGTGTCCGGCACGTGCTTCCGGCACGTCTGAGAGGGGGTTCTGGCATGACCGGCGGGTGATTCAATAGAGTCGGCCACGTGGTTCTGGCCTAGCCGGCAGGTGATTTTGTCATCTTTGGCAGGTGGTTCGTGCGAGTCGAGCAGGAGGTTCCGGCGTGCTCGGCAGGTGCATCCAGTGTCTCTGGCACGTGTTTCTGGCACGTCTGAGAGGTGGTTCTGGCATGCCCGACAGGTGATCCCGGAGTGTCCGGCAAGTGGTTCTGGCATAGCCAGCAGGTGATTTTGGCCTGTCCAGCAGATGATTTTGATGTGTCCGGCAGGTGTTTCAGGTGAGCTGATCATGTGGTTCCGGTGTTCTCGGCAGGTGATTCCGGCGTGTCCGGCCGGTGGTTCTGGTCTGTCCGGTAGTGGGTCCCGGCGTGTGCCGCACATGGTCCTGCTTTGTCTGAGAGGTGGGGCCCGCATGCCCAGCAGGTGATTCCGGACTCTCCGCCACGTGGTTCTGGCACATCTGAGTGGTGGTACTGCATGCCTGGCAGGTGATCCCGGAGAGTCCTCCATGTGGTTCTGGCCTAGCCCGCAGGTGATTTTGGCGTGTCCAGCACGTGGATCCGGCATGCTCGTCAGGTGGTTCAGACAGGTACGGTAGGTGGTTCCGGTATGTCCGAGAGATGGTTCCGGCGTGTCTGGCACGTGGTTCCGGCACGTCTGACAGGTGGTTCAGGCATGTCCGGCAGGTGATTCCGGATTGTCCACCAAGTGGTTCTTGGGTAGCCGGCAGGTGATTCTGGCGTGTCCCACAGGTGGTTCCGACGATTCGAGCAGGTGCTTCCGGCTAGCTCGGCAGGTGCTTCTGGCGCCTCCGACACTTGACTTCGGCACAGTTGAGAGGTGGGTCCGGCATTTCCGGCAGCTGATTCCAGAAAGTCCAGCAAGTGGTTCTGGCATAGCCAGCAGGTGATTTTTGCGTGTCTGGCAGGTGGTTCCGTTGTGTCCGGTAGGTGGTTCCGGCGTGTCCGGCACGTGGTTCTGGCACATCTGAGAGGTGGTTCCGGCAAGCCCGGCAGGTGTTTCCGGAGTGTCTGCCGAGTGGTTCTTGCGTAGCCAGCAGGTGATTTTGGCGTGTCCAGCAGGTGGTTCTGAGGAGTGAATCAGGAACTTCCGGCATTCTCGGCAGGTGCTTCCGCCGTCTCCGGCATGTGGTTGTGGCACCTCTGAGAGGTGGTTCCAGCATGCCCGGCAGGTGATTCCGGAGTGTCTGACAAGTGGTTGTGGCGTAGCTGGCAGGTGATTTTGGCGTGACCGGCAGGTGGTTATGTGGAGTGGCACAGGTGGTTGGGGCATGCTCAGCACGTGCTTCCGGCGTCTCCGGAATGTGGTTGTTGCACCTTTGAGAGGTGGTTCCTGCATGACCGGCATGTGATTCTGGAGTATGTGCCAAGTGGTTCTGGCGCAGCCGGCAGTTGATTTTGGCATGTGTGGCAGGTGGTTCTGGGGAGTGGATCAGGTGATTCCGGCGTGCTCTGCAGGTGGTTCAGGCAGGTCTGGCAGGTGTTTGCAGTCTGTCCATGACGTGGTTCCAGCATGCTCGGAAGGTGATTTCGGAGTGTCCACCAAGTGGTTTTGGCGTAGCCGTCATGTGATTTTGGCGTGTCAGGCAGGTGGTTCCGACGTGTCCAGCAGGTGGTTCCGGCGAGCTCGGCAGGTGCTTCCAGTCTCTCCGGCACGTGGTTGTGGCATGTCAGGCAGGTGGTTCCGGCACGTCTGAGATGTGGTTCTGGCATGCGCGGCAGGTGATTCCGGCGTCTCCGGTATGTGGTTCTTGCACGTTTGAAGCTGGTTCCAGCATCCCCGGCAGGTGATTCCGGAGTGTCCGACAAGTGGTTGTGGCATAGCGGGCTGGTTATTCTGGCGTGTCCGGCAGGTGGTTCTGGCGAGTCAAGCAGGTGGTCCCAGCCTGTCTGGCAGGTGGTTCCGGACTGTCCTGGAGGTGGTTCCGGAGTGTCTGCCGAGTGGTTCTTGCGTAGCCGGCAGGTGATTTTGGCGTGTCCAGCAGGTGGTTCTGGGGAGTGGAGCAGGTGGTTCCGGCATACTCGGCAGGTGGTTCCGGCGTGTCTGGCACATGGCTCTGGCACGTCTGAGAGGTGGTTCCGGCATGCCCGGCAGGTGATCCCAGAGACTCCTCCAAGTGGTTCTGGCATACCCCACAGGTGTTTCTGGTATGTCCGGCAGGTGGCTCTGGTGAGTCGAGCAGGTGGTTCCAGCATGCCCGGCAGGTGATTCCGGAGTGTCCGACAAGTGGTTCTGGCTAGTCAAGTGGTGGTCCCGGCGTGTCCGGCAGGTGCTTCCGGTCTCTCCGGCACGTGGTTCTGGTATGTCTGTGGGGTGGTTATTGCATGCCCGGCAGGTGATTCCGGACTGTCCGCCAGGTGGTTCTCGCATAGCCAGCTGTTGATTTTGGCCTGTCTGGCAGGTGGTTCCGGCGAGTCAAGCAGGTGGCTCCGGCGTGCTCGGCAGGTGTTTCCAGCATGTCTGGCTGGTGGTTCTGGTCTGTCCAGTAGGTCGTTCCGGCATGTCCGGCACGTGCTTCTGGCACTTCTGAGAGGTGGTTCCGCCATGGCTGGCAGGTGATTCCGGACTGTCCCCCAGGTGGTTCTGGCATAGCCAGCAGTTGATATTGGCCTGTCCGGCATGTGGTTCCGGCAAGTCGAGCAGCTGGCTGTGGCGTGTTCGGCAGGTGGTTCCGGCGTGTCTGGCAGGTAGTTCCGTTCTGTCCAATAGTTCGTTCCGGCATGTCCGGCACGTGCTTCTGGCACGTGTGAGAGGTGGTTCTGGCATGCCAGGCAGGTGATTCCGGAGTGTCGGGTAAGTGGTTCTGGTGTAGCCGGCAGTTCATTTTGGCGTGTCCGGCACGTGGGTCCTGTGAGTCGAGCAGGTGGTTCCGGCGTGCTCAGCAGGTGGTCCAGGCGTGTCCGGCAGGTGGTTCCACACTGTCCAGGACGTGGTTCCAGCGTGTCCGGCACACGGTTTTGTTACGTCTGAGAGGTGGCTCCTGCATGCACGGCAGGTGATTCCGGACTGTCCACCAGGTGGTTCCCGCATACCCAGCTGTTGATTTTGGCCTGTCTGGCGGGTGGTTCCTACGAGTAGAGCAGGTGGCTCCGGCGTGCTCCGCAGGTGGTTCCGGCATGTCTGGCAGGTGGTTCCGGTCTGTCCGGTAGGTGTTTCCGGCGTGTCAGGCACGTGCTTCCGGCACGTCTGAGAGGTGGTTCCGGCATGCCCGGCAGGAGATGCCGGAGTCTCCGGCATGTGGTTCTGGCACCTCTGAGAGGTGGTTCCGGCATGCCCGGCAGGTGATTCTGGAGTGTCGGCCGAGTGGTTCTGGCGTAGCCGGAGGGTGATTTTGGCGTGTCCAGCAGGTGGTTCTGGGGAGTGGATCAGGTGGTTCCGGCATACTCGGCAGGTGGTTCCGGCGTTTCCGGCAAATGGTTCTGGCAGGTGTGAGAGGTGGTTCTGGCATGCCCGACATGTGATTCTGGAGTGTCCGCCAAGTGGTCCTGGCGTACCTGGCACTATATTTTGGCATGTCCGGCAGGTGGTCCTGGCGAGTCAAGCAGGTGGTCCTGGCGTGTCTGGCAGGTGGTTCCGGTCTGTCCTGGAGGTGGTTCCGGAGTGTCTGCCGAGTGGTTCTGGCGTAGCCGGCAGGTGATTTTGGTGTGTCCAGCAGGTGGTTCTGGGTAATGGATCAGGTGGTTCCGGCATACTCTGCAGGTGGTACCGCCGTGTCCAGAACATGATTCTGGCAAGTCTGAGAGGTGGTTCCGCCTGCCCGACAGGTGATTCCGGAGGGTGCACCAAGTGGTTCTGGCATACCCGGCAGGTGATTTTGGTGTGTCAGGTAGGTGGTTCCGGCAAGTCGAGCAAGTGGTTCCGGCGTGCTCGGCAGGTGGTTCAGGCAGGTCCGGCATGTGTTTTCAGTCTGTCCATGACGTGGTTCCGGCATGCCTGCCAGGTGATTCTGGAGTGTCCACCAAGTGGTTTTGGCGTAGCCGGCATATGATTTTGTCCTGTCAGGCAGGTGGTTCCGGCATGTCCAGCAGGTGTTTCCAGCGAGCTCGGCAGTTGCTTCCGGTCTCTCCGGCATGTGGTTCTGGCACCTCTGAGAGGTGGTTCCGACATGTCCGGCAGGTGATACCTGAGTGTCTGCCAAGTTGATCTGGCAAAGCCGACAGGTGATTTTGGCGTGTCCAGCAGGTGGTTCTGGGGAGTGGATCAGGTGGTTCCAGCACACTCGGCAGGTGGTTCCGGCGTTTCCGGCAAATGGTTCTTGCAGGTGTGAGAGGTGGTTCCGGCATGCCCGGAAGGTGAACCCGGAGAGTCCTCCAAGTGGTTCTGGCGTACCCGGCAGGTGATTTTTGCGTGTCCGGCAGGTGTTTCTTGCGAGTCGAGCAGGTGGCTCAGGCATGCTCACCAGGTGTTTCTGGCATCTCCGGCAGGTTTTTCTGGTGTGTCTGAGAGCTGGTTCTGGCATGTCCGGCAGATGATTCCGGAGTGACCACTAAGTGGTTCTGGCATACCCGGCCTGTGGTTTTTGGGTGTCAGGTAGGTGGTTCCGGCGAGTCGAGCAGGTGGTTCCAGTGTGCTCGGCAGGTGGTTCAGGCCGGTCTGGCAGGTGGTTTCAGTCTTTTCGGGGTGTGGTTCCGGCATCTCGGGCACATGGTTCTGGCACGTCTGAGATGTGGTTCCGGCAGGCCCGACAGGTGTTTCCGGAGTGTCTGCAAGTGGTTCTGGCGTAGCTGGCAGGTGATGTTGGCGTGACCGGCAGGTGGTTCCAGCAAGCCCGGCAGGTGATTCCAAAGTGTTCACCAACTGGTTGTGGCGTAGCTGGCAGGTGATTTTGGCGTGTCCGGCAGGTGGTTCTGGGGTGTGGATCAGGTGGTTCCGGCATACTCGGAAGGTAGTACCGGCGTGTCCAGAACATGGTCCTGGCAAGTCTGAGAGGTGGTTCCGGCATGCCCGGCAGGTGATTCCGGAGTGTCCGACATGTGGTTCTGGCGTACCCGGCAGGAGATTTTGGCATGTCCGGCAGGTGGTTCTGGCGAGTCAAGCAGGTGGTCCCGATGTGTCCGTCGGTGGTTCCGGTCTGTCCTGGAGGTGGTTCCAGATTGTCTGCCGAGTGGTTGTGGCAAAGCCGGCAGGTGATTTTGGCGTGTCCAGCAGGTGGTTCTGGGGAGTGGATCAGGTGGTTCCGGCATACTTGGCAGGTGGTTCCGGCGTGTCCGGCACATGGTACTGGCAAATCTGAGAGGTGTTTCCGGCATTCCCGAAAGGTGACTCCGGAGTGTCCGCCAAGTGGTTCTGCCGTAGCCAGCAGGTGATTTTGGCGTGACCAGCAGGTGTTTCTTGCTAGTCGAGCATGTGGCTCAGGCATGCTCAGCAGGTGCTTCCGGCATCTGCGGCATGTGGTTCTGGTGTGTTTGAGAGCTGGTTCTGAAATGTCCGGCAGATGATTCAGGAGTGTCCAACAAGTGGTTCTGGCGTACCCGGCAGGCGATTTTGGCATGTCCAGCAGGTGGTTCAGGCGAGTTGAGCAGGTGGTTCCAACGTGCTCAGCAGGTGCTTCCAGCGTCTCCGGCACGTGTTTATGGCACATCTGGCAGGTGGTTCCAGCATGCCCGAAGGTGATTCCAGTCTGTCCAGCAGGTGGTTCCGGCGAGTCGAGCAGGTGGCTGGGGCATATTCGGCAGGTGGTTCCGGCGTGTCTGATAGATGGTTCCTGCATGCCCGGCAGGTGATTCCGGACTGTGCACCAGGGGGTTCCTGTCTGTCCGGGAGGTGGTTCCGGCTGGTCGGCACATGGTTCTGGCACATCTGGCAGGTGGTTCCTGCATGCCCGAAAGGCGATTCCGGTCTGTCCAGCAGGTGGTTCCGGCGAGTCGAGCAGGTGGCTGTGGCGTGTTCAGCCGGTGGTTCTGGCGTGTCTGAGAGGTGGTTCTGGCATGCCTGGCAGGTGATTCCGGAGTGTTCGCCAAGTGTTTCTGGCGTAGCCAGCAGGTGATTTTGCATGTCCGGCGGTGGTTCCGGCGAGTCGAGCCGGTGGTTCCGGCGTGTCCGGCAGGTCGTTCCGTTGTGTCCGGCAGGTGGTTCTGGGGTGTCCGGCACGAGGTTCTGGCACGTCTGAGAGGTTGTGTGTGCATGGCCTTCACGTGATTCCGGCTTGTCCGCCAAGTGGTTCTGGTGTAGCGGGCAGGTGATTTTGGCGTATCCGGCAGGTGGGACCGGTGAGTCAAGCAGGTTGCACTGGCGAGTGTTTCCTGTGGTTCCGGTCTGTCCGGGAGTTGGATCCAGCCTGTCCGGCATGTGCTTCTGGCACTTCTGAGAGGTTGTGCTGTCATGCCCAGCAGGTGATTCTGGAGTGTCCGCCAAGTGGTCCTGGCGTAGCCGGCAGGTGATTTTGGCGTGTCCAGCAGGTGGTTCTGTGGAGTGGATCAGGAACTTCCGGCATTCTCGGCAAGTGCTTCCGCTGTCTCCGGCATGTGGTTGTGGCACCTCTGAGAGGTGGTTTCAACATGCCCGGCAGGTGGTTCCGGAGTGTCCGAAAAGTGGTTGTGGCCTAGCCGGCTGGTGATTTTGGGGTGTCCTGCAGGTGGTTCTGGCGAGTCAAGCAGGTGGTCCCGGTGTTTCCGGCAGGTGAATCCGGTCTGTCCTGGATGTGGTTGTGGAGTGTCTGCCGAGTGGTTCTGGCATAGCCTGCAGGTGATTTTGGCGTGACCGGCAGGTGGTTCCAGCAAGCGCGACAGGCGATTCCGAAGTTTTCACCAACTGGTTGTGGCGTAGCCGTCAGGTGATTTTAGCGTGTCCGGCACGTGGGTCTGGCGAGTCTAGCCCGTGGTTCCGGCATGCTCGGCAGTTGCTTCTGGACACTCCAGCACGTGGTTGTGGCACCTCAGAGACGTGGTTCCGGCATGCCCGGCAGGTGATTCCGGACTGTCTGCTGAGTGGTTCTGGCGTTGCAGGCGGGTGATTTTGGCGTGTCAAGCAGGTGGTTCAGGGGAGTGGATCAGGTGGTTCCGGCATACTCGGCAGGTGGTTCCGGCGAGTCAGGAACATGGTTCTGGCAAGTCTGAGAGGTGGTTCCGCCTGCCCGACAGGTGATCCCGGAGTGTCCGCCAAGTGGTTCTGGCGTACCCTGCAGGTGATTTTTGCGTGTCCGGAAGGTGTTTCCTGCGAGTCGAGCAGGTGGCTCAGGCATGCTCAGCAGGTGCTTCTGGCGTCTCCGGCACGTTGTTCTGGTGTGTCTGAGAGCTGGTTCTGGCATGTCCGGCAGATGATTCCGGAGTGACCACCAAGTGGTTCTGGCATACCCGGCCTGTGGTTTTTGGGTGTCAGGTAGGTGGTTCCGGCGAGTCGAGCAGGTGGTTCCAGTGTGCTCGGCAGGTGGTTCAGGCCGGTCTGGCAGGTGGTTTCAGTCTATTTGGGGTGTGGTTCCGGCATCTCGGGCACATGATTCTGGCACGTCTGAGATGTGGTTCCGGCAGGCCCGACAGGTGTTTCCGGAGTGTCCGCCAAGTGGTTCTGGCGTAGCTGGCAGGTGATTTTGGCGTGTCCAGCAGGTGGGACCGGTGAGTCAAGCAGGTGGTTCCGGCGAGTGTTTCCTGTGTTTCCGGTCTGTCCGGGAGATGGTTCCGGCCTGGCCGGCACGTGCTTCTGGCACTTCTGAGAGGTTGTGCTGGCATGCCCGGCAGGTTATTCTGGAGTGTCCGCCAAGTGGCCCTGGCATAGCCGGCACGTGATTCTGGCGTGTCCGGCAGGCGGTTCTGTGGAGTGGAGCAGGTGGTTCTGTCATACTCTGCAGGTGGTACCGGCGTGTCCGGAACTTGTTCTGGCAAGTCTGAGAGGTGGATCCGGCATGCACGACAGGTGATTCCGGAGTGTCCGGGATGTGGTTCTGGCACCTCTGAGAGGTGGTTCCGGCATGCCCGACAGGTGATTCCAGAGTGTCCGTCGAGTGGTTCTGGCGTACCTGGCAGGTGATATTGGCGTGTCCGGCAGGTGTTTCTTGCGAGTCGAGCAGGTGGCTCAGGCATGCGCAGCATGTGCTTACGGCGCGTCCAGCAGGTTATTCCGGTGTGTCTGAGAGCTGGTTCTGGCAAATCCGGCAGATGATTCCGGAGTGTCCACCAAGTGGTTCTGGCATACCCGGCAGGTGATTTTGTCGTGTCAGGGAGGTGGTTCCGGCGAGTCGAGTATGTGGTTCCGGTGTGCTCGGCAGGTGGTTCAGGCGGGTCTCGTCGGTGGTTTCGGTCTGTTTGGGGTGTGGTTCCGGCATCTCAGGCACATGGTTCTGGCACGTCTGAGAGGTGGTTCCTGCCGGCCCGACAGGTGTTTCCGCAGTGTCCGCCATGTGGTTCTGGCGTAGCTGGCAGGTGATTTTGGCGTGTCCAGCAGGTGTTTCTGTGGAGTGGATCAGGTGGTTCCTGCATACTGGGCATGTGGTACCGGCGTGTCCGCAACATGGTTCTGGCAAGTCTGAGAGGTGGTTCCGGCATGCCCGACAGGTGATTCCGGAGTGTTCGCCAAGTGGTTCTGGCGTAGCCGGCAGGTGATTTTGCCATGTCCGGCATGTGGTTCCAGTGAGTCGAGCGTGTGGTTCTGGTGTGCTCGACAGTTGGTGCAGGCAGCTCTGGCAGGTGGTTCCGGTCTGTCCGGCAGGTGGTTCCGGCGTGTCTGGCATGTCGTTCTGTCACGTCTGAGAGGTGGTTCTATCATGCCCGGCAGGTGATTCCAGAGAGTCCACCAAGTGGTTTTGGCGTAGCTGGCAGTTGATTTTGGCGCATCCGGCAGGTGGTTCGGGCGAGATGTGCAGGTGGTTCCGACGTGCTCGGCAGGTGCTTCCGGCGTCTCCGGCACGTGTTTCTGGCACATCTGACAGGTGGTTTCGGCATGGCCGAAAGGTGATTCCGGTCTGTCCGGTAGGTGGTTCCGGCGTGTACGGCACATGGTTCTGGTACGTCTCAGAGGTGGTTGCGCTTGCCCAACAGGTGATTCCGGACTGTCCGCCACGTGGTTCTGGCACGTCTGAGTGGTGGTTCCAGCATGCCCAGCAGGTCATCCTGGAGAGTCCTCCAAGTGGTTCTGGCGCAGCCCGCCAGTGATTTTGGCGTGTCCGGCAAGTGGTTCCGTCGTGCTCGGCAGGTGGTTCAGGCGTGGCCGGCACGTGGTTCCAGTCTGTCCAGTACGTGTTTCCAGCTTGTCCGACACGTCGTTCTGGTACGTCCGAGAGGTGGTTCCGCCATGGCTGGCAGGTGATTCTGGACCGTCCCCCAGGTGGTTTTGGCATAGCCAGCAGTTGATATTGGCCTGTCCGGCAGGTGATTCCGGCGAGTCGAGCAGGTGGTTCAGGCGTGTCTGGCAGGTGGTTCTGTTCTGTCCGATAGGTCGTTCCGGCATGTCCGGCATGTGCTTCTGGCACGTGTGAGAGGTGGTTCTGGCATGCCAGGCAGGTGATTCCGGAGTGTCGGGTAAGTGGTTCTGGTGAAGCCAGCAGATCACTTTGGCGTGTCCCTCACAAGTGTCCTGCGAGTCGAGCAGGTGGTTCCGGCATGCTCGGCAGGTGGTTCCAGTCTGTCCAGGACGTGATTCCAGCGTGTCAGGCTCGTGGTTCTGTTACGTCTGAGAGGTGGTTCCTGCATGCCCGGCAGGTGATTCCGGACTGCCCGCCAGGTGGTTCTCGCATAACCAGCTGTTGATTTTGGCCTGTCTGGCAGGTGGTTCTGGCGAGTCGAACAGGTGGCTCCGGCATACTCGGCAGGTGGTTCCGGCATGTCAGGCAGGTGGTTCCAGTCTGTCCGGTAGGTGTTTCCGGCCTGTCCGGCACGTGCTTCCGGCACGTCTGAGAGGTGGTTCCGGCATGTGCGGCAGGTGATTCCGGAGTGTCCTCCAGGTGGTTCTGGCATACCCCGCCGGTGTTTCTGGTGTGTCCGGCAGGTGGCTCTGGTGAGTCGAGCAGGTGGTTCCGGCGTGCATGGAAGGTGGTTCAGGCAGGTCCGGCAGGTGTTTGCAGTCTGTCCATGCCCTGGTTCCGGCATGCCCGGCAGGTGATTCCGGAGTGTCCAACAAGTGGTCGTGGCGTAGCCGGCGTATGATTTTGGACTGTCAGGCAGGTGGTTCCGGCATGTCCAGAAGGTGGTTCCGGCGAGCTCGGCAGGTGCTTCCGGTCTCTCCGGCATGTGGTTGCGGCACGTCTGCGAGATGGTTCCGCCATGCCAGGCAGGTGATTCCGGAGTCTGCAGCATGTGGTTCTGGCACCTCTGAGAGGTGGCTCCGGCATGCCTGGCAGGTGATTCCGGAGTGTCCACCGAGTGGTTCTGGCGTAGCCTGCAGGTGATTTTGGAGTGTCCGGCAGGTTGATCCGGCGAGTGTTTCCTGTGGTTCCGGTCTGTCCGGGAGATGGTTCCGGCCTGGCCCTCACGTGCTTCTGGCACTTCTGAGAGGTTGTGCTCGCATGCCCAGCAGGTGATCCTGGAGTGTCCGCCAAGTGGTTCTGGCATACCCGGCAGGTGATTTTGGCGTGTCCGGCAGGGGGTTCTGGCGAGTCGAGCAGGTCGTTCCGGCGTGCTCGGCAGGTCCTTCCGGTGTCATTGGCATGTGGTTCTGGCATGTCTGAGAGGTGGTTCCGGCATGCCCGGCAGGTGATTCCGGAGTGTTCGCCAAGTGGTTCTGGCATAGCCGGCAGGTGATTTTGGCGTGTCAGGTAGGTGGTTCCGGCGAGTCGAGCAGGTGGTCCCGGCGTGCTCGGCAGGTGGTTCAGGCGGGTGTGGCAGATGGTTTCGGTCTGTTCATGGTTTGGTTCCGGCATCTCAGGCACATGGTTCTGGCACGTCTGAGAGGTGGTTCCGGCCGGCCCGACAGGTGTTTCTGGAGTGTCCGCCAAGTGGTTCTGCCGTAGCTGGCAGGTGATGTTGGGGTGACCAGCAGGTTGTTCCAGCAAGCCCGGCCGGTGATTCCGAATTGTTCACCAACTGGTTGTGGCATAGCCGGCAGGAGATTTTGGCGTGTCCGTCAGGCGGTTCTGTGGACTGGAGCAGGAACTTCAGGCATTCTCGGCAGGTGCTTCCGCCGTCTCTGGCATGTGTTTGTGGTACCTCTGAGAGGTGGTTCCAGCATGCCCAGCAGGTGATTCCGGAGTGTCCGACAAGTGGTTGTGGCGTAGCCGGCTGGAGATTTTGGCGTGTCCGGCACGTGGTTCTGCCGAGTCAAGCAGGTGGTCCCCGCGTGTCCCGTAGGTGGTTCCTGTATGTCCTGGAGTTGGTTGCGGAGTGCTCCGCAGGTCCTTCCGGTGTCATTGGCATGTGGTTCTGGCATGTCTGAGAGGTGGTTCCAGCGTGTCTGGCATGTGCTTCTGGTAAGTCTCAGAGGTGGTTCTGGCATGCCCGGCCGGTGATCCCGGAGATTCCTCCAAGTGATTCTGTCATAACCAGCAGGTGATTTTGGCATGTTCGGCTGGTGGTTCCAGCCTGGTCGGCAGGTGGTTCAGGCATGTCCGGCATTTGGTTCCGGCACGTCTGAAACATGGTTCCAGCATGCCCACCAGGTGATCCCGGAGAGTCCGACAAGTGGTTCTGGCGTAGCAGGCAGGTGATTTTGGCGTGTCCGGTAGGTGCTTCTGGCGAGTGAAGCTGGTGATTCTGGCATGCTCAGCTGGTGGTTCAGTCGGGTCCGGCAGGTCATTTCTGTCTCTCCGTGAGGTGGTTCTGGCGTGTCTGGTACGTGGTTGCGGCACATCTGAGAGTTGGCTCCGCCATGCCCAGCAGGTGATTGCAGAGAGTCTGCCAAGTGGTACTGGCGTGGCCGGCATGTGATTTGGGCGTGTCTGGCAGGTGGTTCTGGGGAGTGGATCAGGTGCTTCCGGTGTACTAGGCATGTGGTTCTGGCCTTTCTGGCACATGATTCTGGCACGTTTGAGACGTTGTGCCGGCATGCCCTTCACGTGATTCCGGCTTGTCCCCCAAGTGGTTCTGGTGTAGCGGGCAGGTGATTTTGGCATGTCTGGCAGTTGTTTCTGTCGAGTCGAGCAGGTGGCTCCAGCATGCTCGGCAGGTGCTTGCGGCGTCTCCAGCACGTGGTTCTGGTGTGTCTGAGAGCTGGTTCCCGCATGTCCGGCAGATGATTCCCGAGTGTAGGCCAAGTGGTTCTGGCATACCCGGCAGGTGATTTTGGCGTGTCAGGTCGGTGGTTCCGGCGAGTCGATCAGGTCATTCCGGCGTGCTCGGCAGGTGGTTCAGGTGGGTCTGGCAGGTGGTTTCCGTCTCTTCGGGGTGTGGTTCCGGCATCTCATGCACATGGTTCTGGCTCGTCTGAGATGTTATTCCGGCCGGCCCGACAGGTGTTTCCGCAGTGTCCGCCAAGCGGTTCTGGCGTAGTTGGCAGATGATTTTGGCGTGTCCGTCAGGTGGGACCGGTGAATCAAGCAGGTGGTTCCGGCGATTGTTTCCTGTGGTTCCGGTCTGTCCGGGAGATGGTTCCAGCCTGTCCAGCACGTGCTTCTGGGACTTCTGAGAGGTTGTGCTGGCATGCCCGGCAGGTGATACTGGAGTGTCCGCCAAGTGGTTCTGGCATAGCCGGCACGTGATTTTGGCGTGTCCTGCAGGCGGTTCTGTGGAGTGGATCAGGTGGTTCTGGCATACTCGGCAGGTGGTACCGGCGTGTCCAGAACATGTCTCTGGCAAGTCTGAAAGGTGGTTCCGGCGTGACCAACAGGTGATTCCGGAGTGTGCACCACGTGGTTCTGGCCTACCCAGCAGGTGATTTTGGCGTGTCCAGCAGGTGTTTCTTGCGAGTCGAGCAGGTGGCTCAGGCATGCTCAGCAGGTGCTTCCGGCGTCTACGGCACGTGGTTCTGGTGTGTCTGAGAGCTGGTTCTGGCATGACCGGCAGATGATTCTGAGTGTCCAACAAGTGGTTCTGGCATAGCCGGCAGGTGATTTTGGCGTGTCAGGCAGGTGGTTCCGGCGAGTCGAGCAGGTGGTTCCGGCGTGCTCGGCAGGTGTTTCAGGCGGGTCTGGGAGGTGGTTTCGGTCTGTTCGGGGTGTGGTTCCGGCATCTCAGGCACATGGTTCTGGCATGTCTGAGAGGTGGTTCCGGCCGGCACAATAGGTGTTTCTGGAGTGTTCGTCAAGTGGTTCTCGTGTAGCTGGCAGGTGATTTTGGCGTGTCCAGCAGGTGTTTCTGGGGAGTGGATCAGGTGGTTTCGGCATACTGGGCATGTGGTACCGGCGTGTCCGCAACATGGTTCTGGCAAGTCTGAGAGGTGGTTCCGGAATGCCCGACAGGTGATTCCGGAGTGTTCGCCAAGTGGTTCTGGCATAGCCGGCAGGTGATTTTGCATGACTGTCGGTGGTTCCGGAGAGTCGAGCCAGTGGTTCCGGCATGTCCGGCAGGTGGTTCCGGTCTGTCCTAGAGGTGGTTGCGGAGTGTCTGACGAGTGGTTCTGGCGTACCCGGCAGGTGATTTTGGCGTGTCCAGCAAGTGGTTCTTGGGAGTGGATAAGGTGGTTCCAGCATACTCGGCAGGTGGTACCGGCATGTCCGGAACATGGTTCTGGCAAGTCTGAGAGGTGGTTCCAGGATGCCCGACAGGTGATTCCGGAGTGTCCAGTATGTGGTTCTGGCACCTCTGAGAGGTGGTTCCGGCATGCCCGACAGGTGATTCCGGAGTGTCCGCCGAGTGGCTCTGGCGTACCTGGCAGGTGAATTTGGCGTGTCCGGCAGGTGGCTGTGGCGAGTCGAGCAGGTGGTTCCGGCGTGCTCGGCAGGTGCTTCCGGTGTCATTGGCATGTGGTTCTGGCATGTCTGAGAGGTGTTTCCGGCATGCCCGACAGGTGATTCTGGAGTGTTCGCCAAATGGTTCTGTCGTAGCCGGCAGGTGATTTTGCATGTCCCACGGTGGTTCCGGCGACTTGAGCCGGTGGTTCCGGCGTGTCCGGCTGGTTGTTCTGGGTGTCCGGCACGAGGTTCTGGCACGTCTGAGACGTTGTGTCGGCATGCGCTTCACGTGATTCCAGCTTGTCCGCCAAGTGGTTCTGGGGTAGCCGGCACGTGATTTTGGTGTGTCCGTCTGGTGGTTCTGTGGAGTGGATCATGAACTTCAGGCATTCTCGGCAGGTGCTTACGCCGTCTCCGGCATGTGTTTGTGGCACTTCTGAGAAGTGGTTCCTGCATGCCCGGCAGGTGATTCCGGAGTGTCCGCCAAGTGATTCTGGCGTAGGTGGCAGGTGATGTTGGCGTGACCGGCAGGTGGTTCCGGCAAGCTCGGCAGATGGTTCAGTCAGGTTCGGTAGGTGTTTGCAGTCTGTCCATGATGTGGTTCTGGGATGACCGCAAGGTGATTCTGGAGTGTCCACCAAGTGGTTTGGGCGTAGCCGACATACGATTTTGCCCTGTCACGTAGGTGGTTCCGGCATGTCCAGCAGGTGGTTCCGGCGAGTTCGGCAGGTGCTTCCGGTCTCTCCGGCACGTGGTTGTGGCATGTTTGAGAGATGGTTCCGGCATGCCCAGCAGGTGATTCCGGAGTCTCCGGCATGTGGTTTGGCACCTCTGAGAGGTGGTTCCAGCATGCCCGGCTGGTGATTTTGGCGTGTCAGGTAGGTGGTTCCGGCTAGTCGAGCAGGTGGTTCCGGCGTGCTCGGCAGGTGGTTCAGGCGGGACTGGCAGGTGGTTTCGGTCTGTTGGGGTGTGGTTCCGGCAGCTCAGGCACATGGTTCTGGAACATCTGAGAGGTCATTCCGGCCGGCCCGACATGTGTTTCCAGAGTGTCCGCCAAGTGGTTCTTGCGGAGCTGACAGGTGATGTGGGTGTGACCGGCAGGTGGTTCCAGCCAGCCCTGCAGGTGATTCCGAAGTTTCCACCAACTGGTTGTGGCGTAGCCGGCAAGTGATTTTGGCATGTCCGGCAGGTGGTTCTGGGGATTCGTGCAGGTTGTTCCGCCCGGCCTGACAGATGTTTCCAGAGTGTTCGCCACTTGGTTCTGGCGTAGCTGGCAGGTGATTTTGGCGGGTCCAGCAGGTATTTCTGGGGAGTGGATCAAGTGGTTCCGGCATACTGGGCATGTGGTACCGGCCTGTCCGCAACATGGTTCTGGCAAGTCTGGGAGGTGGTTCCGGCATGCCCGACAGGTGATTCCGCAGTGTTCGCCAAGTGGTTCCAACGTGTCCGGCAGGTGGTACCGGTGTGTCTGGCAGGTGGTTCTGTGGTGTCCGCCACAAGGCTCTGGCACGTCTGAGAGGTTGTGTTGGCATGTCCTTCACGTGATTCCGGCTTGTCCCCCAAGTGGTTCTCCTGTAGCGGGCAGGTGATATTGGCGTGTCCGGCAGGTGGGACCGGTGAGTCAAGCAGGTTGCTCCGGCGAGTGTTTCCTTTGGTTCCGGTCTGTCCGGGAGATGGTTCTGGCCTGTCCGGCACATGCTTCTGGCACTTCTCGGAGGCTGTGCTGGCATGCCCGGCAGGTGATTCTGGAGTGTCCGCCAAGTGGTTCTGGCGTAGCCGGCCGGTGATTTTGGAGTGTCCGGCAGGTGGTTCTGTGGAATGGATCAGGAACTTCCGGCATTCTCGGGAGGTGCTTCCTCCGTCTCCGGCATGTGGTTGTGGCACCTCTGAGAGGTGGTTCCAGCATGCCCGGCAGGTGATTCCGGAGTGTCTGACAAGTGATTGTGGTGTAGCCGGCTGGTGATTTTGGCGTGTCCGGCAGGTGGTTCTGGTGAGTCAAGCAGGTGGTCCTGGCGTGTCCGGCAGGGGGTTCCGGTCTGTCCTGGAGGTGGTTCCGGAGTGTCTGCCGAGTGTTTCTGGCGTAGCCGGAAGGTGATTTTGGCGTATCCAGCAGATGGTTCTGGGGAGTGGATCAGGTGGTTCCGGCATACTCGGCAGGTGGTTCCGGCGTGTCTGGCACATGGTTCTGGCATGTCTGAGAGGTGGTTCCGGCATGCCTGGCAGGTGATCCCAGAGAGTCCTCCAAGTGGTTCTGGCGTAACCCGTGGGTGTTTCTGGTGTGTCAGGCAGGTGGCTCTGGTGAGTCCAGCAGGTCGTTCCAGCGTGCTCGGCACGTGGTTCAGGCAGGTCCAGCAGGTATTTGCAGTCTGTCCATGAAGTGGTTCCGGCATGCCCGCAAGGTGATTCTGGAGTGTCCACCAATTGGTTTTGGCGTAGCCGGCATATGATTTTGGCCTGTGAGGCAGGTGGTTCCGGCATGTCCAGCAGATGGTTCTGGTGAGCTCGGCAGGTGCTTGCGGTCTCTCCGGCATGTGCTTGTGGCACATCTGAGAGATGGTTGCGGCATGCCCGGCAGGTGATTCCGGAGTCTCCGGCATGTGGTTCTGGCACCTCTGAGAGGTGGTTCCGGCAGGCCCGGCAGGTGATTCCGGAGTGTCTGCCGAGTGGTTCTGGCATAGCCAGCAGGTGATTTTGGCGTGTCCAGCAGGTGGTTCTGGTGAGTGGATCAGGTGGTTCCGGCATACTTGGCATGTTGTACCGGCGTGTCCAGAACATGGTGCTGGCAAGTCTGAGAGGTGGTTCCGGCATGCCGGACAGGTGATTCCGGAGTGTCCGCCAAGTGGTTCTGGCATACCCGGCAGGTGATTTTGGCATGTCCGGCAGGTGTTTCTGGTGAGTTGAGCAGGTGTCTCCGGCAAGCTCGGTGGGTGCTTCT
Source organism: Equus caballus (assembly GCF_041296265.1). Lineage (NCBI taxonomy): Eukaryota > Metazoa > Chordata > Mammalia > Perissodactyla > Equidae > Equus > Equus caballus. The sequence goes on along the minus strand of NC_091698.1, from coordinate 9,874,731 downwards.
GGCGTCCCCGGCACGTGGTTCTGGTGTGTCTGCGAGCTGGTTCCGGCATGTCCAGCAGATGATTCCGGAGTGTCCGCCAAGTGGTTCTAGCGTACCCGGCAGGTGGTTTTGGTATGTCAGGTAGGTGGTTCCAGCGAGTCCAGCAGGTGGTTCCAGCGTGCTAGGCACATCGTTCAAGCAGGTCTGGCAGGTGGTTCTGTCTGTTCGGGGTGTGGTTCCGGCATCTCATGCACATGGTTCTGGCACGTCTGAGATGTGGTTCCGGCTGACCAGACAGGTGTTTCTGCAGTGTCCACCAAGTGGTTCTGGCGTAGTTGGCAGGTGATTTTGGCATGACCGGCAGGTGGTTCCAGCAAGCCCGGCAGGTGATTGGGAAGTGTTCACCAACTGGTTGTGGCGTAGCCGGCAGGTGATTTTTGCGTGTCCAGCAGGTGGTTCTGGCGAGTCGTGCAGGCGGTTCTGGCGTGCTCGGCAGGTGCTTCCGGCATCTCCGGCACGTGTTTCTGGCACATGTTACAGGTGGTTCCGGCATGCCCGGCAGGTGATTCCGTAGTGTCCGACATGTGGTTCTGGCACTTCTGAGAGGTGGTTCCGGTATGCCCTGCAGGTGATTCTAGAGTGTCTGGTAAGTGGTTCTGGCATTGCCGGCTGGTGCTGTTGGCGTGTCCAGCAGGTGGCTCCAGCGAGTCGACTAGGTTGTTCCGGCGTGCTCAGCAGGTCGTTCAGGCGGTTCCGGCATGTGGTTCCGGTCTGTCCTGTAGGTCGTTCCGGCCTGTCCGGCACGTGCTTCCAGCACGTCTGATAGGTGGTTCTGGCATGCGCGGTAGGTGATTCCGGACTGTCTGCCAGGTGGTTCCTGTATAGACAGGTGTTGAGTGTGGCCGGTCCAGCAGGTGGTACCGGTGAGTCGAGCAGGTGGCTCCGGCGTGTCTGGCAGGTGGTTCCGTTCTGCCCGATAGTTCGTTCCGGCATGTCTGGCACGTGCTTCTGGCACGTCTGAGAGGTGGTTCTTGCATGCCAGGCAGGTGATACCGGAGTGTCGGGTAAGTGGTTCTGGTGTAGCCCCAGTTCATTTTGGCATGTCTGGCACATGGTTCCTGCAAGTAGAGCAGGTGGTTCCGGCGTGCTCGGCAGCTGGTTCTGGCATGTCTGGCAGGTGGGTCCGGTCTGTCTGGTAGCTGTTTCCGGTGCGTCTGGCACCTGCTTCCAGCATGTCTGAGAGGTGATTCCGGCATGCGAGGCAGGTGATTCCTGAGTGTCCGCCAGATGGTTAGGGCGTACGCGGCAGGTAATTTTGGTGTGTCCGGCAGGTGTTTCTCGCGAGTCGAGCAGGTTGCTCCGGCATGCTCGGCAGGTGCTTCTGGCATCTCTGGCACATGGTTCTGGTGTGTCTGAGAGCTTGTTCCGGCATGTCTAGCAGATGATTCCGGAGTGTCCGCCAAGTGGTTCTGGCATAGCCGGCAGGTGATTTTGGCATGTCAGGTATGTGGTTCCGGCGAGTCGAGCAGGTGGATCCGGCATGCTCGGCAGTTGGTTCCAGTCTGTCTGGTAGGTGTTTCTGGCGTGTCCGGAACGTGCTTCTGGCATGTCTGAGAGGTGGTTCCGGCATGCGCGGCAGGTGATTTTGGCGTGTCCGGCAGGTGTTTCTGGCGAATCGAGCAGTTTGCTGCGGCATGCTAGGCAGGTGCTTCCGGTGTCTCCGGCACGTGGTTCTGGTGTGTCCGAGAGCTGGTTCTGTCATGTCCGGCAGCTGATCCCGGAGAGTCCTCCAAGTTGTTCTGGCATAGCCCGCAGGTGATTTTGGCATGTCCGGCAGGTGGTTCCGGCGTGCTTGGCAGGTGATTCAGGCATGTCCGGCAGGTGGTGCCCGTCTGTCCGGGAGGTGGTTCCAGCGTGTAAGGCATGTGGTTCTGGCACGTAGGAGAAGTGGTTCTGGCATCCCCAGCATGTGATTCCAGAGAGTCTGCCAAGTGGTTCTGGCGTAACCGGCAGGTGATTTTGGCGTGTCCAACAAGTGGTTCAGGTGAGTTGAGCAGGTGGTCCCATCTGCGTGGGAGGTGCTTCCGGTGTCTTTGGCACATGGTTTGGCCTGTCTGAGAGGTGGTTCTGGCATGCCCGGCAGGTGATTCCGGAGTATCCAACAAGTGGTTCTGGCGTAGCCGGCTGGTGATTTGGGCGTGTTGGGCTGGTGCTTCCAGCAAGTCGAGCTTGTGGTTCTGGCGGGCTCAGCAGGTGGTTCAGGCGTTTTTGGCAGGTGGTTCCAGTCTTTCCTATAGGTGTTTTCGGCGTGTCCCGCACATGGTTCTGCCATGTCTGAGAGTTGGCTCTGGCATGCCCGGCAGGGGATCCCAGATTGTCCCCAACGTGGTTCTGGCGTAGCTGGCAGGTGATTTTGGCACGTGCAGCAGGTGGTTCCGGTGATTCGAGCAGGTGGTCCCGGCGAGCTGGGCTGGTCGTTCACGTGTTTCTGGCAGGTTGTTCCTGTCTGTCCGGGACGTGGTTCCCGGGGGTACAGCAGGTGGTTCTGGCCTGTCCTGCAGGTGGTTCTGGGGTGTCCGCCAACTAGTTTGGCATAGCCGGCAGGTGATTTTGGCGTGTCCGGCAGGTGATGTTGGCGTGTCCGGCAGGTGTTTCTGGCGAGCTGTTCAGGTGGTTCCGGCGTTCTCGGCAGGTGATTCTGGCATTTCCTGCAGGTGGTTTCGGCCTGTCCGGCAGTGAGTTACTGCGTGTGCCACACGTGGTTCTGGTACGTCTGAGAGGTGGTTCCCGCATGCCCAGCAGGTGATTCCGGACTGTCCGCCACGTGGTTCTGGCACCTCGGAGAGGTGCTTCCGCCATGCCTGGAAGGTGATTCTGGAGTGTCCACCAAGTGGTTTTGGCAGAGCTGGCACGTGATTTTGGCGTGTCAGGCAGGTGGTGCTGGCGTGTCCAGCAGGTGGTTCCGGCGAGCTCGGCAGGTGCCTCCTGTCTCTCCGGCACGTGGTTGTGGCACGTCAGAGGGGTGGTTGTGGCATGACCGGCAGGTGATTCCGGAGTCTGCGGCATGTGGATCCTGGCACGTCTGAGAGCTGGTTCCGGCGTGCCCTGCAGGTGATTCCAGAGTGTCTGGCAAGTGCTTCTGGCATAGCCGGCTGGTGATTTTGGCGTGTCCAGCAGGTGGCTCCAGCGAGTCGAGCAGGTTTTTTCGGCGTGCTCAGCAGGTGGTTCAGGCGGGTCCGGCAGGTGGTTCCGGTCTGTCCAGTAGGTGGTTCCGGTGTGTCCAGCATGTGCTTCAGGCATGTCTGATAGGTGGTTCCGGCATGCCCGGCGGGTGATTCCATAGAGTACTCCACGTGGTTCTGGCCTAGCCGGCAGGTGATTCTGGTGTCTCCGGCAGTTGGTCCCGGCGAGTCGAGTAGGAGGTTCCGGCGTGCTCAGAAGGTGCATCCGGTGTCTGTTTCACGTGGTTCTGGCACGTCTGAGAGGTAGTTCCGGAATGCCCAACAGGTGATTCCGGAGTGTCCGGCAAGTGATTCTGGCATACCAGGAGGTGTTTTTGGTGTGTCCGGCAGGTCGTTCTGGCGTGTCGAGCAGGTTTTCCGGCGTGCTCGGCAGGTGGTTCAGGCAGGTCCGGCAGGTGTTTGCAGTCTGTCCATGACGTGGTTCCGGCATGCCCGGAAGTTGATTCTGGAGTGTCCACCAAGTAGTTTTGGCATCGCCGGAACGTGATTTTGGCATGTCAGGCAGGTGCTTCCGGTCTCTCCAGCATGTGGTTGTGGCACGTCTCACAGGTGGTTCCGGCATGCCCGGCAGGTGATTCCGTAGTGTCCGACATGTGGTTCTGGCACTTCTGAGAGGTGGTTCTGGCATGCCCTGCAGGTGATTCCAGAGTGTCCAACAAGTGGTTCTGGCGCAGCCCGCAGGTGATTTTGGCGTGTCCGTTAGGGGGTCCTGCGAGTCAAGCCAGTGGTTCCGGCATGCTCGGCTCTTGGTTCAGGGGTGTCCTGCAGGTGGTTCCAGTCTGTCCAGGACATGGTTCCTGCGTGTCCGGCACGTGGTTCTGGTATGTCTGAGATGCGGTTCCGGCATGGCTGGCAGGTGATTTCGGAGTATCTGCCATGTTGTTCTGGCATAGCCAGCAGGTGATTATGGCGTGTCCGGCACATGGTTCCAACGAGTTGAGCAGGTTATTCCGGTGTGCTCGGCATGTGCTTCTGGTGTTTTTGGGGGGTGGTTCCGGCGTGTCAGGAATGTGGTTGCGGCAAGTTTGAGAGGTGGTTCCTGCATGCCCGCAGGAGATTCCAGAGTGTCCACCAAGTGGTTCTGGTGGAGCCGGTAGGTGATTTTGGCATGTCCAGCAGGTGGGTCCTGCGTGTCGAGCAGGTGGTTCCTGCATGCTCGGCAAGTGGTTCCGGCGTGTCCGGCAGGTGCTTCTGGTCTGTCCAGGAGCTGGTTCCAGCATGGCTGGCATGTGGTTCTGGCACGTCTGTGAGGTGCTTCGGGCATGCCCAGCAGGTGATTCCTCGGTGTCCGCCAAGTGGTTCTGGTGTCACCGGCAGGTTATTTTGGTGTGTCCAGTAGGTCTTTCCTGCTTTTTGGGCTCGTGGCTCTGGCTTGTAAGACAGGTGCTTGTGGCATTTCTGGCCCCCGTTCTTACATACTCCTTAGCTGGTTTCAGTGTTTCTGACACCTGTTTGCAGCATATCCAACAGGTGTTTACAATGTGTCTGGCATGTCGTTGTGCTGTGTTTGGAATCTGGTTCTGTCATGTCATTGTGTGCGGCTGGCATGTTGAAGAGATGGCTCTGCAGTGTCAGAATCGTTGTTCCACTGTGTCCAGCAGGTGGTTACAGGTGGTTCTGGCATGCAACGTGGGTGCTTCTGGTATGCCTGTTGGGTCATACTGGCATGAATGTGTGGGTCTTTGAGAGTGAGTGGAGGGTGTTTTTGGCATGTCTCCCCGGGTTTTCTGACACATAAGGGGCATGATTCCTTTTTATACATCAGGTGAGTTTGTTTTCAGCTTCCTAAAGAGATGGAAGAAAGATGGTCTGTCGCTTGTGGCCCCTTGAGGAGTGGAGCCAATGCATTGTGCATTTCACGTCTAGAGCAATGGAGGGCATGGCTGAGAGCCAAGGGAGCTTTCTGCCATTGATGCTTTCTGATACCCTTCAGGGGTGGTGCCACTGCCTTGTGCCTCCTACCTCTAGAGGAATGGAGGGCATGACCGAGAGTAAAGGGACTTTCTGACATTGCTGGTTTCTGACACTGCCCCAACCATTGCACAAGGGCGGTTGGTTAAAAGCCTATTGTCTGTCTCCTCCTCAGCATGTGGAAGCACAACCATCCAGGCCTCGTCCCTATTGCTCAACCGGAAGATGTAGGCATTTCCTCTGAGCTGGGTTGGCAAGGTGGAATTGCAGCAGAAGCAGAAGTCCTTAGCGGTGAGTTAAGCGCTGGGAATAAATGGCGTTTGAGCAGCCTTTGTATGAGAGTTTCCTGGTATGATGTAACAGGACAGTGGGGAGCGAGTTGTTCATCAGCTTCCTAAAGAGTTGGAGGCAAGACAGTTTATAGCTTGTTTCCCATTGAAGGTTGGAGGCAGTGCTTTGTGCCTTCCACCTGCAGAGCAATGGATGGCATGGCTTAGACCAAGGGGGCTTTCTGCCATAGGTGCTTTCTGATACCCTTCAGGGGTGGTGCCAGTGCCTTGTGCCTCCTGCCTCTAGAGGAATGGAGGGCACGGCCCAGAGTAAAGGGCCTTTCTGACATTGGTGCTTTCTCACACGCCCCCAACCATTGCTCAAGGGCCGTTGGTTAAAAGCTTATTTTCTGTCTCCTCAGCATGTGGAACCACAATCATCCAGGCCTCGTCCCCATGGCTCAAGGGGAAGATGTAGGCATTTCGTCTGAGCCAGTTTGGCAAGGTGGAAATTTGGCAGAATCGGATGTTGCAGATTGGTGATTTAAGGGCTGAAAAGACACAAAGTTAAGTTGTCTTTGTATGAGATGCTCCCAGGATGCTGTAAGAGCACTGTGGAATGCGAGTGCTTTCCCAGCTTCCTAAAGAGCTGGAAGCAAGACAGTTTATGGCTTGTCTTAAATTGAAGGATGGAGGCAGTGCTTTGTGCCTTCCACCTCTAGAGCAACGGAGGGCACGGCTGTGATCAAAGGGCCCTTTCTGACATAGGTGCATTCCGACACTCTCTCCACCAGTGCACAATGGTGGTACGAAAAAGGTGTACACTCTATCACCTCCTAAGCAGGTGGACGCGCAATCATTTGGGACTCAGCCCAATTACTTCAGGGGAAGATGTAGGCATTTCGTCTGAGCCAGGTTGGCAAGGTGGAATTGCGGCAAAGGCAGAAGTCCTATAGCGGCGAGTTAACGGCTGGGAAGAAATGGCGTTTGAGCTGCCTTTGTATGAGAGTTTCCTCGTATGCTGTACAGCACTTTGGAAAGCGAGTTCTTTCTCAGCTTCCTAAAGAGCTGGAGGCAAGACAGTTTATGGCTTGTCTCCCATTGAAGGATGGAGGCAGTGCTTTGCGCCTTCCACATGTACAGCAATGGTGGGCACGGCTGAGAGTAAAGGGGTCTTTCTGCCATTGGTGCTTTCTGACACTCTCCCAACCATTGCACTTGGTGGTTAGTTAAAAGCCTATTGTCTCTCTCCTCCTCAGCATGTGGAACCACAATCATCCGGGCCTTGTCACCATTGCTCAAGAGGAAGATGTAGGCATTTCGTCTGTGCCGGGTTGGCAAGGTGGAAATGCGCAGGATGCAAATGCGAGTGAAGTGCTGAAAAGAAATAGCGTTCTTCCTCCTTTGTGTGAGATTTTCCCTGAATGCTGTAAGAGCACTGTGGAAAGGGAGTTTTTTCTCAGCTTCCTAAAGAGCTGGAAGCAGGGCAAGATGTGGTTTGTCTCCTATTGAGGGGTGGATCCAGAGCCAGTGCCTTGTGCCTTCCACCTCTAGAGCAAAGGAGGGCACGGCTGAGAGGAAAGGTGCCTTTCTAACATAGCTGCTTACCGACACTCTCTCCAGCAGTGCACAATGATGGTTGGAAAAAGGCGTGCAGTCTATCGCCTCCTAAGCACGTGGATGCTCAATCATATGGGACTCAGACCAGTTGCTTCAGGGGAAGACGATTCAGGCATTTCGTCTGAGCCGTGTTGGCAAGGTGGAATTGCCGCAGAAGCAGAAGTTAAAGCTGCGAGTTAAGGGCTGGGAAAAAATGGTGTTTCAGCTGCCGTTGTATGAGATGTTGCCAGGACACAGAAAGAGCACTGGTGAAAGCGAGTTCTTTCTCAGCTTCCTAAAGAGATGGAAGGAAGATGGTCTGTGGCTTATGGCCCCGTGTGGGTGGAGCAAGTGCATTGTGCATTCCACGTCTACAGCAATGCTGGGCACGGCTGAGAGCAAAGGGGTCTTTCTGACATAGCTGCTTTCCGACACTCTGTCCACCAGTGCACAATGGTGGTTGGAAAAAGGCATACAGTCTATCGTTTGCTAAGCAGGTGGACGCTCAGTCATTGGGGACTCAGCCCAGTTGCTTCAAGGGAAGATCTAGGCATTTCGTCTCAGCCTGGTTGGCAAGATGGAATTGCGGCAGAAGCAGAAGTCCTAAAGCAGCGAGTTAATTGCTGGGAAGAAAGGGCGTTTCATCTGCGTTTGTATGAGAATTTCCCCGTATCCTGTAACAGCACTGTGGAAAGCGAGTTCTTTCTCAGCTTCCTAAAGAGCTGGAAGCAAGACAGTTTATGGCCTGTCTCCCATTGAAGGATGGAGTCAGTGATTTCTGCCTTCCAGCTCTAGAGCAATGGAGGGCACGGCTGACAGCAAAGGGGTCTTTTTGACATAGCTGCTTTCCGACACTATATCCAGCAGTGCACAATGGTGGTTGGAAAAAGGCGTGCAGTCTATCGCCTCCTAAAAACTTGGAGGCTCAATCATTTGGGAATCAGCCCAGTTGCTTCAGGGGAAGGTGTAGGCATTTCGTCTGAGCCTGGTTGGCAAGGTGGAATTGCGGCAGACGCAGAAGTCCTAAAGCTGCGAGTTAAGGGCTGGGACAAAATGGCGTTTGAGCTGCCTTTGTATGAGAGGTTCCTGGTATGCTGTAACAGGACTGTGGAAAGCGAGTTGTTCATCAGCTTCCTAAAGAGCTGGAGGCAAGACAGTTTATGGCTTGTCTCCCATTGAAGGATGGTGGCAGTGCTTTGTGCCTTCCGCCTGCAGAGCAATGGAGGGCAGGGCTGAGAGCAAAGGGGGCTTTCTGCCATAGGTGCTTTCTGATGCCCTTCAGGGGTGGTGCCAGTGCATTGTGCTTCGTACCTCTAGAGGAATGGAGGGCACGGCCGACAGTAAAGGGCCTTTCTGATGTTGGTGCTTTCTGACTCTCCCCCAACCATTGCTCAAGAGCGGTTGGTTAAAAGCCTATTGTCTGCTCCTGCTAAGCATGTGGAAGCACAATCATCTGGGCATCATCTCCATTGCTGAAAGGGAAGCTGTAGGCATTTCGTCTGAGCTGGGTTGGCAAGGTGGAAATCTGGCAGAAGCTGAAGTTCCAAATCGGCGAGCTAAGCGCTGAAAAGAAATGGCATATCAGCTGCCTTTGTATGAGATCTTGCCAGGACACAGAAAGAGCAGTGTTGAAAGCGATTTCTTTCTAGGATTCCTAAGCAGATGGAAGCAAGACGGTCTGTGGCTTGTCGCCTCTTGACGGGTGGAGCCAGTGCATTGTGCATTCCACGTCTGCAGCAATAGAGGGCACGGCTGCGAGCAAAGGGGTCTTTCTGACACTCTCTCCACCAGTGCACAATGGTGGTTGGAAAAAGGCGTACAGTCTATAGCCTCCTAAGCACGTGGACGCTCAATCATTGGGACACAGCCCAATTGCTTCAGGGGAAGATGTAGTGATTTCGTCTGAGCCGGGTTGACAAGGTGGAATTGCGGCAGACGCAGAAGTCCTAACGTGGCGAGTTAAGTGCTGGGAAGAAATGGCGTTTGAGCTGCCTTTGTATGAGAGTTTTCTCGTATGCTATAACGTCACTGTGGAAAGCGAGTTCTTTCTCAGCTTCCTAGAGAGCTGGAAGCAAGACATTTTATGGCTTGTCTCCCATTGAAGGATGGAGACAGTGCTTTGTGCCTTCCACCTCTAGAGCAATGGAGGGCACGGCTGAGAGTAAATTAAAGGGGTCTTTCTGCCATTGGTGCTTTCTGACACTCTCCCAACCATTGCACTTGGTGGTTACTTAAAAGCCTATTGTCTGTCTCCACTTCAGCATGTGGAACCACAATCATCCGGGCCTGGTCCCCATTGCTCAAGGGGATGATGTAGGCATTTCGTCTGAGCCGGGTTGGCAAGGTGGAATTGTGGCAGAAGCAGAAGCTCTAAAGTGGCGAGGTAAGGTCTGGCAAGAAAGGCCGTTTGACCTTCATTTCTATGACAGTTTCCCCGTAGGTTTTTCCCGATAGCCGAGCAGGTGTTTCTGGCATTCTCAGCAGGAGGTTCGGGCATGTCCGGCAGGTGGTTCCAGTCTGTCCAGGATGTGGTTCTGCCGTGTCTGGCAAGTGGTTCTGGTACGTCTCAGAGGTGGTTCCGGCATGCCCGGCTGGTGATCCCGGAGAGTCCACCAAGTGATTCTGGCATAACCGGCAGGTGATTTTGGCATGTTCGGCTGGTGGTTCCAGCCTGCTCAGCAGGTGGTTCAGGCAGGTCCAGCAGGTGGTTCCTGTATGTCCGGGCGGTGGTTCCGGCGTGTCCGGCAATTGGTTCTGGCACGTCTGAGACATGGTTCTGGCATGCCCGCCAGGTGATCCCGGAGATTCCGACAAGTGGTTCTGGCCTAGCAGGCAGGTGATTTTGGCGTGTCCGGTAGGTGGTTCTGGCAAGTAGAGCAGGTGGTTCTGGCATGCTCGGCAGGTGGTTCAGGCGTGGCCGGCAGGTGGTTCCAGTCTCTCCAGTACGTGTTTCCAGCTTGTCTGGCACGTGGTTCTGGTACGTCTGAGTGGTGGTTCCGCCATGGCTGGTTGGTGATTCTGGACTGTCCCCCAGGTGGTTCTGGCATAGCCAGCAGTTGATATGGGCCTGTCCGGCAGGTGGTTCCAGCCAGTCGAGCAGGTGGCTGTGGGGTGTTCGGCAGGTGGTTCCGGTGTGTCTGGCAGGTGGTTCCGTTCTGTCTGATAGGTCGTTCCGGCATGTCCGGCACGTGCTTCTGGCACGTCTGAGAGGTGGTTCTGACATGCCAGGCAGGTGATTCCGGAGTGTCGGGTAAGTGGTTCTGGTGTAGCCGGCACTTCATTTTGGCGTGTCCGGCAGGTGGTTCTGGCGAGTCGAGCAGGTGGCTCAGGCGTGCTCGGCAGGTGGTTCCGGCATGTCTTGCAGGTGGTTCCGGTCTGTCTGGTAGGTGTTTCCGGCGTGTCCGGCACGTGCTTCCGGCACGTCTGAGAGGCGGTTCAGGCATGCACGGCACATGATTCCAGAGTGTCCGCTAGGTGGTTCTGGCGTACCCGGATGGTGATTTTGGCGTGTCTGGCAGGTGGTTCAGGCGAGTTGAGCAGGTGGTTCCGACGTGCTCGGCAGGTGCTTCCGGCATCTCCGGCACTTGTTTCTGGCGCATCTGACATGTGGTTCCAGCATGCCCAAAAGGTGATTCTGGTCTGTCCAGGAGGTGGTACCAGCGTCTACGGCATGTGGTTGTGTTACGTCTCAGTGGTGGTTGCGCATGCCCAACAGGTGATTCCGGACTGTCCACCACATGGTTCTGGCACGTCTGAGAGGTGGTTCCAGCATGCCCCACAGGTGATTTTGCAGTCTCCCGCAAGTTGTTCTGGCATAGTCGGCAGGTGATTTTGGCGTGTCTGGCAGGTGATTTTGGCGTGTCCAGCAGGTGGTTCCGGTGTGCTCGGCAGGTGGTTCAGGCAGGTCCCGTAGGTGGTTCTTGTCTGTCCGGGAGGTGGTTCCAGCATGTCCGGCACGTGGTTCCAGCACGTCTGACAGGTGGTTCTGGCATGTCTGGCAGGTGATTCCGGATTGTCCACCAAGTCGTTCTGGCGTAGCCAGCAGGTGATTTTCGCGTGTCCCACAGGTGGTTCCAATGATTCGAGCAGGTGCTTCCGGCTAGCTCGGCAGGTGCTTCTGACTTCTCCGGTACTTGATTTTGGCACATTTGAGAGTTGGGTCCGGCATTCCCGGCAGGTGATTCCGGAAAGTCTGGCTAGTGGTTCTGGCATAGCCAGCAGGTGATTTTTGCGTGTGCGGCGGTGGGTCCTGCGAGTCGAGCAGGTGGTTCCTGCATGCTCTGCAGGTGGTTCCGGCGTGTCCGGCACGTCGTTCTCGCATATCTGAGAGGTGGTTCCGGCATGCCCGGCATGTGATTTCGGAGTGTCTGCCGAGTGGTTGTGGTGTAGCCGGCAGGTGATTCTGACATGTCCAGAAGGTGGTTCTGCGGAGTGGATCAGGTGGTTCCGGCATCCTCGGCAGGTGGTTCTGGCGAGTCCAGTACACGGTTCTGACAGGACTGAGAGGTGGATCCGGCATGCCCGGCGGGTGATCCCGGAGAGTCCGCCAAGTGGTTCTGGCATACCCCGCAGGTGTTTCTGGTGTGTCCGGCAGGTGGCTCTGGTGAGTTGAGCAGCTGGTTCCGGAGTGCACGGCAGGTGGTTCAGGTGGGTCTGGCAGGTGGTTTCGGTCTGTGCGGGGTGTGGTTCCGGCATCTCAAGGACATGGTGCTGGCACGTCTGAGGGTGGTTCCGGCCGGCCCGACAGGTGTTTCCGGAGTGTCCACCAAGTGGTTCTGGCATAGCTGGCAGGTGATGTTGGCGCGACCGGCAGGTGGTTCCAGCAGCCCGACAGGTGATTCCGAAGTGTTCACCAACTGGTTGTGGCATAGCCGGCAGGTGATTTTGGCATGTCCAGCAGGTAGTTCTGGGGAGTGGATCAGGTGGTTCCGGCGTGCTCGGCAGGTAGTTGTGGCACCTCTGAGAGGTGGTTCCAGCATGCCCGGCAGGTGATTCCGGAGTGTCCGACAAGTGGATGTGGTGGAGCCGGCTGGTGATTTTGGCGTGTCTGGCAGGTGGTTCAGGCAAGTCAAGCAGGTGGTCCCGGCGTGTCCGGCAGGTGGCTCCGGTCTGTCCTGGAGGTGGTTCCAGAGTGTCTGCCGAGTGGTTCTGGCATATCCGAAAGGTGATTTTCGCGTGTCCAGCAGGTGGTTCTGGGGAGTGGATCAGGAGGTCCTGGCATACTCGGCAGGTGGTTCCGGTCTGTCCGGCACATGGTTCTGGCAAGTCTGAGAGTTGGTTCCAGCATGCCCGGCAGGTGATCCCGGAGAGTCCTCCAAGTGGTTCTGGCGTACCCCACAGGTGTTTCTGGTGTGTCTGGCAGGTGGCTCTGGTGAGTCGAGCAGGTGCTTCCGGCGTGCTCGGCAGGTGGTTCAGGCAGGTCCGGCAGGTGTTTGCAGTCTGTCCATGACGAGGTTCCGGCATGCCCAGCAGGTGATTCTGGAGTGTCCACCAAGTGGTTTTGGCGTAGCAGGCATATGATTTTGGCCTGTCAGGCAGGTGGTTCCAGCATGGCCAGCAGGTGGTTCCGGCGAGCTCGGCAGGTGCTTCCGGTCTCTCCGGCACGTGGTTGTGGCACTTCTGACAGATGGTTCTGGCATGCCCGGCAGGTGATTCCGGAGTCTCTGGCATGTGGTTCTGGCACCTCTGAGAGGTGGTTCCGCCATGCCCGGCACGTGATTTTGGCATGTCTGGCAGGTGTTTCTGGCGAGTCGAGCAGGTGGTTCTGGCGTGCTCGGCAGGTGGTTAAGGCAGCTCCGGCAGGTGTTTGCAGTCTGTCCATGACGAGGTTCCAGCATGACCGCAAGGTGATTCTGGAGTGTCCACCAAGTGGTTTTGGCATAGCCTGCATATGATTTTGGCCTGTCAGGCAGGTGGTTCCGGCATGGCCAGCAGGTGGTTCCGGCGAGCTCGGCAGGTGCTTCCGGTCTCCCCGGCACATGGTTGTGGCACATCTGAGAGATGGTTCCGGCATGCCTGGCAGGTGATTCTGGAGTCTGTGGCATGTGGTTCTGGCACCTCTGAGAGGTGGTTCCGGCATGCCCGGCAGGTGATTCCGGAGTGTCTGCCGAGTGGTTCTGGCATAGCCGGCAGGTGATTTTTGCGTGTCCAGCAGGTGGTTCTGGGGAGTGGATCAGGTGGTTCCGGAATACTCGGCAGGTGGTACCGGCGTGTCCGGAATATGGTTCTGGCAAGTCTGAGAGGTGGTTCCGGCATGCCCGACAGGTGATTCCACAGTGTCCGCCAAATGGTGCTGTCGTACCCGGCAGATGATTTTGGCGTATCCGGCAGGTGTTTCTTGCGAGTCGAGCAGGTGGCTCAGGAATGCTCAGCAGGTGCTTCCGGCGTGTCCGGCACGTGGTTCTGGTGCGTCTGACAGCTGGTTCTAGCATTTCCGGCAGATGATTCCGAAGTGTTCACCAAATGGTTCTGGCGTAACCGGCAGGTGATTTTGGCGTGTCCAGCAGGTGGTTTTGGCAAGTCGAGCAGGTGTTTCTGGCGTGCTCGGCATGTGCTTCCGGTGTCATTGGCATGTGGTTCCGGCATGTCTGAGAGCTGGTTCCGGCATGCCCGGCAGGTGATTCCGGAGTGTTCGCCAAGTGGTTCTGGCGTAGCCGGCAGGTGATTTTGCATGTCCGGCGGTGGTTCCGGCGAGTCAAGCCGGTGGTTCCAGCGTGTCCAGCAGGTGGTTCCGGTCTGTCCGGCAGGTGGTTCTGGGGTGTCCGGAACGAAGTTCTGGCACGTCTGAGAGGTTGTGTCGTCATGCAGTTCACGTGATTCCGGCTTGTCCGCCAAGTGGTTCTGGTTTAGGGGGCAGGTGATTTTGGCGTGTCAGGCAGGTGGGACCGGTGAGTCAAGCAGGTGGTTCGGGCGAGTGTTTCCTGTGTTTCCGGTCTGTCCGGGAGATGGTTCCGGCCTGTCCGGCACGTGCTTCTGTCACTTCTAAGAGGTTGTGCTGGCATGCCCGGCAGGTGATTCTGGAGTGTCCGCCAAGTGGTTGTGGCGTAGCCGGCTGGTGATTCTGGCGTGTCCGGCTGGTGGTTCTGGCGAGTCAAGCAGGTGGTCCCGGCGTATCCAGCAGGTGGTTCCGGTCTGTCCTGGAGGTGGTTCCGGAGTGTCTGCCGAGTGGTTCTGGTGTAGCCGGCATGTGATTTTGGCGTGTCCAGCAAGTGCTTCCGACGAGCTCGGCAGGTGGTATCGGCGTGTCTGGAACATGGTTCTGGCCCATCTGACAGATGGTTCCGGCATGCCCGGCAGGTGATTCCGGAGTGTCCGCCAAGTGTTTCTGGCGTACCCAGCAGGTGATTTTGGCATGTCCAACAGGTGTTTCTTGCGAGTCGAGCAGGTGGCTCAGGCATGCTCAGCAGGTTCTTCCGGCGTCTCTGGCACATGGTTCTGGTGTGTCTGAGAGTTGATTCTGACATGTCCAGCAGATGATTCCGGAGTGTCCACCAAGTGGTTCTGGTATGCCTGGCAGGTGATTTTGGCGTGTCAGGAAGGTGGTTCCCGCTAGTTGAGCAGGTGGATCAGGCGTGCTCGCCAGGGGGTTGAGGCGGGCCTGGCAGGTGGTTTCCGTCAGTTCGGGGTGTGGTTCCGGCATCTCAGGGACATGGTCCTGGCACATCTGAGAGGTGGCTCCGGCCTGCCCGACAGGTTTTTCCGGAGTGTCCGCCAAGTGGTTCTGGCGTAGCTGGCAGGTGATGTTGGCGTGACCGGCAGGTGGTTCCAGCAATCCCGGCAGGTGATTCCGGAGTGTTCGCCAACGGGTTCTGGCGTAGCCGGCAGGTGATTTTGGCGTGTCCCGCGGTGGTTCCAGCGAGTCGAGCCGGTGGTTCTGGCATACTCGGCAGGTGGTTCCGGCGTTTCCGGCACATGGTTCTGGCATGTGTGAGAGGTGGTTCCGCCATGCCCGGCAGGTGATCCCGGAGAGTCCTCCAAGTGGTTCTGGCGTATCCAGCAGGTGTTTCTGGTGTGTCCGGCAGGTGGTTCTGGTGAGTCGAGCAGGTGGTTCCGGTGTGCTCGGCAGGTGGTTCCGGCAGGTCCGGCAGGTCATTGCCGTCTGTCCATGACGTGGTTCCGGCATTCCCGCAAGGTGATTCTGGCGTGTCCAGCGGGTGGTTCTGGCGAGTCGAGTAGGTGGTTCCGGCGTTCTCGGCAGGTGGTTCAGGCGGGTCTGGCAGGTGGTTTCGGTCTGTTCGGGGTGTGGTTCCGGCATCTCAGGCACATGGTTCTGGCACGTCTGATAGGTGGTTCCGGCCGGCCCGACAGGTGTTTCCATGGTGTCCGCCAATTGGTTCTGGCATAGCTGGCAGGTGATGTTGGCGTGACCGGCAGGTGGTTCCAGCCAGCCCGGCAGGTGATTCCGAAGAGTTCACCAAATGGTTGTGGCGTAGCCGGCAGGTTATTTTGGCGTGTGCAGCAGGTGGTTTTGGCGAGTCAAGCAGGTTGTTCTGGCGTGCTCGGCAGGTGCTTCCGGTGTCATTGGCATGTGGTTCCGGCATGTCTGAGAGGTGGTTCCGCCATGCCCGGCAGGTGATTCCGGAGTGTTCGCCATGTGGTTCTGGCGTAGACGCCAGGTGATTTTGCATGTCCAGCAATGGTTCCGGCAAGTCGAGCCGGTGGTTCCGGCATGTCCGGCAGGTGATTCCGGCATGTCCAGCAGGTGGTTCAGGGGAGTGGATCAGGTGGTTCCGGCATGCCCGGCAGGTGATTCCGGTTGTCCGGCATGTGGTTCTGGCACCTCTGAGAGGTTGTTCTGGCATGCCCGGCAGGTGATACCGGAGTGTCCGGCATTTGGTTCTGTCACCTCTTAGAGGTGGTTCCGGGATGCCTGGCATGTGATTCCGGAGTGTCTGCCGAGTGGTTCTGGCGTGTGCAGCAGGTGTTTCCGGTCTGTCCGGCAGGTGGTTCTGGCGTGTCCGGCACGATGTTCTGGCACGTCTGAGAGTTGGTTCCGGCATGCCCGACAGGTGATTCCGGAGTGTCCGCCACGTGGTTCTGGTGTACCCGGCAGGTGATTTTGGCGTGTCTGGCAGGTGTTTCTTGCAAGTCGAGCATGTGGCTCAGGCATGATCAGCAGGTGCTTCCGGCCTGTCCGGCACGTGGTTCTGGTGTGTCTGAGAGCTGGTTCTGGCATGTCCGGCACATGATTCTGGAGTGTCCACCAAGTGGTTGTGGCATACCCGGCAGGTGATTTTAGCGTGTCAGGTAGGTGGTTCCACCGAATCAAGTAGGTGATTCCGGCGTGCTCGGCAGGTGGTTCAGGCGGGTCTGGCAGGTGGTTTCGGTCTGTTCGGGGTGTGGTTCCGGCATCTCAGGCACATGGTTCTGGCACGTCTGATAGGTGGTTCCGGCCGGCCCGACAGGTGTTTCCATGGTGTCCGCCAAGTGGTTCTGGCATAGCTGGCAGGTGATGTTGGCGTGACCGGCAGGTGGTTCCAGCCAGCCCGGCAGGTGATTCCGAAGAGTTCACCAAATGGTTGTGGCGTAGCCGGAAGGTGATTTTGGCGTGTCCAGCAGTTGGTTTTGGCGAGTCGAGCAGGTGGTTCTGGCGTGATCGGCAGGTGCATCTGGTTCTGGCGTGTCCGGCACGATGTTCTGGCACGTCTGAGAGTTGGTTACGGCATGCCCGACAGGTGATTCCGGAGTGTCCGCCACGTGGTTCTGGCGTACCCGGCAGGTGATTTTGGCGTGTCCAGCACGTGGTTTTGGCGAGTCGAGCAGGTGGTTCTGGCGTGATCGGCAGGTGCATCTGGTGTCATTGGCATGTGGTTCCGGCATGTCTGAATGGTGATTCCGGCATGCCCGGCAGGTGGTTCCGGAGTGTCTGCCGAGTGGTTCTGCAGCCAGCCCAGCAGCTGATTCCGAAGAGTTCACCAAATGGTTGTGGCGTAGCCGGCGGGTGATTTTGGCGTGTCAGGAAGGTGGTTCCGGCTAGTTGAGCAGGTGGATCAGGCGTGCTCGCCAGGGGTTTCAGGCGGGTCTGGCAGGTGGTTTCGGTCTGTTCGGGGAGTGGTTCCGGCATCTCAGGCACATGGTTCTGGCTCGTCTGAGAGGTGGTTCCGGCCGGCCCGCCAGGTGTTTCCATGGTGTCCGCCAAGTGGTTCTGACATAGCTGGCAGGTGATGTTGGCGTGACCGGCAGGTGGTTCCAGCCAGCCCGGCAGGTGATTCCGAAGAGTTCACCAAATGGTTGTGGCGTAGCTGGCAGGTGATTTGGGCGTGTCCAGCAGGTGGTTTTGGCGAGTCGAGCAGGTGGTTCTGGCGTGCTTGGCAGGTGCTTCCGATGTCATTGGCATGTGGTTCCAGCATGTCTGAGAGGTGGTTCCGCCATGCCCGACAGGTGATTCCAGAGTGTTCCCCAAGTGGTTCTGGCATAGCCGGCAGGTGATTTTGCATGTCCGGCAATGGTTCCGGCGAGTCGAGCCAGTGGTTCCGGCATGTCCGGCAGGTGGTTCTGGCCTGCCCGGCAGGTGATTCCGGAGTGTCCGGCATGTGGTTCTGGCACCTCTGAGAGGTGGTTCCGGCATGCCCAGCAGGTGATACCAGAGGGTTCGCCAAGTGGTTCTGGCGTAGCCGGCAGGTGATTTTGCATGTCCGGCAATGGTTACGGCAAGTCGAGCCGGTGGTTTCGGAATGGCCGGCAGGTGGTTCCGGCATGTCCGGCAGGTGTTTCCGGCATGTCCAGCACGTGGTTCCAGCATGCCCGGCAGGTGATTCCGGAGTGTCCGGCATGTGGTTCTGACACCTCTGAGAGGTGGTTACGGCATGCCCGGCAGGTGGTTCCGGAGTGTCTGTCGAGTGGTTCTGGCGTAGCCGGCAGTTGATTTTCGCGCGTCCACTAGGTGGTTCTGGGGAGTGGATCAGCTGGTTCCGGCATACTCGGCAGGTGGTACCGGCGTGTCCAGTACATGGTTCTGGCAAGTCTGAGAGGTGGTTCCGGCATGCCCGGCAGGTGATTCCGGAGTTTCCGGCATGTGGTTCTGGCACCTCTGAGAGGTGGTTCCGGCATGCCTGGCAGGTGGTTCCTGAGTGTCTGCCGAGTGGTTCTGGCGTAGTCGGCAGGTGAATCTGGCGTGTCCACTAGGTGGTTCTGGGGAGTGCATCAGCTGGTTCCGGCATACTCGGCAGGTGGTACCGGCGTGTCCAGAACATGGTTCTGGCAAGTCTGAGAGGTGGTTCCGGCACGCCCGACAGGTGATTCCGGAGCTTCCACCAAGTGTTTCTGGCGTACCCGGCAGGTGATTTTGGCATGTCCGACAGGTGTTTCTTGCGAGTCGAGCAGGTGGCTCAGGCATGCTCAGCTGGTGCTTCCGGTGTGTCTGGCACGTGGTTCTGGTGTGTCTGAGAGCTGGTTCTGGCATGTCCGGCAGATGACTCCGGAGTGTCCACCAAGTGGTTGTGGCATACCCGGCAGGTGATTTTAGCATGTCAGGTAGGTGGTTCCAGCGAGTCGAGTAGGTGGTTCCGGCGTGCTAGGCAGGTGGTTCAGGCGGGTCTGGCAGGTGGTTTCGGTCTGTTCGGGGTGTGATTCCGGCATCTCAGGCACATGGTTCTGGCACGTCTGATAGGTGGTTAAGGCCGGCCTGACAGGTGTTTCCATGGTGTCCGCCAAGTGGTTCTGGCATAGCTGGCAGGTGATGTTGGCGTGACCGGCAGGTGGTTCCAGCCAGCCCGGCAGGTGATTCCGAAGAGTTCACCAAATGGTTGTGGCCTAGCCGGCAGGTGATTTTGGCGTATCCACCAGGTGGTTTTGGCGAGTCGAGCAGGTGTTTCTGGCGTGCTCGGCAGGTGCTTCCGGTGTCATTGGCATGTGGTTCCGGCATGTCTGAGAGGTGGTTCCGCCATGCCCGGCAGGTGATTCCGGAGTGTTCGCCAAGTGGTTCTGGCGTAGCCGGCAGGTGATTTTGCATGTCCGGCAATGGTTCCGGCGAGTTGAGCCGGTGGTTCCGGCATGTCCAGCAGGTGGTTCCGGCATGCCCGGCAGGTGATTCCGGAGTGTCCGGCATGTGGTTCTGGCACCTCTGAGAGGTGGTTCCGGCGTGCCCGGCAGGTGATACCGGAGTGTCCGGCATTTTTTTCTGGCACCTCTGAGAGGTGGTTCCGGAATGCCTGGCATATGATTCCGGAGTGTCTGCCGAGTGGTTCTGGCGTAGCTGAAAGGTGATGTTCGCGTGACCGGCTGGTGGTTCCAGACTGCCCGGCAGGTGATTCCGGAGTGTCTGCCGAGAGGTTCTGGCGTAGCCGGCAGGTGATTTTGGCGTGTCCAGCAGGTGGTTCCGGCGAGCTCAGCAGGTGGTACCGGCGTGTCCGGAACATGGTTCTTGCACGTCTGAGAGATGTTTCCGGCATGCCCGGCAGGTGATTCCGGAGTGTCCGGCATGTGGTTCTGGCACCTCTGAGAGGTGGTTCCGGCATGCCCGGCAGGTGGTTCCGGAGTGTCTGCCGAGTGGTTCTGGCGTAGCCAGCAGGTGATTCCGGAGTGTTCGCCAAGTGGTTGTGGCGTAGCCGGCAGGTCATTTTGCATGTCCGGCGGTGGTTCCGGCGACTCAAGCCGGTGGTTCCGGCGTGTCCAGCAGGTGTTTCCGGTCTGTCCGGCAGGTGGTTCTGGCGTGACCGTCCCGAGGTTCTGGCACGTCTGAGAGTTGGTTCCGGCATACCCGACAGGTGATTCCGGAGTGTCTGCCACGTGGTTCTGGCGTACCCGGCAGGTGATTTTGGCGTGTCTGGCAGGTGTTTCTTGCAAGTCGAGCATGTGGCTCAGGCATGATCAGCATGTGCTTCCGGCGTGTCCGGCACGTGGTTCTCGTGCGTCAGAGGGCTGGTTCTGGCATGTCCGGCAGATGATTCCGGAGTGTCCACCAAGTGGTTGTGGTAGACCTGGCAGGTGATTTTGGCGTGTCTGGAAGGTGGTTCCGGCTATTTGAGCAGGTGGATCAGGTGTGCTCGGCAGGGGGTTCAGGAGGGTCTGGCAGGTGGTTTCGGTCTGTTCGGGATGTGGTTCCGGCATCTCAGGCACCTGGTTCTGGCACGTCTGATAGGTGGTTCCGGCCGGCCCGACAGGTGTTTCCATGGTGTCTGCCAAGTGGTTCTGGCATAGCTGGCAGGTGATGTTGGCGTGACCGGCAGGGGGTTCCAGCCAGCCTGGCAGGTGATTCCGAAGAGTTCACCAAATGGTTGTGGCGTAGCTGGCAGGTGATTTTGGCATGTCCAGCAGGTGGTTTTGGCGAATCGAGCAGGTTGTTCTGGCGTGCTCTGCAGGTGCTTCCGGTGTCATAGGCATGTGGTTCCGGCATGTCTGAGAGGTGGTTCCGCCATGCCCGGCAGGTGATTCCGGAGTGTTCGCCAAGTGGTTCTGGCGTAGCCTGTAGGTGATTTTGCATGTCCGGCAATGGTTCCAGCGAGTCGAGCCGGTGGTTCCGGCATGTCCGGCAGGTGGTTACGGCATGCCCGGCAGTTGTTTCCGGCATGTCCAGCACGTGGTTCCGGCATGCCCGGCAGGTGATTCCGGAGTGTCCGGCATGTGGTTCTGGCACCTCTGAGAGGTGGTTCCAGCATGCCCGGGAGGCGATACCGGAGTGTCCGGCATTTGGTTCTGGCACCTCTGAGAGGTGGTTCCGGAATGCCTGGCATGTGATTCCGGAGTGTCTGCCGAGTGTTTCGGGCGTAGCCGGCAGTTGATTTAGGCGTGTCCACGAGGTGGTTCTGGGGAGTGGATGAGCTGGTTCCGGCATACTCGGCAGGTGGTACCGGCGTGTCCAGAACATGGTTCTGGCAAGTCTGAGAGGTGGTTCCGGCACGCCCGACAGGTGATTCCGGAGTGTTCGACAAGTGGTTCTGGCGTAGCCGGCAGGTCATTTTGCATGTCCGGCGGTGGTTCCGGCGACTCGAGGCGGTGGTTCAGGCGTGTCCAGCAGGTGGTTCCGGTCTGTCCGGCAGGTGGTTCTGGCGTGTCCGGCACGAGGTTATGGCACGTCTGAGAATTGGTTCCGGCATGCCCGACAGGTGATTCCGGAGTGTCCGCCACGTGGTTTTGGCGTACCCGGCAGGTGATTTTGGCGTGTCTGGCAGGTGTTTCTTGCAAGTCGAGCATTTGGCTCAGGCATGATCAGCAGGTGCTTCCGGCGTGTCCGGCACGTGGTTCTGGTGTGTCTGAGAGCTGGTTCTGGCATGTCCGGCAGATGATTGCGGAGTGTACACCAAGTGGTTGTGGCATACCGGGAAGGTGATTTTAGCGTGTCAGGTAGGTGGTTCCGGCGAGTCGAGTAGGTGGTTCCGGCGTGCTCGGCAGGTTGTTCAGGAGGGTCTGGCAGGTGGTTTCGGTCTATTCGGGGTGTGGTTCCGGCATCTCAGGCACATGGTTCTGGCACGTCTGATAGGTGGTTAAGGCCGGCCTGACAGGTGTTTCCATGGTGTCCGCCAAGTGGTTCTGGCATAGCTGGAAGGTGATGTTGGCGTGACCGGCAGGTGGTTCCAGCCAGCCTGGCAGGTGATTCCGAAGAGTTCACCAAATGGTTGTGGCCTAGCCGGCAGGTGATTTTGGCGTGTCCAGCAGGTGGTTTTGGCGAGTCGAGCAGGTGGTTCTGGCGTGCTCGGCAGGTGCTTCCGGTGTCATTGGCATGTGGCTCCGGCATGTCTGAGAGGTGGTTCCGCCATGCCCGGCAGGTGATTCCTGAGTGTTCGCCAAGTGGTTCTGGCGTAGCCGGCAGGTGATTTTGCATGTCCGGCAATGGTTCCGGCGAGTTGAGCCGGTGGTTCCGGCATGTCCAGCAGGTGGTTCCGGCATGCCCGGCAGGTGATTCCGGAGTGTCCGGCATGTGGTTCTGGCACCTCTGAGATGTGGTTCCGGCATGCCCGGCAGGTGATACCGGAGTTTTCACCAAGTGGTTCTGGCGTACCCGGCAGGTGATTTTGCATGTCCGGCAATGGTTCCAGCGAGTCGAGCCGGTGGTTCCGGAATGTCCGGCAGGTGGTTCCGGCATGTCCGGCAGGTGTTTCCGGCATGTCCAGCACGTGGTTCCAGCATGCCCGGCAGGTGATTCCGGAGTGCCCGGCATGTGGTTCTGGCACCTCTGAGAGGTGGTTCCGGCATACCCGGCAGGTGATACCGGAGTGTCCGGCATTTGGTTCTGGCGTACCCGGCAGGTGATTTGCATGTCCGGCAATGGTTCCGTCGATTCGAGCCGGTGGTTCCTGCGTGTCCGGCAGGTGGTTCCGGTCTGTCCAGCAGGTGGTTCTGGGGTGTCCGGCACGAGGTTCTGGCTCGTCTGAGAGGTTGTGTCGCCATGCACTTCACGTGATTCCGGCTTGTCCGCCAAGTGGTTGTGGTGTAGCGGGCAGGTGATTTTGGCGTGTCCGGCATGTGGGACCGGTGAGTCAAGCAGGTGGTTCCGGCGAGTGTTTCCTGTGTTTCTGGTCTGTCCGGGAGATGGTTCCGGCCTGTCCGGCACGTGCTTCTGGCACTTCTGAGAGGTTGTGCTGGCATGCCCGGCAGGTGATTCTGGAGTGTCCACCAAGTGGTTCTGGCGTAGCCGGCAGGTGATATCGGCGTGTCCGGCAGGTGGTTCTGGGGAGTGGATCAGGCACTTCCGGCATTCTCGGAAGGTGCTTCCGCTGTCTCCGGCATGTGGTTGTGGCACCTCTGAGAGGTGGTTCCAGCATGCCCGGCAGGTGATTCCGGAGTGTCCGACAAGTGGTTTTAGCGTAGCCGGGTGGTGATTCTGGCGTGTCCGGCAGGTGGTTCTGGCGAGTCAAGCAGGTGGTTCCGGCAATTCCGGCAGGTGGTTCCGGTCTGTCCTGGAGGTGGTTCCAGAGTGTCTGCCGAGCGTTTCTGGCGTAGCCGGCAGGTGATTTTGCATGTCCGGCAATGGTTCCAGCGAGTCGAGCCGGTGGTTCCGGAATTTCCAGCAGGTGGTTCCGGCATGCCCGGCAGGTGATTCCGGAGTGTCCGGCATGTGGCTCTGGCACCTCTGAGAGGTGGTTCCGGCATGCCCGGTAGGTGATACCAGAGTGTCCGGAATTAGGTTCTGGCACCTCTGAGAGGTGGTTCCGGAATGCCTGGCATGTGATTCCGGAGTGTCTGCCGAGTGGTTCTGGCGTAGCCGGAAGTTGATTTTGGCGTGTCCACTAGGTGGTTCTGGGGAGTGGATCAGCTGGTTCCGGCATACTCGGCCGGTGGTACCGGCGTGTCCAGAACATGGTTCTGGCAAGTCTGAGAGGTGATTCCGGCACGCCCGACAGGTGATTCCGGAGCGTCCGCCAAGTGTTTCTGGCGTACCCGGCAGGTGATTTTGGCATGTCCGACAGGTGTTTCTTGCGAGTCGAGCCGGTGGCTCAGGCATGCTCAGCTGGTGCTTCCGGCGTCTCTGGCACGTGGTTCTGGTGTGTCTGAGAGCTGGTTCTGGCATGTCCAGCAGATGATTCCGGAGTGTCCACCAAGTGGTTGTGGCATACCCGGCAGGTAATTTTAGCGTGTCAGGTAGGTGGTTCCAGCGAGTCGAGTAGGTGGTTCCGGCGTGCTCGGCAGGTGGTTCAGGCGGGTCTGGCAGGTGGTTTCGGTCTGTTCGGGGTGTGGTTCCGGCATCTCAGGCACATGGTTCTGGCACGTCTGATAGGTGGTTCCGGCCGGCCCGCCAGGTGTTTCCATGGTGTCCGCCAAGTGGTTCTGGCATAGCTGGCAGGTGATGTTGGCGTGACCGGCAGGTGGTTCCAGCCAGCCCGGCAGGTGATTCCGAAGAGTTCACCAAATGGTTGTGGCGTAGCCGACAGGTGATTTTGGCGTGTCCTGCAGGTGGTTCTGGTGAGCTCGGCCGGTGGTTCCGGCATGTCTGGAACATGGTTCTGGCACGTCTGAGAGATGGTTCCGGCATGCCCGGCAGGTGATTCCGGAGTGTCCGGCATGTGGCTCTGGCACCTCTGAGAGGTGGTTCCGGCATGCCCGGGAGTTGGTTACGGAGTGTCTGCCGAGTGGTTCTGGAGTAGCCGGCAGGTGATTCTGGCGTATCCAGCAGGTGGTTCTGGGGAGTGGATCAGGACGTTCCGGCATATTCGGCAGGTGGTACCGGCGTGTCCGGAACTTGGTTCTGGCAAGTCTGGGAGGTGGTTCCGGCATGCCCGACAGGTGATTCCGGACTGTTCACCAAGTGGTTCTGGCGTAGCCGGCAGGTGATTTTGGCATGTCCGACAGGTGTTTCTTGCGAGTCGAGCAGGTGGCTCAGGCATGCTCAGCTGGTGCTTCCGGCGTCTCTGGCACGTGTTTCTGGTGTGTCTGAGAGCTCGTTCTGGCATGTCCGGCAGATGATTCCGGAGTGTCCACCAAGTGGTTCTTGTATACCTGGCAGGTGATTTTGGCGTGTCAGGAAGTTGGTTCCGGCTAGTTGAGCAGGTGGCTCAGGCGTGCTCGCCAGGGGGTTCAGGCGGGTCTTGCAGGTGGTTTCGGTCTGTTCGGGGAGTGGTTCCGGCATCACAGGCACATGGTTCTGGCACGTCTGAGAGTTGGTTCCGGCCGGCCCGACAGGTGTTTCCGGAGTGTCCGCCAAGTGGTTCTGGCGTAGCTGAAAGGTGATGTTGGCGTGACCGGCAGGTGGTTCCAGCCAGTCCGGCAGGTGATTCCGAAGTGTTCACCAAATGGTTGTGGCGTAGCCGGAAGGTGATTTTGGCGTGTCCAGCAGGTGGTTTTGGCGAGTCGAGCAGGTGGTTCTGGCGTGCTCGGCAGGTGCTTCCGGTGTCATTGGCATGTGGTTCGGGCATGTCTGAGAGGTGGTTCCGCCATGCCCGGCAGGTGATTCTGGAGTGTTCCACAAGTGGTTCTGGCATAGCCGGCAGGTGATTTTGCATGTCCGGCAATGATTCCGGCGAGTCGAGCCGGTGGTTCCGGCATGTCCGGCTGGTGATTCCGGCATGCCCGGCAGGTGATTCCGGAGTGTCCGGCATTTGGTTCCGGCACCTCTGAGATGTGGTTCCGGCATGCCCGGCAGGTGATACCGGAGTTTTAGCCAAGTGGTTCTGGCGTACCCGGCAGGTGATTTTGGCGTGTCTGGCACGTGGTTCTGGTGTGTCTGAGAGCTGGTTCTGGCATGTCCGGCAGATGATTCTGGAGTGTCCACCAAGTGGTTGTGGCATACCCGGCTGGTGATTTTAGCGTGTCAGTTAGGTGGTTCCAGCAAGTCGTGTAGGTGGTTCCAGCATGCTCGGCAGGTGGTTCAGGCAGGTCTGGCAGGTGGTTTCGGTCTGTTCGGGGTGTGGTTCCGGCATCTCAGGCACATGGTTCTGGCAAGTCTGAGAGGCGGTTCCGGCATGCCCGACAGGTGATTACGGAGTGTTCGCCAAGTGGTTCTGGCGTAGCCGGCAGGTCATTTTGCATGTCCGGCGGTGGTTCCGGCGAGTCGAGCCGGTGGTTCCGGCGTAGCCGGCAGTTGATTTTGGCGTGTCCACTAGGTGGTTCTGGGGAGTGGATCAGCTGGTCCCGGCATACTCGGCAGGTGGTACCGGCGTGTCCAGAACATGGTTCTGGCAAGTCTGAGAGGTGGTTCCGGTATGCCCGGCAGGTGATTCCGGAGTGTCCGGCATGTGGCTCTGGCACCTCTGAGAGGTGGTTCCGGCATGCCCGGGAGTTGGTTACGGAGTGTCTGCCGAGTGGTTCTGGAGTAGCCGGCAGGTGATTCTGGCGTATCCAGCAGGTGGTTCTGGGGAGTGGATCAGGACGTTCCGGCATATTCGGCAGGTGGTACCGGCGTGTCCGGAACTTGGTTCTGGCAAGTCTGAGAGGTGGTTCCGGCATGCCCGACAGGTGATTCCGGAGTGTTCGCCAAGTGGTTCTGGCGTAGCCGGCAGGTGATTTTGGCATGTCCGACAGGTGTTTCTTGCGAGTCGAGCAGGTGGCTCAGGCATGCTCAGCTGGTGCTTCCGGCGTCTCTGGCACGTGTTTCTGGTGTGTCTGAGAGCTCGTTCTGGCATGTCCGGCAGATGATTCCGGAGTGTCCACCAAGTGGTTCTTGTATACCTGGCAGGTTATTTTGGCGTGTGAGGGAGTTGGTTCCGGCTAGTTGAGCAGTGGATCAGGCGTGCTCGCCAGGGGGTTCAGGCGGGTCTGGCAGGTGGTTTCGGTCTGTTCGGGGAGTGGTTCCGGCATCTCAGGCACATGGTTCTGGCACGTGAGAGGTGGTTCCGGCCGGCCCGACAGGTGTTTCCATGGTGTCCGCCATGTGGTTCTGGCATAGCTGGCAGGTGATGTTGGCGTGACCGGCAGGTGGTTACAGCAAGCCCGGCAGGTGATTCCGAAGAGTTCACAATGTGGTTGTGGCGTAGCCGGCAGGTGATTTTGGCGTGTCCAGCAGGTGGTTCTGGCGAGTCGAGCAGGTGGTTCTGGCGTGCTCGGCAGGTGCTTCCGGTGTCATTGGCATGTGGTTCCGGCATGTCTGAGAGGTGGTTCCGGCATGCCCGGCAGGTGGTTCCGGAGTGTCTGCCGAGTGGTTCTGGAGCCAGCTCGGTAGGTGATTCCGAAGAGTTCACCAAATGGTTGTGGCGTAGCCGGCAGGTGATTTTGGCGTGTCAGGAAGGTGGTTCCGGCTAGTTGAGCAGGTGGATCAGGCGTGCTCGCGAGGGGGTTCAGGCGGGTCTGGCAGGTGGTTTCGGTCTGTTCGGGGAGTGGTTCCGGCATCTCAGGCACATGGTTCTGGCACGTCTGAGAGGTGGTTCCGGCCGGCCGGAGAGGTGTTTCCGGAATGTCCGCCAAGTGGTTCTGGCGTAGCTGAAAGGTGATGTTGGCGTGACCGCCAGGTGGTTCCAGCCAGTCCGGCAGGTGATTCCGGAGTGTCTGCCGTGTGGTTCTGGCGTAGCTGGCATGTGATTTTGGCATGTCCAGCAGGTGGTTCCGGCGAGCTCGGCAGGTGGTACCAGCGTGTGCGGAACATGGTTCTGGCACCTCTGAGAGATGGTTCCTGCATGCCAGGCAGGTGATTCCGGAGTGTCCGGCATGTGGTTCTGGCACCTCTGAGATGTGGGTCCGGCATGCCCTGCAGGTGGTTCCGGAGTGTCTGCCGAGTGGTTCTGGCGTATTTGGCAGGTGATTCTGGCGTGTCCAGCAGGTGGTTCTGGCGAGAGGATCACGTGGTTCCGGCATGCCCGGCAGGTGATACCGGAGTGTCCGGCATTTGGTTCTGGCACCTCTGAGAGGTGGTTCCGGAATGCCTGGCATGTGATTCCGGAGTGTCTGCCGAGTGGTTCTGGCGTTGCCGGCAGTTGATTTTGGCGTGTCCACTAGGTGGTTTTGGGGAGTGGATCAGCTGGTTCCGGCATACTCGGCAGGTTGTACCGGCGTGTCCAGAACATGGTTCTGGCAAGTCTGAGAGGTGGTTCCGGCATGCCCGACAGGTGTTTCCGGAGTGTCCGCCAAGTGGTTCCGGCGTAGCTGAAAGGTGATGTTGGCGTGACCGGCAGGTGGTTCCAGCCAGCCCGGCAGGTGATTCCAGAGTGTCTCCCGAGTGGTTCTGGTGTAGCCGGCAGGTGATTTTGGCGTGTCCAGCGGGTGGTTTTGGCGAGTCGAGCAGTTGGTTCTGGCGTGCTCGGCAGGTGCTTCCGGTGTCATTGGCATGCGGTTCCGGCATGTCTGAGAGGTGGTTCCGCCATGCCCGGCAGGTGATTCCGGAGTGTTCGCCAAGTGGTTCTGGAGTAGCCGGCAGGTGATTTTGCATGTCCGGCAATGGTTACGGCTAGTCGAGCCGGTGGTTCCGGCATGTCCAGCAGGTGGTTCCGGCATGCCCGGCAGGTGATTCCGGAGTGTCCGGCATGTGGTTCTAGCACCTCTGAGAGGTGGTTCCGGCATGCCCGGCAGATGATACCGGAGTGTCCAGCATTTGGTTCTGGCACCTGTGAGAGGTGGTTCCGGAATGCCCGGCATGTGATTCCGGAGTGTCTGCCGAGTGGTTCTGGCATAGCCGGCAGGTGATTTTGGCGTGTCCAGCAGGTGGTTCCGGCGAGCTCGGCAGGTGGTTCCGGCATGTCCGAAACATGGTTCTGGCACGTCTGAGAGATGGTTCCGGCATGCCCGGCAGGTGATTCCGGAGTGTCCGTCATGTGGTTCTGGCACCTCTGAGAGGTGGTTCCGGCATGCCCGGCAGTTGGTTATGGAGTGTCTGCCGAGTGGTTCTGGCATAGCCGGCAGGTGATTCTGGCGTGTCCAGCAGGTGGTTCTGGGGAGTGGATCATGTGGTTCCGGCATACTCGGCAGGTGGTACCGGCGTGTCCGGAACATGGTTCTGGCAAGTCTGAGAGGGGGTTCTGGCATGCCCGACATGTGATTCCGGAGTGTTCGCCAAGGCGTTCTGGCGTAGCCGGCAGGTCATTTTGCATGTCCGGCGGTGGTTCCGGCGAGTCGAGCCGGTGTTTCCGGCGTGTCCAGCAGGTGTTTCCGGTCTGTCCGGCAGGTGGTTCTGGCGTGACCGACACGAGGTTCTGGCACGTCTGAGAGTTGGTTCCGGCATGCCCGACAGGTGATTCCGGAGTGTCCGCCACGTGGTTCTGGCGTACCCGGCAGGTGATTTTGGCTTGTCTGGAGGTGTTTCTTGCAAGTCGAGCATTTGGCTCAGGCATGCTCAGCAGGTGCTTCCGGCGTGTCGGGCACGTGGTTCTGGTGTGTCTGAGAGCTGGTTCTGGCATGTCCGGCAGATTTTTCCGGAGTGTCCACAAAGTGGTTGTGGCATACCCGGCAGGTGATTTTAGCGTGTCAGGTAGGTGGTTCCAGCGAGTCGAGTAGGTGGTTCCAGCGTGCTCGGCAGGTGGTTCAGGCGGGTCTGGCAGGTTGTTTCGGTCTCTTCGGGGCGTGTTTCCGGCATCTCAGGCACATGGTTCTGGCACGTCTGAGAGGTGGTTCCGGCCGGCCTGACAGGTGTTTCCATGGTGTCCGCCAAGTGGTTCTGGCATAGCTGGCAGGTGATGTTGGCGTGACCGGCAGGTGGTTCCAGACAGCCCGGCAGGTGATTCCGGAGAGTTCACCAAATGGTTGTGGCGTAGCCGGCAGGTGATTTTGGCGTGTCCAGCAGGTGGTTTTGGCGAGTCGAGCAGGTGGTTCTGGCGTGCTCGGCAGGTGCTTCCGGAGTCATTGGCATGTGGTTCCGGCATGTCTGAGAGGCAGGTCATTTTGCATGCCCGGCAGGTGATTCCGGAGTGTTCGCCAAGTGGTTCTGACGTAGCCGGCAGGTGATTTTGCATGTCCGGCAATGGTTCCGGCGAGTCGAGCCGGTGGTTCCGGAATGTCCGGCAGGTGATTCCGGAGTGTCTGCCGTGTGGTTCTGGCGTAGCTGGCAGGTGATTTTGGCGTGTCCATCAGGTGGTTCCGGCGAGCTCGGCAGGTGGTACCAGAGTGTCCGGATAATGGTTCTGGCACGTCTGAGAGATGGTTCCGTCATGCTAGGCAGGTGATTCTGGAGTGTCCGGCATGTGGTTCTGGCACCTCTGAGAGGTGGTTCCGGCATGCCCGGCAGGTGGTTCCGGAGTGTTCGCCAAGTGGTTCTGGCGTAGCCGGCAGGTGATTTTGCATGTCCGGCAATGGTTCCGGCGAGTCGAGCCGGTGGTTCCGGCATGTCCAGCAGGTGGTTCCGGCATGCCCGGCAGGTGATTCCGGAGTGTCAGGCATGTTGTTCTGGCACCTCTGAGAGGTGGTTCCGGCATGCCCGGCAGGTGATACCGGAGTGTCCGGCATTTGGTTCTGGCACCTCTGAGAGGTGGTTCCGGAATGCCTGGCATGTGATTCCGGAGTGTCTGCCGAGTGGTTCTGGCGTTGCCGGCAGTTGATTTTGGCGTGTCCACTAGGTGGTTTTGGGGAGTGGATCAGCTGGTTCCGGCATACTCGGCAGGTTGTACCGGCGTGTCCAGAACATGGTTCTGGCAAGTCTGAGAGGTGGTTCCGGCATGCCCGACAGGTGATTCCGGAGCGTCCGCCAAGTGTTTCTGGCGTACCCGGCAGGTGATTTTGGCATGTCCGAAAGGTGTTTCTTGCGAGTCGAGCAGGTGGCTCAGGCATGCTCAGTTGGTGCTTCCGGCGTGTCTGGCACGTGCTTCTGGTGTGTCTGAGAGCTGGTTCTGGCATGTCCGGCAGATGATTCCGGAGTGTCCACCAAGTGGTTGTGGCATACCCGGCAGGTGATTTTAGCGTGTCAGGTAGGTGGTTCCGGCGAGTCGAGTAGGTGGTTCCGGCGTGCTCGGCAGGTGGTTCAAGCGGGTCTGGCAGGTGGTTTCGGTCTGTTCGGGGTGTGGTTCCGGCATCTCTGGCTCATGGTTCTGGCACGTCTGAGAGGTGGTTCCGGCCGGCCCGACAGGTGTTTCCATGGTGTCCGTCAAGTGGTCATGGCATAGCTGGCAGGTGATGTTGGCGTGACCAGCAGGTGGTTCCAGCCAACCGGGCAGGTGATTCCGAAGATTTCACCAAATGGTTGTGGCGTAGACGGCAGGTGATTTTGGAATGTCAGGAAGTTGGTTCCGGCTAGTTGAGCAGGTGGATCAGGCGTGCTCGCCAGGGGGTTCAGGCGGGTCTGGCAGGTGGTTTCGGTCTGTTCGGGGAGTGGTTCCGGCATCTCAGGAACATGTTTCTGGCACGTCTGAGATGTGGTTCCGGCCGGACGGAGAGGTGTTTCCGGAGTGTCCGCCAAGTGGTTCTGGCATAGCTGAAAGGTGATGTTGGTGTGACCGGCAGGTGGTTCCAGCCAGCCCGGCAGGTGATTCCGGAGTGTCTGCCGTGTGGTTCTGGCGTAGCTGGCAGGTGATTTTGGCGTGTACAGCAGGTGGTTCCGGCGAGCTCGGCAGGTGGTACCAGCATGTCCGGAACAAGGTTCTTGCACGTCTGAGAGATGGTTCCGGCATGCCCGGCAGGTGATTCGGGAGTGTCCGGAATGTGGTTCTGGCACCTCTGAGAGGTTGTTCCGGCATGCCCGGCAGGTGATTCCGGAGTGTTCGGCATGTGGTTCTGGCACCTCTGAGAGGTGGTTCCGGCATACCCGGCAGGTGATTCCGGAGTGTCCGGCATGCGGTTCTGGCACCTCTGAGAGGTGGTTCCGGCATGCCCGGCAGTTGGTTACGGAGTGCCTGCCAAGTGGTCCTGGTGTAGCCGGCAGGTGATTCTGGCGTATCCAGCAGGTGGTTCTGGGGAGTGGATCAGGTGGTTCCGGCATACTCGGCAGGAGGTACCGGCATGTCCGGAACATGGTTTTGGCAAGTCTGAGAGGTGGTTCCGGCAGGCCCGAGAGGTGATTCCGGAGTGTTCGCCAAGTGGTTCTGGCATAGCCGGCAGGTCATTTTGCATGTCCGGCGGTGGTTCCGGCAAGTCGAGCCAGTGGTTGCGGCGTATCCAGCAGGTGTTTCCGGTCTGTCCGGCAGGTGGTTCTGGCGTGACAGGCACGAGGTTCTGGCACGTCTGAGAGTTGGTTCCGGCCGGCCCGACAGGTGTTTCCATGGTGTCCGCCAAGTGGTTCTGGCGTAGCTGAAAGGTGATGTTGGCGTGACCAGCAGGTGGTTCCAGAGAGCCCGGCAGGTGATTCCGGAGTGTCTGCCGTGTGGTTCTGGCGTAGCTGGCAGGTGATTTTGGCGTGTCCAGCAGGTGGTTCCGGCGAGCTCTGCAGGTGGTACCAGCGTGTCCGGAACATGGTTCTGGCACGTCTGAGAGATGGTTCCATCATGCCAGGCAGGTGATTCCGGAGTGTCCGGCATTTGGGTCTGGCACCTCTGAGAGGTGGTTCCGGCATGCCCCGCAGGTGATACCGGAGTCTCCGGCATGTGGTTCTGGCACCTCTGAGAGGTGGTTCCGGCATGCCCGGCAGGTGGTTCCGGAGTGTCTGCCGACTGGTTCTGGCGTAGTCGGCAGGTGATTCTGGCGTGTCCACTAGGTGGTTCTGGGGAGTGGATCAGGTGGTTCCGGAATACTCGGCAGGTGGTACCGGCGTGTCCAGAACATGGTTCTGGCAAGTCTGAGAGGAGGTTCCGGCACCCCCGACAGGTGATTCCGGAGTGTTCGCCAAGTGGTTCTGGCGTAGCCGGCAGGTCATTTTCCATGTCCGGCGGTGGTTCCGGCGAGTCGAGCCGGTGGTTCCGGCGTGTCCGGCAGGTGCTTCTGGCGTGACCAGGACGACGTTCTGGCACGTCTGAGAGTTGGTTCCGGCATGCCCAACAGGTGATTCCGGAGTGTCCGCCACGTGGTTCTACGTACCCGGCAGGTGATTTTGGCGTGTCTGGCAGGTGCTTCTTGCAAGTCGAGCATTTGGCTCAGGCATGATCAGCAGGTGCTTCCGGCGTGTCTGGCACGTGGTTCTGGTGTGTCTGAGAGCTGGTTCTGGCATGTCCGGCAGATGATTCCGGAGTGTCCACCAAGTGGTTGTGGCATACCCGGCAGGTGATTTTAGCGTGTCAGGTAGGTGGCTCCGGCGAGTCGAGTAGGTGGTTCCGGCGTGCTCGGCAGGTGGTTCAGGCGGGTATGGCAGGTGGTTTCGGTCTGTTCGGGGAGTGGTTCCGGCATCTCAGGCACATGGTTCTGGCACGTCTGAGAGGTGGTTGCGGCCGGCCCGACAGGTGTTTCCGGAGTGTCCGCCAAGTGGTTCTGGCGTAGCTGAAAGGTGATGTTGGCGTGACCGGCAGGTGGTTCCAGCCAGCCCGGCAGGTGACTCCGGAGTGTCTGCCGAGTGGTTCTGGCGTAGCCGGCAGGTGATTTTGGCGTGTCCAGAGGGTGGTTTTGGCGAGTCGAGCAGGTGGTTCAGGCGTGCTCGGCAGGTGCTTCCGCTGTCATTGGCATGTGGTTCCGGCATGTCAGAGAGGTGGTTCCGCCATGCCCGGCAGGTGATACCGGAGTGTCCGGCATTTGGTTCTGGCACCTCTGAGAGGTTGTTCCGGAATGCCTGGCATGTGATTCCGGAGTGTCTGCCGAGTGTTTCTGGCATTGCCGGCAGTTGATTTTGGCGTGTCCACTAGGTGGTTTTGGGGAGTGGATCAGCTGGTTCCGGCATACTCGGCAGGTTGTACCGGCGTGTCCAGAACATGGTTCCGGCAAGTCTGAGAGGTGGTTCCGGCATGCCCGACAGGTGATTCCGGAGCGTCCGCCAAGTGTTTCAGGCGTACCCGGCAGGTGATTTTGGCATGTCGGACAGGTGTTTCTTGCGAGTCGAGCAGGTGGCTCAGGCATGCTCAGCTGGTGCTTCCGGCGTGTCTGGCACGTGCTTCTGGTGTGTCTGAGAGCTGGTTCTGGCATGTCCTGCAGATGATTCCGGAGTGTCCACCACGTCGTTCTTGTATACCTGGCAGGTGATTTTGGCGTGTCAGGAAGGTGGTTCCGGATAGTTGAGCAGGTGGATCAGGCTTGCTCGCCAGGGGGTTCAGGCGGGTCTGGCACGTGGTTTCGGTCTGTTCGGGGAGTGGTTCCGGCATCTCAGGCACATGGTTCTGGCACGTCTGAGAGGTGGTTGCGGCCGGTCGGAGAGGTGTTTCCGGAGTGTCCGCCAAGTGGTTCTGGCGTAGGTGAAAGGTGATGTTGGCGTGACCGGCAGGTGGTTCCAGCCAGCCCGGCAGGTGATTCCGGAGTGTCTGCCGAGTGGTTCTGCTGTATCCGGCAGGTGATTTTGGCGTGTCCAGCAGGTGGTTCCGGCGAGCTCGGCAGGTGGTACCGGCGTGTCCGGAACATGGTTCTGGCACGTCTGAGAGATGGTTCGGGCATGCCCGGCAGGTGATTCTGGAGTGTCCGGCATGTGGTTCTGGCACCTCTGAGAGGTGGTTCCCACATGCCTGGCAGATGGTTCCGGAGTGTCTGCCGAGTGGTTCTGGCGTAGTCGGCAGGTGATTCTGGGGTGTCCAGCAGGTGGTTCTGGGTAGTGGATCAGGTGGTTCCGGGATACTCGGCAGGTAGTACCGGCGTGTCCGGAACATGGTTCTGGCAAGTCTGGGAGGTGGTTCCGGCATGCCCGACAGGTGTTTCCGGAGTGTCCGCCAAGTTGTTCCGGCGTAGCTGAAAGGTGATGTTGGCGTGACCGGCAGGTGGTTCCAGCCAGCCCGGCAGGTGATTCCGGAGTGTCTGCCGAGTGGTTCTGGTGTAGCCGGCAGGTGATTTTGGCGTGTCCAGCGGGTGGTTTTGGCGAGTCGAGCAGTTGGTTCTGGCGTGCTCGGCAGGTGCTTCCGGTGTCATTGGCATGTGGTTCCGGCATGTCTGAGAGGTGGTTCCGCCATGCCCGGCAGGTGATTCCGGAGTGTTCGCCAAGTGGTTCTGGAGTAGCCGGCAGGTGATTTTGCATGTCCGGCAATGGTTACGGCTAGTCGAGCCGGTGGTTCCGGCATGTCCAGCAGGTGGTTCCGGCATGCCCGGCAGGTGATTCCGGAGTGTCCGGCATGTGGTTCTGGCACCTCTGAGAGGTGGTTCCGGCATGCCCGGCAGATGATACCGGAGTGTCCAGCATTTGGTTCTGGCACCTGTGAGAGGTGGTTCCGGAATGCCCGGCATGTGATTCCGGAGTGTCTGCCGAGTGGTTCTGGCATAGCCGGCAGGTGATTTTGGCGTGTCCAGCAGGTGGTTCCGGCGAGCTCGGCAGGTGGTTCCGGCATGTCCGGGACATGGTTCTGGCACGTCTGAGAGATGGTTCCGGCATGCCCGGCAGGTGATTCCGGAGTGTCCGTCATGTGGTTCTGGCACCTCTGAGAGGTGGTTCCGGCATGCCCGGCAGTTGGTTATGGAGTGTCTGCCGAGTGGTTCTGGCATAGCCGGCAGGTGATTCTGGCGTGTCCAGCAGGTGGTTCTGGGGAGTGGATCATGTGGTTCCGGCATACTCGGCAGGTGGTACCGGCGTGTCCGGAACATGGTTCTGGCAAGTCTGAGAGGGGGTTCTGGCATGCCCGACATGTGATTCCGGAGTGTTCGCCAAGGCGTTCTGGCGTAGCCGGCAGGTCATTTTGCATGTCCGGCGGTGGTTCCGGCGAGTCGAGCCGGTGTTTCCGGCGTGTCCAGCAGGTGTTTCCGGTCTGTCCGGCAGGTGGTTCTGGCGTGACCGACACGAGGTTCTGGCACGTCTGAGAGTTGGTTCCGGCATGCCCGACAGGTGATGCCGGAGTGTCTGCCACGTGGTTCTACGTACCCGGCAGGTGATTTTGGCGTGTCTGGCAGGTGCTTCTTGCAAGTCGAGCATTTGGCTCAGGCATGCTCAGCAGGTGCTTCCGGCGTGTCGGGCACGTGGTTCTGGTGTGTCTGAGAGCTGGTTCTGGCATGTCCGGCAGATGATTCCGGAGTGTCCACCAAGTGGTTGTGGCATACCCGGCAGGTGATTTTAGCGTGTCAGGTACGTGGTTCCAGCGAGTCGAGTAGGTGGTTCCGGACTGCTCGGCAGGTTGTTCAGGCGGGTCTGGCAGGTGGTTTCGTCTGTTCGGGGTGTGGTTCCGGCATCTCAGGGACATGGTCCTGGCACATCTGAGAGGTGGCTCCGGCCGGCCCGACAGGTTTTTCCGGAGTGTCCGCCAAGTGGTTCTGGCGTAGCTGGCAGGTGATGTTGGCGTGACCGGCAGGTGGTTCCAGCAATCCCGGCAGGTGATTCCGGAGTGTTCGCCAACGGGTTCTGGCGTAGCCGGCAGGTGATTTTGGCGTGTCCCGCGGTGGTTCCAGCGAGTCGAGCCGGTGGTTCTGGCATACTCGGCAGGTGGTTCCGGCGTTTCCGGCACATGGTTCTGGCATGTGTGAGAGGTGGTTCCGCCATGCCCGGCAGGTGATCCCGGAGAGTCCTCCAAGTGGTTCTGGCGTATCCAGCAGGTGTTTCTGGTGTGTCCGGCAGGTGGTTCTGGTGAGTCGAGCAGGTGGTTCCGGTGTGCTCGGCAGGTGGTTCCGGCAGGTCCGGCAGGTCATTGCCGTCTGTCCATGACGTGGTTCCGGCATTCCCGCAAGGTGATTCTGGCGTGTCCAGCGGGTGGTTCTGGCGAGTCGAGTAGGTGGTTCCGGCGTTCTCGGCAGGTGGTTCAGGCGGGTCTGGCAGGTGGTTTCGGTCTGTTCGGGGTGTGGTTCCGGCATCTCAGGCACATGGTTCTGGCACGTCTGATAGGTGGTTCCGGCCGGCCCGACAGGTGTTTCCATGGTGTCCGCCAAGTGGTTCTGGCATAGCTGGCAGGTGATGTTGGCGTGACCGGCAGGTGGTTCCAGCCAGCCCGGCAGGTGATTCCGAAGAGTTCACCAAATGGTTGTGGCGTAGCCGGCAGGTTATTTTGGCGTGTGCAGCAGGTGGTTTTGGCGAGTCAAGCAGGTTGTTCTGGCGTGCTCGGCAGGTGCTTCCGGTGTCATTGGCATGTGGTTCCGGCATGTCTGAGAGGTGGTTCCGCCATGCCCGGCAGGTGATTCCGGAGTGTTCGCCATGTGGTTCTGGCGTAGACGCCAGGTGATTTTGCATGTCCAGCAATGGTTCCGGCAAGTCGAGCCGGTGGTTCCGGCATGTCCGGCAGGTGATTCCGGCATGTCCAGCAGGTGGTTCAGGGGAGTGGATCAGGTGGTTCCGGCATGCCCGGCAGGTGATTCCGGTTGTCCGGCATGTGGTTCTGGCACCTCTGAGAGGTTGTTCTGGCATGCCCGGCAGGTGATACCGGAGTGTCCGGCATTTGGTTCTGTCACCTCTTAGAGGTGGTTCCGGGATGCCTGGCATGTGATTCCGGAGTGTCTGCCGAGTGGTTCTGGCGTGTGCAGCAGGTGTTTCCGGTCTGTCCGGCAGGTGGTTCTGGCGTGTCCGGCACGATGTTCTGGCACGTCTGAGAGTTGGTTCCGGCATGCCCGACAGGTGATTCCGGAGTGTCCGCCACGTGGTTCTGGTGTACCCGGCAGGTGATTTTGGCGTGTCTGGCAGGTGTTTCTTGCAAGTCGAGCATGTGGCTCAGGCATGATCAGCAGGTGCTTCCGGCCTGTCCGGCACGTGGTTCTGGTGTGTCTGAGAGCTGGTTCTGGCATGTCCGGCACATGATTCTGGAGTGTCCACCAAGTGGTTGTGGCATACCCGGCAGGTGATTTTAGCGTGTCAGGTAGGTGGTTCCACCGAATCAAGTAGGTGATTCCGGCGTGCTCGGCAGGTGGTTCAGGCGGGTCTGGCAGGTGGTTTCGGTCTGTTCGGGGTGTGGTTCCGGCATCTCAGGCACATGGTTCTGGCACGTCTGATAGGTGGTTCCGGCCGGCCCGACAGGTGTTTCCATGGTGTCCGCCAAGTGGTTCTGGCATAGCTGGCAGGTGATGTTGGCGTGACCGGCAGGTGGTTCCAGCCAGCCCGGCAGGTGATTCCGAAGAGTTCACCAAATGGTTGTGGCGTAGCCGGAAGGTGATTTTGGCGTGTCCAGCAGTTGGTTTTGGCGAGTCGAGCAGGTGGTTCTGGCGTGATCGGCAGGTGCATCTGGTTCTGGCGTGTCCGGCACGATGTTCTGGCACGTCTGAGAGTTGGTTACGGCATGCCCGACAGGTGATTCCGGAGTGTCCGCCACGTGGTTCTGGCGTACCCGGCAGGTGATTTTGGCGTGTCCAGCACGTGGTTTTGGCGAGTCGAGCAGGTGGTTCTGGCGTGATCGGCAGGTGCATCTGGTGTCATTGGCATGTGGTTCCGGCATGTCTGAATGGTGATTCCGGCATGCCCGGCAGGTGGTTCCGGAGTGTCTGCCGAGTGGTTCTGCAGCCAGCCCAGCAGCTGATTCCGAAGAGTTCACCAAATGGTTGTGGCGTAGCCGGCGGGTGATTTTGGCGTGTCAGGAAGGTGGTTCCGGCTAGTTGAGCAGGTGGATCAGGCGTGCTCGCCAGGGGTTTCAGGCGGGTCTGGCAGGTGGTTTCGGTCTGTTCGGGGAGTGGTTCCGGCATCTCAGGCACATGGTTCTGGCTCGTCTGAGAGGTGGTTCCGGCCGGCCCGCCAGGTGTTTCCATGGTGTCCGCCAAGTGGTTCTGACATAGCTGGCAGGTGATGTTGGCGTGACCGGCAGGTGGTTCCAGCCAGCCCGGCAGGTGATTCCGAAGAGTTCACCAAATGGTTGTGGCGTAGCTGGCAGGTGATTTGGGCGTGTCCAGCAGGTGGTTTTGGCGAGTCGAGCAGGTGGTTCTGGCGTGCTTGGCAGGTGCTTCCGATGTCATTGGCATGTGGTTCCAGCATGTCTGAGAGGTGGTTCCGCCATGCCCGACAGGTGATTCCAGAGTGTTCCCCAAGTGGTTCTGGCATAGCCGGCAGGTGATTTTGCATGTCCGGCAATGGTTCCGGCGAGTCGAGCCAGTGGTTCCGGCATGTCCGGCAGGTGGTTCTGGCCTGCCCGGCAGGTGATTCCGGAGTGTCCGGCATGTGGTTCTGGCACCTCTGAGAGGTGGTTCCGGCATGCCCAGCAGGTGATACCAGAGGGTTCGCCAAGTGGTTCTGGCGTAGCCGGCAGGTGATTTTGCATGTCCGGCAATGGTTACGGCAAGTCGAGCCGGTGGTTTCGGAATGGCCGGCAGGTGGTTCCGGCATGTCCGGCAGGTGTTTCCGGCATGTCCAGCACGTGGTTCCAGCATGCCCGGCAGGTGATTCCGGAGTGTCCGGCATGTGGTTCTGACACCTCTGAGAGGTGGTTACGGCATGCCCGGCAGGTGGTTCCGGAGTGTCTGTCGAGTGGTTCTGGCGTAGCCGGCAGTTGATTTTCGCGCGTCCACTAGGTGGTTCTGGGGAGTGGATCAGCTGGTTCCGGCATACTCGGCAGGTGGTACCGGCGTGTCCAGTACATGGTTCTGGCAAGTCTGAGAGGTGGTTCCGGCATGCCCGGCAGGTGATTCCGGAGTTTCCGGCATGTGGTTCTGGCACCTCTGAGAGGTGGTTCCGGCATGCCTGGCAGGTGGTTCCTGAGTGTCTGCCGAGTGGTTCTGGCGTAGTCGGCAGGTGAATCTGGCGTGTCCACTAGGTGGTTCTGGGGAGTGCATCAGCTGGTTCCGGCATACTCGGCAGGTGGTACCGGCGTGTCCAGAACATGGTTCTGGCAAGTCTGAGAGGTGGTTCCGGCACGCCCGACAGGTGATTCCGGAGCTTCCACCAAGTGTTTCTGGCGTACCCGGCAGGTGATTTTGGCATGTCCGACAGGTGTTTCTTGCGAGTCGAGCAGGTGGCTCAGGCATGCTCAGCTGGTGCTTCCGGTGTGTCTGGCACGTGGTTCTGGTGTGTCTGAGAGCTGGTTCTGGCATGTCCGGCAGATGACTCCGGAGTGTCCACCAAGTGGTTGTGGCATACCCGGCAGGTGATTTTAGCATGTCAGGTAGGTGGTTCCAGCGAGTCGAGTAGGTGGTTCCGGCGTGCTAGGCAGGTGGTTCAGGCGGGTCTGGCAGGTGGTTTCGGTCTGTTCGGGGTGTGATTCCGGCATCTCAGGCACATGGTTCTGGCACGTCTGATAGGTGGTTAAGGCCGGCCTGACAGGTGTTTCCATGGTGTCCGCCAAGTGGTTCTGGCATAGCTGGCAGGTGATGTTGGCGTGACCGGCAGGTGGTTCCAGCCAGCCCGGCAGGTGATTCCGAAGAGTTCACCAAATGGTTGTGGCCTAGCCGGCAGGTGATTTTGGCGTATCCACCAGGTGGTTTTGGCGAGTCGAGCAGGTGTTTCTGGCGTGCTCGGCAGGTGCTTCCGGTGTCATTGGCATGTGGTTCCGGCATGTCTGAGAGGTGGTTCCGCCATGCCCGGCAGGTGATTCCGGAGTGTTCGCCAAGTGGTTCTGGCATAGCCGGCAGGTGATTTTGCATGTCCGGCAATGATTCCGGCGAGTCGAGCCGGTGGTTCCGGCATGTCCGGCAGGTGGTTCCGGCATGCTCAGCAGGTGATTCTGGAGTGTCCGGCATGGGGTTCTGGCACCTCTGAGAGGTGGTTCCGGCATGCCCGGCAGGTGATACCAGAGTGTTCGCCAAGCGGTTCTGGGGTAGCCGGCAGGTGATTTTGCATGTCCGGCTATGGTTCCGGAGAGTCGACCCGGTGGTTCCGTCATGTCCGGCAGGTTGTTCCGGCATGTCCAGCACGTGGTTCCTGTATGCCCGGCAGGTGATTCCGGAGTGTCCGGCATGTGGTTCTGGCACCTCTGAGAGGTGGTTCCGGCGTGCCCGGCAGGTGATACCGGAGTGTCCGGCATTTTTTTCTGGCACCTCTGAGAGGTGGTTCCGGAATGCCTGGCATATGATTCCGGAGTGTCTGCCGAGTGGTTCTGGCGTAGCTGAAAGGTGATGTTCGCGTGACCGGCTGGTGGTTCCAGACTGCCCGGCAGGTGATTCCGGAGTGTCTGCCGAGAGGTTCTGGCGTAGCCGGCAGGTGATTTTGGCGTGTCCAGCAGGTGGTTCCGGCGAGCTCAGCAGGTGGTACCGGCGTGTCCGGAACATGGTTCTTGCACGTCTGAGAGATGTTTCCGGCATGCCCGGCAGGTGATTCCGGAGTGTCCGGCATGTGGTTCTGGCACCTCTGAGAGGTGGTTCCGGCATGCCCGGCAGGTGGTTCCGGAGTGTCTGCCGAGTGGTTCTGGCGTAGCCAGCAGGTGATTCCGGAGTGTTCGCCAAGTGGTTGTGGCGTAGCCGGCAGGTCATTTTGCATGTCCGGCGGTGGTTCCGGCGACTCAAGCCGGTGGTTCCGGCGTGTCCAGCAGG
Organism: Equus caballus; assembly: GCF_041296265.1. NCBI lineage: Eukaryota > Metazoa > Chordata > Mammalia > Perissodactyla > Equidae > Equus > Equus caballus. The sequence goes on along the minus strand of NC_091698.1, from coordinate 9,834,101 downwards.
TGTTTCCGGTCTGTCCGGCAGGTGGTTCTGGCGTGACCGTCCCGAGGTTCTGGCACGTCTGAGAGTTGGTTCCGGCATACCCGACAGGTGATTCCGGAGTGTCTGCCACGTGGTTCTGGCGTACCCGGCAGGTGATTTTGGCGTGTCTGGCAGGTGTTTCTTGCAAGTCGAGCATGTGGCTCAGGCATGATCAGCATGTGCTTCCGGCGTGTCCGGCACGTGGTTCTCGTGCGTCAGAGGGCTGGTTCTGGCATGTCCGGCAGATGATTCCGGAGTGTCCACCAAGTGGTTGTGGTAGACCTGGCAGGTGATTTTGGCGTGTCTGGAAGGTGGTTCCGGCTATTTGAGCAGGTGGATCAGGTGTGCTCGGCAGGGGGTTCAGGAGGGTCTGGCAGGTGGTTTCGGTCTGTTCGGGATGTGGTTCCGGCATCTCAGGCACCTGGTTCTGGCACGTCTGATAGGTGGTTCCGGCCGGCCCGACAGGTGTTTCCATGGTGTCTGCCAAGTGGTTCTGGCATAGCTGGCAGGTGATGTTGGCGTGACCGGCAGGGGGTTCCAGCCAGCCTGGCAGGTGATTCCGAAGAGTTCACCAAATGGTTGTGGCGTAGCTGGCAGGTGATTTTGGCATGTCCAGCAGGTGGTTTTGGCGAGTCGAGCAGGTTGTTCTGGCGTGCTCTGCAGGTGCTTCCGGTGTCATAGGCATGTGGTTCCGGCATGTCTGAGAGGTGGTTCCGCCATGCCCGGCAGGTGATTCCGGAGTGTTCGCCAAGTGGTTCTGGCGTAGCCTGTAGGTGATTTTGCATGTCCGGCAATGGTTCCAGCGAGTCGAGCCGGTGGTTCCGGCATGTCCGGCAGGTGGTTACGGCATGCCCGGCAGTTGTTTCCGGCATGTCCAGCACGTGGTTCCGGCATGCCCGGCAGGTGATTCCGGAGTGTCCGGCATGTGGTTCTGGCACCTCTGAGAGGTGGTTCCAGCATGCCCGGGAGGCGATACCGGAGTGTCCGGCATTTGGTTCTGGCACCTCTGAGAGGTGGTTCCGGAATGCCTGGCATGTGATTCCGGAGTGTCTGCCGAGTGTTTCGGGCGTAGCCGGCAGTTGATTTAGGCGTGTCCACGAGGTGGTTCTGGGGAGTGGATGAGCTGGTTCCGGCATACTCGGCAGGTGGTACCGGCGTGTCCAGAACATGGTTCTGGCAAGTCTGAGAGGTGGTTCCGGCACGCCCGACAGGTGATTCCGGAGTGTTCGACAAGTGGTTCTGGCGTAGCCGGCAGGTCATTTTGCATGTCCGGCGGTGGTTCCGGCGACTCGAGGCGGTGGTTCAGGCGTGTCCAGCAGGTGGTTCCGGTCTGTCCGGCAGGTGGTTCTGGCGTGTCCGGCACGAGGTTATGGCACGTCTGAGAATTGGTTCCGGCATGCCCGACAGGTGATTCCGGAGTGTCCGCCACGTGGTTTTGGCGTACCCGGCAGGTGATTTTGGCGTGTCTGGCAGGTGTTTCTTGCAAGTCGAGCATTTGGCTCAGGCATGATCAGCAGGTGCTTCCGGCGTGTCCGGCACGTGGTTCTGGTGTGTCTGAGAGCTGGTTCTGGCATGTCCGGCAGATGATTGCGGAGTGTACACCAAGTGGTTGTGGCATACCGGGAAGGTGATTTTAGCGTGTCAGGTAGGTGGTTCCGGCGAGTCGAGTAGGTGGTTCCGGCGTGCTCGGCAGGTTGTTCAGGAGGGTCTGGCAGGTGGTTTCGGTCTATTCGGGGTGTGGTTCCGGCATCTCAGGCACATGGTTCTGGCACGTCTGATAGGTGGTTAAGGCCGGCCTGACAGGTGTTTCCATGGTGTCCGCCAAGTGGTTCTGGCATAGCTGGAAGGTGATGTTGGCGTGACCGGCAGGTGGTTCCAGCCAGCCCGGCAGGTGATTCCGAAGAGTTCACCAAATGGTTGTGGCCTAGCCGGCAGGTGATTTTGGCGTGTCCAGCAGGTGGTTTTGGCGAGTCGAGCAGGTGGTTCTGGCGTGCTCGGCAGGTGCTTCCGGTGTCATTGGCATGTGGCTCCGGCATGTCTGAGAGGTGGTTCCGCCATGCCCGGCAGGTGATTCCTGAGTGTTCGCCAAGTGGTTCTGGCGTAGCCGGCAGGTGATTTTGCATGTCCGGCAATGGTTCCGGCGAGTTGAGCCGGTGGTTCCGGCATGTCCAGCAGGTGGTTCCGGCATGCCCGGCAGGTGATTCCGGAGTGTCCGGCATGTGGTTCTGGCACCTCTGAGATGTGGTTCCGGCATGCCCGGCAGGTGATACCGGAGTTTTCACCAAGTGGTTCTGGCGTACCCGGCAGGTGATTTTGCATGTCCGGCAATGGTTCCAGCGAGTCGAGCCGGTGGTTCCGGAATGTCCGGCAGGTGGTTCCGGCATGTCCGGCAGGTGGTTCCGGCATGTCCAGCACGTGGTTCCAGCATGCCCGGCAGGTGATTCCGGAGTGCCCGGCATGTGGTTCTGGCACCTCTGAGAGGTGGTTCCGGCATACCCGGCAGGTGATACCGGAGTGTCCGGCATTTGGTTCTGGCGTACCCGGCAGGTGATTTGCATGTCCGGCAATGGTTCCGTCGATTCGAGCCGGTGGTTCCTGCGTGTCCGGCAGGTGGTTCCGGTCTGTCCAGCAGGTGGTTCTGGGGTGTCCGGCACGAGGTTCTGGCTCGTCTGAGAGGTTGTGTCGCCATGCACTTCACGTGATTCCGGCTTGTCCGCCAAGTGGTTGTGGTGTAGCGGGCAGGTGATTTTGGCGTGTCCGGCATGTGGGACCGGTGAGTCAAGCAGGTGGTTCCGGCGAGTGTTTCCTGTGTTTCTGGTCTGTCCGGGAGATGGTTCCGGCCTGTCCGGCACGTGCTTCTGGCACTTCTGAGAGGTTGTGCTGGCATGCCCGGCAGGTGATTCTGGAGTGTCCACCAAGTGGTTCTGGCGTAGCCGGCAGGTGATATCGGCGTGTCCGGCAGGTGGTTCTGGGGAGTGGATCAGGCACTTCCGGCATTCTCGGAAGGTGCTTCCGCTGTCTCCGGCATGTGGTTGTGGCACCTCTGAGAGGTGGTTCCAGCATGCCCGGCAGGTGATTCCGGAGTGTCCGACAAGTGGTTTTAGCGTAGCCGGGTGGTGATTCTGGCGTGTCCGGCAGGTGGTTCTGGCGAGTCAAGCAGGTGGTTCCGGCAATTCCGGCAGGTGGTTCCGGTCTGTCCTGGAGGTGGTTCCAGAGTGTCTGCCGAGCGTTTCTGGCGTAGCCGGCAGGTGATTTTGCATGTCCGGCAATGGTTCCAGCGAGTCGAGCCGGTGGTTCCGGAATTTCCAGCAGGTGGTTCCGGCATGCCCGGCAGGTGATTCCGGAGTGTCCGGCATGTGGCTCTGGCACCTCTGAGAGGTGGTTCCGGCATGCCCGGTAGGTGATACCAGAGTGTCCGGAATTAGGTTCTGGCACCTCTGAGAGGTGGTTCCGGAATGCCTGGCATGTGATTCCGGAGTGTCTGCCGAGTGGTTCTGGCGTAGCCGGAAGTTGATTTTGGCGTGTCCACTAGGTGGTTCTGGGGAGTGGATCAGCTGGTTCCGGCATACTCGGCCGGTGGTACCGGCGTGTCCAGAACATGGTTCTGGCAAGTCTGAGAGGTGATTCCGGCACGCCCGACAGGTGATTCCGGAGCGTCCGCCAAGTGTTTCTGGCGTACCCGGCAGGTGATTTTGGCATGTCCGACAGGTGTTTCTTGCGAGTCGAGCCGGTGGCTCAGGCATGCTCAGCTGGTGCTTCCGGCGTCTCTGGCACGTGGTTCTGGTGTGTCTGAGAGCTGGTTCTGGCATGTCCAGCAGATGATTCCGGAGTGTCCACCAAGTGGTTGTGGCATACCCGGCAGGTAATTTTAGCGTGTCAGGTAGGTGGTTCCAGCGAGTCGAGTAGGTGGTTCCGGCGTGCTCGGCAGGTGGTTCAGGCGGGTCTGGCAGGTGGTTTCGGTCTGTTCGGGGTGTGGTTCCGGCATCTCAGGCACATGGTTCTGGCACGTCTGAGAGGTGGTTCCGGCCGGCCCGCGAGGTGTTTCCATGGTGTCCGCCAAGTGGTTCTGGCATAGCTGGCAGGTGATGTTGGCGTGACCGGCAGGTGGTTCCAGCCAGCCCGGCAGGTGATTCCGAAGAGTTCACCAAATGGTTGTGGCGTAGCCGACAGGTGATTTTGGCGTGTCCTGCAGGTGGTTCTGGTGAGCTCGGCCGGTGGTTCCGGCATGTCTGGAACATGGTTCTGGCACGTCTGAGAGATGGTTCCGGCATGCCCGGCAGGTGATTCCGGAGTGTCCGGCATGTGGTTCTGGCACCTCTGAGAGGTGGTTCCCACATGCCTGGCAGATGGTTCCGGAGTGTCTGCCGAGTGGTTCTGGCGTAGTCGGCAGGTGATTCTGGGGTGTCCAGCAGGTGGTTCTGGGTAGTGGATCAGGTGGTTCCGGGATACTCGGCAGGTAGTACCGGCGTGTCCGGAACATGGTTCTGGCAAGTCTGGGAGGTGGTTCCGGCATGCCCGACAGGTGTTTCCGGAGTGTCCGCCAAGTTGTTCCGGCGTAGCTGAAAGGTGATGTTGGCGTGACCGGCAGGTGGTTCCAGCCAGCCCGGCAGGTGATTCCGGAGTGTCTGCCGAGTGGTTCTGGTGTAGCCGGCAGGTGATTTTGGCGTGTCCAGCGGGTGGTTTTGGCGAGTCGAGCAGTTGGTTCTGGCGTGCTCGGCAGGTGCTTCCGGTGTCATTGGCATGTGGTTCCGGCATGTCTGAGAGGTGGTTCCGCCATGCCCGGCAGGTGATTCCGGAGTGTTCGCCAAGTGGTTCTGGAGTAGCCGGCAGGTGATTTTGCATGTCCGGCAATGGTTACGGCTAGTCGAGCCGGTGGTTCCGGCATGTCCAGCAGGTGGTTCCGGCATGCCCGGCAGGTGATTCCGGAGTGTCCGGCATGTGGTTCTGGCACCTCTGAGAGGTGGTTCCGGCATGCCCGGCAGATGATACCGGAGTGTCCAGCATTTGGTTCTGGCACCTGTGAGAGGTGGTTCCGGAATGCCCGGCATGTGATTCCGGAGTGTCTGCCGAGTGGTTCTGGCATAGCCGGCAGGTGATTTTGGCGTGTCCAGCAGGTGGTTCCGGCGAGCTCGGCAGGTGGTTCCGGCATGTCCGGGACATGGTTCTGGCACGTCTGAGAGATGGTTCCGGCATGCCCGGCAGGTGATTCCGGAGTGTCCGTCATGTGGTTCTGGCACCTCTGAGAGGTGGTTCCGGCATGCCCGGCAGTTGGTTATGGAGTGTCTGCCGAGTGGTTCTGGCATAGCCGGCAGGTGATTCTGGCGTGTCCAGCAGGTGGTTCTGGGGAGTGGATCATGTGGTTCCGGCATACTCGGCAGGTGGTACCGGCGTGTCCGGAACATGGTTCTGGCAAGTCTGAGAGGGGGTTCTGGCATGCCCGACATGTGATTCCGGAGTGTTCGCCAAGGCGTTCTGGCGTAGCCGGCAGGTCATTTTGCATGTCCGGCGGTGGTTCCGGCGAGTCGAGCCGGTGTTTCCGGCGTGTCCAGCAGGTGTTTCCGGTCTGTCCGGCAGGTGGTTCTGGCGTGACCGACACGAGGTTCTGGCACGTCTGAGAGTTGGTTCCGGCATGCCCGACAGGTGATGCCGGAGTGTCTGCCACGTGGTTCTACGTACCCGGCAGGTGATTTTGGCGTGTCTGGCAGGTGCTTCTTGCAAGTCGAGCATTTGGCTCAGGCATGCTCAGCAGGTGCTTCCGGCGTGTCGGGCACGTGGTTCTGGTGTGTCTGAGAGCTGGTTCTGGCATGTCCGGCAGATGATTCCGGAGTGTCCACCAAGTGGTTGTGGCATACCCGGCAGGTGATTTTAGCGTGTCAGGTACGTGGTTCCAGCGAGTCGAGTAGGTGGTTCCGGACTGCTCGGCAGGTTGTTCAGGCGGGTCTGGCAGGTGGTTTCGTCTGTTCGGGGTGTGGTTCCGGCATCTCAGGGACATGGTCCTGGCACATCTGAGAGGTGGCTCCGGCCGGCCCGACAGGTTTTTCCGGAGTGTCCGCCAAGTGGTTCTGGCGTAGCTGGCAGGTGATGTTGGCGTGACCGGCAGGTGGTTCCAGCAATCCCGGCAGGTGATTCCGGAGTGTTCGCCAACGGGTTCTGGCGTAGCCGGCAGGTGATTTTGGCGTGTCCCGCGGTGGTTCCAGCGAGTCGAGCCGGTGGTTCTGGCATACTCGGCAGGTGGTTCCGGCGTTTCCGGCACATGGTTCTGGCATGTGTGAGAGGTGGTTCCGCCATGCCCGGCAGGTGATCCCGGAGAGTCCTCCAAGTGGTTCTGGCGTATCCAGCAGGTGTTTCTGGTGTGTCCGGCAGGTGGTTCTGGTGAGTCGAGCAGGTGGTTCCGGTGTGCTCGGCAGGTGGTTCCGGCAGGTCCGGCAGGTCATTGCCGTCTGTCCATGACGTGGTTCCGGCATTCCCGCAAGGTGATTCTGGCGTGTCCAGCGGGTGGTTCTGGCGAGTCGAGTAGGTGGTTCCGGCGTTCTCGGCAGGTGGTTCAGGCGGGTCTGGCAGGTGGTTTCGGTCTGTTCGGGGTGTGGTTCCGGCATCTCAGGCACATGGTTCTGGCACGTCTGATAGGTGGTTCCGGCCGGCCCGACAGGTGTTTCCATGGTGTCCGCCAAGTGGTTCTGGCATAGCTGGCAGGTGATGTTGGCGTGACCGGCAGGTGGTTCCAGCCAGCCCGGCAGGTGATTCCGAAGAGTTCACCAAATGGTTGTGGCGTAGCCGGCAGGTTATTTTGGCGTGTGCAGCAGGTGGTTTTGGCGAGTCAAGCAGGTTGTTCTGGCGTGCTCGGCAGGTGCTTCCGGTGTCATTGGCATGTGGTTCCGGCATGTCTGAGAGGTGGTTCCGCCATGCCCGGCAGGTGATTCCGGAGTGTTCGCCATGTGGTTCTGGCGTAGACGCCAGGTGATTTTGCATGTCCAGCAATGGTTCCGGCAAGTCGAGCCGGTGGTTCCGGCATGTCCGGCAGGTGATTCCGGCATGTCCAGCAGGTGGTTCAGGGGAGTGGATCAGGTGGTTCCGGCATGCCCGGCAGGTGATTCCGGTTGTCCGGCATGTGGTTCTGGCACCTCTGAGAGGTTGTTCTGGCATGCCCGGCAGGTGATACCGGAGTGTCCGGCATTTGGTTCTGTCACCTCTTAGAGGTGGTTCCGGGATGCCTGGCATGTGATTCCGGAGTGTCTGCCGAGTGGTTCTGGCGTGTGCAGCAGGTGTTTCCGGTCTGTCCGGCAGGTGGTTCTGGCGTGTCCGGCACGATGTTCTGGCACGTCTGAGAGTTGGTTCCGGCATGCCCGACAGGTGATTCCGGAGTGTCCGCCACGTGGTTCTGGTGTACCCGGCAGGTGATTTTGGCGTGTCTGGCAGGTGTTTCTTGCAAGTCGAGCATGTGGCTCAGGCATGATCAGCAGGTGCTTCCGGCCTGTCCGGCACGTGGTTCTGGTGTGTCTGAGAGCTGGTTCTGGCATGTCCGGCACATGATTCTGGAGTGTCCACCAAGTGGTTGTGGCATACCCGGCAGGTGATTTTAGCGTGTCAGGTAGGTGGTTCCACCGAATCAAGTAGGTGATTCCGGCGTGCTCGGCAGGTGGTTCAGGCGGGTCTGGCAGGTGGTTTCGGTCTGTTCGGGGTGTGGTTCCGGCATCTCAGGCACATGGTTCTGGCACGTCTGATAGGTGGTTCCGGCCGGCCCGACAGGTGTTTCCATGGTGTCCGCCAAGTGGTTCTGGCATAGCTGGCAGGTGATGTTGGCGTGACCGGCAGGTGGTTCCAGCCAGCCCGGCAGGTGATTCCGAAGAGTTCACCAAATGGTTGTGGCGTAGCCGGAAGGTGATTTTGGCGTGTCCAGCAGTTGGTTTTGGCGAGTCGAGCAGGTGGTTCTGGCGTGATCGGCAGGTGCATCTGGTTCTGGCGTGTCCGGCACGATGTTCTGGCACGTCTGAGAGTTGGTTACGGCATGCCCGACAGGTGATTCCGGAGTGTCCGCCACGTGGTTCTGGCGTACCCGGCAGGTGATTTTGGCGTGTCCAGCACGTGGTTTTGGCGAGTCGAGCAGGTGGTTCTGGCGTGATCGGCAGGTGCATCTGGTGTCATTGGCATGTGGTTCCGGCATGTCTGAATGGTGATTCCGGCATGCCCGGCAGGTGGTTCCGGAGTGTCTGCCGAGTGGTTCTGCAGCCAGCCCAGCAGCTGATTCCGAAGAGTTCACCAAATGGTTGTGGCGTAGCCGGCGGGTGATTTTGGCGTGTCAGGAAGGTGGTTCCGGCTAGTTGAGCAGGTGGATCAGGCGTGCTCGCCAGGGGTTTCAGGCGGGTCTGGCAGGTGGTTTCGGTCTGTTCGGGGAGTGGTTCCGGCATCTCAGGCACATGGTTCTGGCTCGTCTGAGAGGTGGTTCCGGCCGGCCCGCCAGGTGTTTCCATGGTGTCCGCCAAGTGGTTCTGACATAGCTGGCAGGTGATGTTGGCGTGACCGGCAGGTGGTTCCAGCCAGCCCGGCAGGTGATTCCGAAGAGTTCACCAAATGGTTGTGGCGTAGCTGGCAGGTGATTTGGGCGTGTCCAGCAGGTGGTTTTGGCGAGTCGAGCAGGTGGTTCTGGCGTGCTTGGCAGGTGCTTCCGATGTCATTGGCATGTGGTTCCAGCATGTCTGAGAGGTGGTTCCGCCATGCCCGACAGGTGATTCCAGAGTGTTCCCCAAGTGGTTCTGGCATAGCCGGCAGGTGATTTTGCATGTCCGGCAATGGTTCCGGCGAGTCGAGCCAGTGGTTCCGGCATGTCCGGCAGGTGGTTCTGGCCTGCCCGGCAGGTGATTCCGGAGTGTCCGGCATGTGGTTCTGGCACCTCTGAGAGGTGGTTCCGGCATGCCCAGCAGGTGATACCAGAGGGTTCGCCAAGTGGTTCTGGCGTAGCCGGCAGGTGATTTTGCATGTCCGGCAATGGTTACGGCAAGTCGAGCCGGTGGTTTCGGAATGGCCGGCAGGTGGTTCCGGCATGTCCGGCAGGTGTTTCCGGCATGTCCAGCACGTGGTTCCAGCATGCCCGGCAGGTGATTCCGGAGTGTCCGGCATGTGGTTCTGACACCTCTGAGAGGTGGTTACGGCATGCCCGGCAGGTGGTTCCGGAGTGTCTGTCGAGTGGTTCTGGCGTAGCCGGCAGTTGATTTTCGCGCGTCCACTAGGTGGTTCTGGGGAGTGGATCAGCTGGTTCCGGCATACTCGGCAGGTGGTACCGGCGTGTCCAGTACATGGTTCTGGCAAGTCTGAGAGGTGGTTCCGGCATGCCCGGCAGGTGATTCCGGAGTTTCCGGCATGTGGTTCTGGCACCTCTGAGAGGTGGTTCCGGCATGCCTGGCAGGTGGTTCCTGAGTGTCTGCCGAGTGGTTCTGGCGTAGTCGGCAGGTGAATCTGGCGTGTCCACTAGGTGGTTCTGGGGAGTGCATCAGCTGGTTCCGGCATACTCGGCAGGTGGTACCGGCGTGTCCAGAACATGGTTCTGGCAAGTCTGAGAGGTGGTTCCGGCACGCCCGACAGGTGATTCCGGAGCTTCCACCAAGTGTTTCTGGCGTACCCGGCAGGTGATTTTGGCATGTCCGACAGGTGTTTCTTGCGAGTCGAGCAGGTGGCTCAGGCATGCTCAGCTGGTGCTTCCGGTGTGTCTGGCACGTGGTTCTGGTGTGTCTGAGAGCTGGTTCTGGCATGTCCGGCAGATGACTCCGGAGTGTCCACCAAGTGGTTGTGGCATACCCGGCAGGTGATTTTAGCATGTCAGGTAGGTGGTTCCAGCGAGTCGAGTAGGTGGTTCCGGCGTGCTAGGCAGGTGGTTCAGGCGGGTCTGGCAGGTGGTTTCGGTCTGTTCGGGGTGTGATTCCGGCATCTCAGGCACATGGTTCTGGCACGTCTGATAGGTGGTTAAGGCCGGCCTGACAGGTGTTTCCATGGTGTCCGCCAAGTGGTTCTGGCATAGCTGGCAGGTGATGTTGGCGTGACCGGCAGGTGGTTCCAGCCAGCCCGGCAGGTGATTCCGAAGAGTTCACCAAATGGTTGTGGCCTAGCCGGCAGGTGATTTTGGCGTATCCACCAGGTGGTTTTGGCGAGTCGAGCAGGTGTTTCTGGCGTGCTCGGCAGGTGCTTCCGGTGTCATTGGCATGTGGTTCCGGCATGTCTGAGAGGTGGTTCCGCCATGCCCGGCAGGTGATTCCGGAGTGTTCGCCAAGTGGTTCTGGCATAGCCGGCAGGTGATTTTGCATGTCCGGCAATGATTCCGGCGAGTCGAGCCGGTGGTTCCGGCATGTCCGGCAGGTGGTTCCGGCATGCTCAGCAGGTGATTCTGGAGTGTCCGGCATGGGGTTCTGGCACCTCTGAGAGGTGGTTCCGGCATGCCCGGCAGGTGATACCAGAGTGTTCGCCAAGCGGTTCTGGGGTAGCCGGCAGGTGATTTTGCATGTCCGGCTATGGTTCCGGAGAGTCGACCCGGTGGTTCCGTCATGTCCGGCAGGTTGTTCCGGCATGTCCAGCACGTGGTTCCTGTATGCCCGGCAGGTGATTCCGGAGTGTCCGGCATGTGGTTCTGGCACCTCTGAGAGGTGGTTCCGGCGTGCCCGGCAGGTGATACCGGAGTGTCCGGCATTTTTTTCTGGCACCTCTGAGAGGTGGTTCCGGAATGCCTGGCATATGATTCCGGAGTGTCTGCCGAGTGGTTCTGGCGTAGCTGAAAGGTGATGTTCGCGTGACCGGCTGGTGGTTCCAGACTGCCCGGCAGGTGATTCCGGAGTGTCTGCCGAGAGGTTCTGGCGTAGCCGGCAGGTGATTTTGGCGTGTCCAGCAGGTGGTTCCGGCGAGCTCAGCAGGTGGTACCGGCGTGTCCGGAACATGGTTCTTGCACGTCTGAGAGATGTTTCCGGCATGCCCGGCAGGTGATTCCGGAGTGTCCGGCATGTGGTTCTGGCACCTCTGAGAGGTGGTTCCGGCATGCCCGGCAGGTGGTTCCGGAGTGTCTGCCGAGTGGTTCTGGCGTAGCCAGCAGGTGATTCCGGAGTGTTCGCCAAGTGGTTGTGGCGTAGCCGGCAGGTCATTTTGCATGTCCGGCGGTGGTTCCGGCGACTCAAGCCGGTGGTTCCGGCCTGTCCAGCAGGTGTTTCCGGTCTGTCCGGCAGGTGGTTCTGGCGTGACCGTCCCGAGGTTCTGGCACGTCTGAGAGTTGGTTCCGGCATACCCGACAGGTGATTCCGGAGTGTCTGCCACGTGGTTCTGGCGTACCCGGCAGGTGATTTTGGCGTGTCTGGCAGGTGTTTCTTGCAAGTCGAGCATGTGGCTCAGGCATGATCAGCATGTGCTTCCGGCGTGTCCGGCACGTGGTTCTCGTGCGTCAGAGGGCTGGTTCTGGCATTTCCGGCAGATGATTCCGGAGTGTCCACCAAGTGGTTGTGGTAGACCTGGCAGGTGATTTTGGCGTGTCTGGAAGGTGGTTCCGGCTATTTGAGCAGGTGGATCAGGTGTGCTCGGCAGGGGGTTCAGGAGGGTCTGGCAGGTGGTTTCGGTCTGTTCGGGATGTGGTTCCGGCATCTCAGGCACCTGGTTCTGGCACGTCTGATAGGTGGTTCCGGCCGGCCCGACAGGTGTTTCCATGGTGTCTGCCAAGTGGTTCTGGCATAGCTGGCAGGTGATGTTGGCGTGACCGGCAGGGGGTTCCAGCCAGCCTGGCAGGTGATTCCGAAGAGTTCACCAAATGGTTGTGGCGTAGCTGGCAGGTGATTTTGGCATGTCCAGCAGGTGGTTTTGGCGAGTCGAGCAGGTTGTTCTGGCGTGCTCTGCAGGTGCTTCCGGTGTCATAGGCATGTGGTTCCGGCATGTCTGAGAGGTGGTTCCACCATGCCCGGCAGGTGATTCCGGAGTGTTCGCCAAGTGGTTCTGGCGTAGCCTGTAGGTGATTTTGCATGTCCGGCAATGGTTCCAGCGAGTCGAGCCGGTGGTTCCGGCATGTCCGGCAGGTGGTTACGGCATGCCCGGCAGTTGTTTCCGGCATGTCCAGCACGTGGTTCCGGCATGCCCGGCAGGTGATTCCGGAGTGTCCGGCATGTGGTTCTGGCACCTCTGAGAGGTGGTTCCAGCATGCCCGGGAGGCGATACCGGAGTGTCCGGCATTTGGTTCTGGCACCTCTGAGAGGTGGTTCCGGAATGCCTGGCATGTGATTCCGGAGTGTCTGCCGAGTGTTTCGGGCGTAGCCGGCAGTTGATTTAGGCGTGTCCACGAGGTGGTTCTGGGGAGTGGATGAGCTGGTTCCGGCATACTCGGCAGGTGGTACCGGCGTGTCCAGAACATGGTTCTGGCAAGTCTGAGAGGTGGTTCCGGCACGCCCGACAGGTGATTCCGGAGTGTTCGACAAGTGGTTCTGGCGTAGCCGGCAGGTCATTTTGCATGTCCGGCGGTGGTTCCGGCGACTCGAGGCGGTGGTTCAGGCGTGTCCAGCAGGTGGTTCCGGTCTGTCCGGCAGGTGGTTCTGGCGTGTCCGGCACGAGGTTATGGCACGTCTGAGAATTGGTTCCGGCATGCCCGACAGGTGATTCCGGAGTGTCCGCCACGTGGTTTTGGCGTACCCGGCAGGTGATTTTGGCGTGTCTGGCAGGTGTTTCTTGCAAGTCGAGCATTTGGCTCAGGCATGATCAGCAGGTGCTTCCGGCGTGTCCGGCACGTGGTTCTGGTGTGTCTGAGAGCTGGTTCTGGCATGTCCGGCAGATGATTGCGGAGTGTACACCAAGTGGTTGTGGCATACCGGGAAGGTGATTTTAGCGTGTCAGGTAGGTGGTTCCGGCGAGTCGAGTAGGTGGTTCCGGCGTGCTCGGCAGGTTGTTCAGGAGGGTCTGGCAGGTGGTTTCGGTCTATTCGGGGTGTGGTTCCGGCATCTCAGGCACATGGTTCTGGCACGTCTGATAGGTGGTTAAGGCCGGCCTGACAGGTGTTTCCATGGTGTCCGCCAAGTGGTTCTGGCATAGCTGGAAGGTGATGTTGGCGTGACCGGCAGGTGGTTCCAGCCAGCCCGGCAGGTGATTCCGAAGAGTTCACCAAATGGTTGTGGCCTAGCCGGCAGGTGATTTTGGCGTGTCCAGCAGGTGGTTTTGGCGAGTCGAGCAGGTGGTTCTGGCGTGCTCGGCAGGTGCTTCCGGTGTCATTGGCATGTGGCTCCGGCATGTCTGAGAGGTGGTTCCGCCATGCCCGGCAGGTGATTCCTGAGTGTTCGCCAAGTGGTTCTGGCGTAGCCGGCAGGTGATTTTGCATGTCCGGCAATGGTTCCGGCGAGTTGAGCCGGTGGTTCCGGCATGTCCAGCAGGTGGTTCCGGCATGCCCGGCAGGTGATTCCGGAGTGTCCGGCATGTGGTTCTGGCACCTCTGAGATGTGGTTCCGGCATGCCCGGCAGGTGATACCGGAGTTTTCACCAAGTGGTTCTGGCGTACCCGGCAGGTGATTTTGCATGTCCGGCAATGGTTCCAGCGAGTCGAGCCGGTGGTTCCGGAATGTCCGGCAGGTGGTTCCGGCATGTCCGGCAGGTGGTTCCGGCATGTCCAGCACGTGGTTCCAGCATGCCCGGCAGGTGATTCCGGAGTGCCCGGCATGTGGTTCTGGCACCTCTGAGAGGTGGTTCCGGCATACCCGGCAGGTGATACCGGAGTGTCCGGCATTTGGTTCTGGCGTACCCGGCAGGTGATTTGCATGTCCGGCAATGGTTCCGTCGATTCGAGCCGGTGGTTCCTGCGTGTCCGGCAGGTGGTTCCGGTCTGTCCAGCAGGTGGTTCTGGGGTGTCCGGCACGAGGTTCTGGCTCGTCTGAGAGGTTGTGTCGCCATGCACTTCACGTGATTCCGGCTTGTCCGCCAAGTGGTTGTGGTGTAGCGGGCAGGTGATTTTGGCGTGTCCGGCATGTGGGACCGGTGAGTCAAGCAGGTGGTTCCGGCGAGTGTTTCCTGTGTTTCTGGTCTGTCCGGGAGATGGTTCCGGCCTGTCCGGCACGTGCTTCTGGCACTTCTGAGAGGTTGTGCTGGCATGCCCGGCAGGTGATTCTGGAGTGTCCACCAAGTGGTTCTGGCGTAGCCGGCAGGTGATATCGGCGTGTCCGGCAGGTGGTTCTGGGGAGTGGATCAGGCACTTCCGGCATTCTCGGAAGGTGCTTCCGCTGTCTCCGGCATGTGGTTGTGGCACCTCTGAGAGGTGGTTCCAGCATGCCCGGCAGGTGATTCCGGAGTGTCCGACAAGTGGTTTTAGCGTAGCCGGGTGGTGATTCTGGCGTGTCCGGCAGGTGGTTCTGGCGAGTCAAGCAGGTGGTTCCGGCAATTCCGGCAGGTGGTTCCGGTCTGTCCTGGAGGTGGTTCCAGAGTGTCTGCCGAGCGTTTCTGGCGTAGCCGGCAGGTGATTTTGCATGTCCGGCAATGGTTCCAGCGAGTCGAGCCGGTGGTTCCGGAATTTCCAGCAGGTGGTTCCGGCATGCCCGGCAGGTGATTCCGGAGTGTCCGGCATGTGGCTCTGGCACCTCTGAGAGGTGGTTCCGGCATGCCCGGTAGGTGATACCAGAGTGTCCGGAATTAGGTTCTGGCACCTCTGAGAGGTGGTTCCGGAATGCCTGGCATGTGATTCCGGAGTGTCTGCCGAGTGGTTCTGGCGTAGCCGGAAGTTGATTTTGGCGTGTCCACTAGGTGGTTCTGGGGAGTGGATCAGCTGGTTCCGGCATACTCGGCCGGTGGTACCGGCGTGTCCAGAACATGGTTCTGGCAAGTCTGAGAGGTGATTCCGGCACGCCCGACAGGTGATTCCGGAGCGTCCGCCAAGTGTTTCTGGCGTACCCGGCAGGTGATTTTGGCATGTCCGACAGGTGTTTCTTGCGAGTCGAGCCGGTGGCTCAGGCATGCTCAGCTGGTGCTTCCGGCGTCTCTGGCACGTGGTTCTGGTGTGTCTGAGAGCTGGTTCTGGCATGTCCAGCAGATGATTCCGGAGTGTCCACCAAGTGGTTGTGGCATACCCGGCAGGTAATTTTAGCGTGTCAGGTAGGTGGTTCCAGCGAGTCGAGTAGGTGGTTCCGGCGTGCTCGGCAGGTGGTTCAGGCGGGTCTGGCAGGTGGTTTCGGTCTGTTCGGGGTGTGGTTCCGGCATCTCAGGCACATGGTTCTGGCACGTCTGAGAGGTGGTTCCGGCCGGCCCGCGAGGTGTTTCCATGGTGTCCGCCAAGTGGTTCTGGCATAGCTGGCAGGTGATGTTGGCGTGACCGGCAGGTGGTTCCAGCCAGCCCGGCAGGTGATTCCGAAGAGTTCACCAAATGGTTGTGGCGTAGCCGACAGGTGATTTTGGCGTGTCCTGCAGGTGGTTCTGGTGAGCTCGGCCGGTGGTTCCGGCATGTCTGGAACATGGTTCTGGCACGTCTGAGAGATGGTTCCGGCATGCCCGGCAGGTGATTCCGGAGTGTCCGGCATGTGGTTCTGGCACCTCTGAGAGGTGGTTCCCACATGCCTGGCAGATGGTTCCGGAGTGTCTGCCGAGTGGTTCTGGCGTAGTCGGCAGGTGATTCTGGGGTGTCCAGCAGGTGGTTCTGGGTAGTGGATCAGGTGGTTCCGGGATACTCGGCAGGTAGTACCGGCGTGTCCGGAACATGGTTCTGGCAAGTCTGGGAGGTGGTTCCGGCATGCCCGACAGGTGTTTCCGGAGTGTCCGCCAAGTTGTTCCGGCGTAGCTGAAAGGTGATGTTGGCGTGACCGGCAGGTGGTTCCAGCCAGCCCGGCAGGTGATTCCGGAGTGTCTGCCGAGTGGTTCTGGTGTAGCCGGCAGGTGATTTTGGCGTGTCCAGCGGGTGGTTTTGGCGAGTCGAGCAGTTGGTTCTGGCGTGCTCGGCAGGTGCTTCCGGTGTCATTGGCATGTGGTTCCGGCATGTCTGAGAGGTGGTTCCGCCATGCCCGGCAGGTGATTCCGGAGTGTTCGCCAAGTGGTTCTGGAGTAGCCGGCAGGTGATTTTGCATGTCCGGCAATGGTTACGGCTAGTCGAGCCGGTGGTTCCGGCATGTCCAGCAGGTGGTTCCGGCATGCCCGGCAGGTGATTCCGGAGTGTCCGGCATGTGGTTCTGGCACCTCTGAGAGGTGGTTCCGGCATGCCCGGCAGATGATACCGGAGTGTCCAGCATTTGGTTCTGGCACCTGTGAGAGGTGGTTCCGGAATGCCCGGCATGTGATTCCGGAGTGTCTGCCGAGTGGTTCTGGCATAGCCGGCAGGTGATTTTGGCGTGTCCAGCAGGTGGTTCCGGCGAGCTCGGCAGGTGGTTCCGGCATGTCCGGGACATGGTTCTGGCACGTCTGAGAGATGGTTCCGGCATGCCCGGCAGGTGATTCCGGAGTGTCCGTCATGTGGTTCTGGCACCTCTGAGAGGTGGTTCCGGCATGCCCGGCAGTTGGTTATGGAGTGTCTGCCGAGTGGTTCTGGCATAGCCGGCAGGTGATTCTGGCGTGTCCAGCAGGTGGTTCTGGGGAGTGGATCATGTGGTTCCGGCATACTCGGCAGGTGGTACCGGCGTGTCCGGAACATGGTTCTGGCAAGTCTGAGAGGGGGTTCTGGCATGCCCGACATGTGATTCCGGAGTGTTCGCCAAGGCGTTCTGGCGTAGCCGGCAGGTCATTTTGCATGTCCGGCGGTGGTTCCGGCGAGTCGAGCCGGTGTTTCCGGCGTGTCCAGCAGGTGTTTCCGGTCTGTCCGGCAGGTGGTTCTGGCGTGACCGACACGAGGTTCTGGCACGTCTGAGAGTTGGTTCCGGCATGCCCGACAGGTGATGCCGGAGTGTCTGCCACGTGGTTCTACGTACCCGGCAGGTGATTTTGGCGTGTCTGGCAGGTGCTTCTTGCAAGTCGAGCATTTGGCTCAGGCATGCTCAGCAGGTGCTTCCGGCGTGTCGGGCACGTGGTTCTGGTGTGTCTGAGAGCTGGTTCTGGCATGTCCGGCAGATGATTCCGGAGTGTCCACCAAGTGGTTGTGGCATACCCGGCAGGTGATTTTAGCGTGTCAGGTACGTGGTTCCAGCGAGTCGAGTAGGTGGTTCCGGACTGCTCGGCAGGTTGTTCAGGCGGGTCTGGCAGGTGGTTTCGTCTGTTCGGGGTGTGGTTCCGGCATCTCAGGGACATGGTCCTGGCACATCTGAGAGGTGGCTCCGGCCGGCCCGACAGGTTTTTCCGGAGTGTCCGCCAAGTGGTTCTGGCGTAGCTGGCAGGTGATGTTGGCGTGACCGGCAGGTGGTTCCAGCAATCCCGGCAGGTGATTCCGGAGTGTTCGCCAACGGGTTCTGGCGTAGCCGGCAGGTGATTTTGGCGTGTCCCGCGGTGGTTCCAGCGAGTCGAGCCGGTGGTTCTGGCATACTCGGCAGGTGGTTCCGGCGTTTCCGGCACATGGTTCTGGCATGTGTGAGAGGTGGTTCCGCCATGCCCGGCAGGTGATCCCGGAGAGTCCTCCAAGTGGTTCTGGCGTATCCAGCAGGTGTTTCTGGTGTGTCCGGCAGGTGGTTCTGGTGAGTCGAGCAGGTGGTTCCGGTGTGCTCGGCAGGTGGTTCCGGCAGGTCCGGCAGGTCATTGCCGTCTGTCCATGACGTGGTTCCGGCATTCCCGCAAGGTGATTCTGGCGTGTCCAGCGGGTGGTTCTGGCGAGTCGAGTAGTTGGTTCCGGCGTTCTCGGCAGGTGGTTCAGGCGGGTCTGGCAGGTGGTTTCGGTCTGTTCGGGGTGTGGTTCCGGCATCTCAGGCACATGGTTCTGGCACGTCTGATAGGTGGTTCCGGCCGGCCCGACAGGTGTTTCCATGGTGTCCGCCAAGTGGTTCTGGCATAGCTGGCAGGTGATGTTGGCGTGACCGGCAGGTGGTTCCAGCCAGCCCGGCAGGTGATTCCGAAGAGTTCACCAAATGGTTGTGGCGTAGCCGGCAGGTTATTTTGGCGTGTGCAGCAGGTGGTTTTGGCGAGTCAAGCAGGTTGTTCTGGCGTGCTCGGCAGGTGCTTCCGGTGTCATTGGCATGTGGTTCCGGCATGTCTGAGAGGTGGTTCCGCCATGCCCGGCAGGTGATTCCGGAGTGTTCGCCATGTGGTTCTGGCGTAGACGCCAGGTGATTTTGCATGTCCAGCAATGGTTCCGGCAAGTCGAGCCGGTGGTTCCGGCATGTCCGGCAGGTGATTCCGGCATGTCCAGCAGGTGGTTCAGGGGAGTGGATCAGGTGGTTCCGGCATGCCCGGCAGGTGATTCCGGTTGTCCGGCATGTGGTTCTGGCACCTCTGAGAGGTTGTTCTGGCATGCCCGGCAGGTGATACCGGAGTGTCCGGCATTTGGTTCTGTCACCTCTTAGAGGTGGTTCCGGGATGCCTGGCATGTGATTCCGGAGTGTCTGCCGAGTGGTTCTGGCGTGTGCAGCAGGTGTTTCCGGTCTGTCCGGCAGGTGGTTCTGGCGTGTCCGGCACGATGTTCTGGCACGTCTGAGAGTTGGTTCCGGCATGCCCGACAGGTGATTCCGGAGTGTCCGCCACGTGGTTCTGGTGTACCCGGCAGGTGATTTTGGCGTGTCTGGCAGGTGTTTCTTGCAAGTCGAGCATGTGGCTCAGGCATGATCAGCAGGTGCTTCCGGCCTGTCCGGCACGTGGTTCTGGTGTGTCTGAGAGCTGGTTCTGGCATGTCCGGCACATGATTCTGGAGTGTCCACCAAGTGGTTGTGGCATACCCGGCAGGTGATTTTAGCGTGTCAGGTAGGTGGTTCCACCGAATCAAGTAGGTGATTCCGGCGTGCTCGGCAGGTGGTTCAGGCGGGTCTGGCAGGTGGTTTCGGTCTGTTCGGGGTGTGGTTCCGGCATCTCAGGCACATGGTTCTGGCACGTCTGATAGGTGGTTCCGGCCGGCCCGACAGGTGTTTCCATGGTGTCCGCCAAGTGGTTCTGGCATAGCTGGCAGGTGATGTTGGCGTGACCGGCAGGTGGTTCCAGCCAGCCCGGCAGGTGATTCCGAAGAGTTCACCAAATGGTTGTGGCGTAGCCGGAAGGTGATTTTGGCGTGTCCAGCAGTTGGTTTTGGCGAGTCGAGCAGGTGGTTCTGGCGTGATCGGCAGGTGCATCTGGTTCTGGCGTGTCCGGCACGATGTTCTGGCACGTCTGAGAGTTGGTTACGGCATGCCCGACAGGTGATTCCGGAGTGTCCGCCACGTGGTTCTGGCGTACCCGGCAGGTGATTTTGGCGTGTCCAGCACGTGGTTTTGGCGAGTCGAGCAGGTGGTTCTGGCGTGATCGGCAGGTGCATCTGGTGTCATTGGCATGTGGTTCCGGCATGTCTGAATGGTGATTCCGGCATGCCCGGCAGGTGGTTCCGGAGTGTCTGCCGAGTGGTTCTGCAGCCAGCCCAGCAGCTGATTCCGAAGAGTTCACCAAATGGTTGTGGCGTAGCCGGCGGGTGATTTTGGCGTGTCAGGAAGGTGGTTCCGGCTAGTTGAGCAGGTGGATCAGGCGTGCTCGCCAGGGGTTTCAGGCGGGTCTGGCAGGTGGTTTCGGTCTGTTCGGGGAGTGGTTCCGGCATCTCAGGCACATGGTTCTGGCTCGTCTGAGAGGTGGTTCCGGCCGGCCCGCCAGGTGTTTCCATGGTGTCCGCCAAGTGGTTCTGACATAGCTGGCAGGTGATGTTGGCGTGACCGGCAGGTGGTTCCAGCCAGCCCGGCAGGTGATTCCGAAGAGTTCACCAAATGGTTGTGGCGTAGCTGGCAGGTGATTTGGGCGTGTCCAGCAGGTGGTTTTGGCGAGTCGAGCAGGTGGTTCTGGCGTGCTTGGCAGGTGCTTCCGATGTCATTGGCATGTGGTTCCAGCATGTCTGAGAGGTGGTTCCGCCATGCCCGACAGGTGATTCCAGAGTGTTCCCCAAGTGGTTCTGGCATAGCCGGCAGGTGATTTTGCATGTCCGGCAATGGTTCCGGCGAGTCGAGCCAGTGGTTCCGGCATGTCCGGCAGGTGGTTCTGGCCTGCCCGGCAGGTGATTCCGGAGTGTCCGGCATGTGGTTCTGGCACCTCTGAGAGGTGGTTCCGGCATGCCCAGCAGGTGATACCAGAGGGTTCGCCAAGTGGTTCTGGCGTAGCCGGCAGGTGATTTTGCATGTCCGGCAATGGTTACGGCAAGTCGAGCCGGTGGTTTCGGAATGGCCGGCAGGTGGTTCCGGCATGTCCGGCAGGTGTTTCCGGCATGTCCAGCACGTGGTTCCAGCATGCCCGGCAGGTGATTCCGGAGTGTCCGGCATGTGGTTCTGACACCTCTGAGAGGTGGTTACGGCATGCCCGGCAGGTGGTTCCGGAGTGTCTGTCGAGTGGTTCTGGCGTAGCCGGCAGTTGATTTTCGCGCGTCCACTAGGTGGTTCTGGGGAGTGGATCAGCTGGTTCCGGCATACTCGGCAGGTGGTACCGGCGTGTCCAGTACATGGTTCTGGCAAGTCTGAGAGGTGGTTCCGGCATGCCCGGCAGGTGATTCCGGAGTTTCCGGCATGTGGTTCTGGCACCTCTGAGAGGTGGTTCCGGCATGCCTGGCAGGTGGTTCCTGAGTGTCTGCCGAGTGGTTCTGGCGTAGTCGGCAGGTGAATCTGGCGTGTCCACTAGGTGGTTCTGGGGAGTGCATCAGCTGGTTCCGGCATACTCGGCAGGTGGTACCGGCGTGTCCAGAACATGGTTCTGGCAAGTCTGAGAGGTGGTTCCGGCACGCCCGACAGGTGATTCCGGAGCTTCCACCAAGTGTTTCTGGCGTACCCGGCAGGTGATTTTGGCATGTCCGACAGGTGTTTCTTGCGAGTCGAGCAGGTGGCTCAGGCATGCTCAGCTGGTGCTTCCGGTGTGTCTGGCACGTGGTTCTGGTGTGTCTGAGAGCTGGTTCTGGCATGTCCGGCAGATGACTCCGGAGTGTCCACCAAGTGGTTGTGGCATACCCGGCAGGTGATTTTAGCATGTCAGGTAGGTGGTTCCAGCGAGTCGAGTAGGTGGTTCCGGCGTGCTAGGCAGGTGGTTCAGGCGGGTCTGGCAGGTGGTTTCGGTCTGTTCGGGGTGTGATTCCGGCATCTCAGGCACATGGTTCTGGCACGTCTGATAGGTGGTTAAGGCCGGCCTGACAGGTGTTTCCATGGTGTCCGCCAAGTGGTTCTGGCATAGCTGGCAGGTGATGTTGGCGTGACCGGCAGGTGGTTCCAGCCAGCCCGGCAGGTGATTCCGAAGAGTTCACCAAATGGTTGTGGCCTAGCCGGCAGGTGATTTTGGCGTATCCACCAGGTGGTTTTGGCGAGTCGAGCAGGTGTTTCTGGCGTGCTCGGCAGGTGCTTCCGGTGTCATTGGCATGTGGTTCCGGCATGTCTGAGAGGTGGTTCCGCCATGCCCGGCAGGTGATTCCGGAGTGTTCGCCAAGTGGTTCTGGCATAGCCGGCAGGTGATTTTGCATGTCCGGCAATGATTCCGGCGAGTCGAGCCGGTGGTTCCGGCATGTCCGGCAGGTGGTTCCGGCATGCTCAGCAGGTGATTCTGGAGTGTCCGGCATGGGGTTCTGGCACCTCTGAGAGGTGGTTCCGGCATGCCCGGCAGGTGATACCAGAGTGTTCGCCAAGCGGTTCTGGGGTAGCCGGCAGGTGATTTTGCATGTCCGGCTATGGTTCCGGAGAGTCGACCCGGTGGTTCCGTCATGTCCGGCAGGTTGTTCCGGCATGTCCAGCACGTGGTTCCTGTATGCCCGGCAGGTGATTCCGGAGTGTCCGGCATGTGGTTCTGGCACCTCTGAGAGGTGGTTCCGGCGTGCCCGGCAGGTGATACCGGAGTGTCCGGCATTTTTTTCTGGCACCTCTGAGAGGTGGTTCCGGAATGCCTGGCATATGATTCCGGAGTGTCTGCCGAGTGGTTCTGGCGTAGCTGAAAGGTGATGTTCGCGTGACCGGCTGGTGGTTCCAGACTGCCCGGCAGGTGATTCCGGAGTGTCTGCCGAGAGGTTCTGGCGTAGCCGGCAGGTGATTTTGGCGTGTCCAGCAGGTGGTTCCGGCGAGCTCAGCAGGTGGTACCGGCGTGTCCGGAACATGGTTCTTGCACGTCTGAGAGATGTTTCCGGCATGCCCGGCAGGTGATTCCGGAGTGTCCGGCATGTGGTTCTGGCACCTCTGAGAGGTGGTTCCGGCATGCCCGGCAGGTGGTTCCGGAGTGTCTGCCGAGTGGTTCTGGCGTAGCCAGCAGGTGATTCCGGAGTGTTCGCCAAGTGGTTGTGGCGTAGCCGGCAGGTCATTTTGCATGTCCGGCGGTGGTTCCGGCGACTCAAGCCGGTGGTTCCGGCCTGTCCAGCAGGTGTTTCCGGTCTGTCCGGCAGGTGGTTCTGGCGTGACCGTCCCGAGGTTCTGGCACGTCTGAGAGTTGGTTCCGGCATACCCGACAGGTGATTCCGGAGTGTCTGCCACGTGGTTCTGGCGTACCCGGCAGGTGATTTTGGCGTGTCTGGCAGGTGTTTCTTGCAAGTCGAGCATGTGGCTCAGGCATGATCAGCATGTGCTTCCGGCGTGTCCGGCACGTGGTTCTCGTGCGTCAGAGGGCTGGTTCTGGCATTTCCGGCAGATGATTCCGGAGTGTCCACCAAGTGGTTGTGGTAGACCTGGCAGGTGATTTTGGCGTGTCTGGAAGGTGGTTCCGGCTATTTGAGCAGGTGGATCAGGTGTGCTCGGCAGGGGGTTCAGGAGGGTCTGGCAGGTGGTTTCGGTCTGTTCGGGATGTGGTTCCGGCATCTCAGGCACCTGGTTCTGGCACGTCTGATAGGTGGTTCCGGCCGGCCCGACAGGTGTTTCCATGGTGTCTGCCAAGTGGTTCTGGCATAGCTGGCAGGTGATGTTGGCGTGACCGGCAGGGGGTTCCAGCCAGCCTGGCAGGTGATTCCGAAGAGTTCACCAAATGGTTGTGGCGTAGCTGGCAGGTGATTTTGGCATGTCCAGCAGGTGGTTTTGGCGAGTCGAGCAGGTTGTTCTGGCGTGCTCTGCAGGTGCTTCCGGTGTCATAGGCATGTGGTTCCGGCATGTCTGAGAGGTGGTTCCACCATGCCCGGCAGGTGATTCCGGAGTGTTCGCCAAGTGGTTCTGGCGTAGCCTGTAGGTGATTTTGCATGTCCGGCAATGGTTCCAGCGAGTCGAGCCGGTGGTTCCGGCATGTCCGGCAGGTGGTTACGGCATGCCCGGCAGTTGTTTCCGGCATGTCCAGCACGTGGTTCCGGCATGCCCGGCAGGTGATTCCGGAGTGTCCGGCATGTGGTTCTGGCACCTCTGAGAGGTGGTTCCAGCATGCCCGGGAGGCGATACCGGAGTGTCCGGCATTTGGTTCTGGCACCTCTGAGAGGTGGTTCCGGAATGCCTGGCATGTGATTCCGGAGTGTCTGCCGAGTGTTTCGGGCGTAGCCGGCAGTTGATTTAGGCGTGTCCACGAGGTGGTTCTGGGGAGTGGATGAGCTGGTTCCGGCATACTCGGCAGGTGGTACCGGCGTGTCCAGAACATGGTTCTGGCAAGTCTGAGAGGTGGTTCCGGCACGCCCGACAGGTGATTCCGGAGTGTTCGACAAGTGGTTCTGGCGTAGCCGGCAGGTCATTTTGCATGTCCGGCGGTGGTTCCGGCGACTCGAGGCGGTGGTTCAGGCGTGTCCAGCAGGTGGTTCCGGTCTGTCCGGCAGGTGGTTCTGGCGTGTCCGGCACGAGGTTATGGCACGTCTGAGAATTGGTTCCGGCATGCCCGACAGGTGATTCCGGAGTGTCCGCCACGTGGTTTTGGCGTACCCGGCAGGTGATTTTGGCGTGTCTGGCAGGTGTTTCTTGCAAGTCGAGCATTTGGCTCAGGCATGATCAGCAGGTGCTTCCGGCGTGTCCGGCACGTGGTTCTGGTGTGTCTGAGAGCTGGTTCTGGCATGTCCGGCAGATGATTGCGGAGTGTACACCAAGTGGTTGTGGCATACCGGGAAGGTGATTTTAGCGTGTCAGGTAGGTGGTTCCGGCGAGTCGAGTAGGTGGTTCCGGCGTGCTCGGCAGGTTGTTCAGGAGGGTCTGGCAGGTGGTTTCGGTCTATTCGGGGTGTGGTTCCGGCATCTCAGGCACATGGTTCTGGCACGTCTGATAGGTGGTTAAGGCCGGCCTGACAGGTGTTTCCATGGTGTCCGCCAAGTGGTTCTGGCATAGCTGGAAGGTGATGTTGGCGTGACCGGCAGGTGGTTCCAGCCAGCCCGGCAGGTGATTCCGAAGAGTTCACCAAATGGTTGTGGCCTAGCCGGCAGGTGATTTTGGCGTGTCCAGCAGGTGGTTTTGGCGAGTCGAGCAGGTGGTTCTGGCGTGCTCGGCAGGTGCTTCCGGTGTCATTGGCATGTGGCTCCGGCATGTCTGAGAGGTGGTTCCGCCATGCCCGGCAGGTGATTCCTGAGTGTTCGCCAAGTGGTTCTGGCGTAGCCGGCAGGTGATTTTGCATGTCCGGCAATGGTTCCGGCGAGTTGAGCCGGTGGTTCCGGCATGTCCAGCAGGTGGTTCCGGCATGCCCGGCAGGTGATTCCGGAGTGTCCGGCATGTGGTTCTGGCACCTCTGAGATGTGGTTCCGGCATGCCCGGCAGGTGATACCGGAGTTTTCACCAAGTGGTTCTGGCGTACCCGGCAGGTGATTTTGCATGTCCGGCAATGGTTCCAGCGAGTCGAGCCGGTGGTTCCGGAATGTCCGGCAGGTGGTTCCGGCATGTCCGGCAGGTGGTTCCGGCATGTCCAGCACGTGGTTCCAGCATGCCCGGCAGGTGATTCCGGAGTGCCCGGCATGTGGTTCTGGCACCTCTGAGAGGTGGTTCCGGCATACCCGGCAGGTGATACCGGAGTGTCCGGCATTTGGTTCTGGCGTACCCGGCAGGTGATTTGCATGTCCGGCAATGGTTCCGTCGATTCGAGCCGGTGGTTCCTGCGTGTCCGGCAGGTGGTTCCGGTCTGTCCAGCAGGTGGTTCTGGGGTGTCCGGCACGAGGTTCTGGCTCGTCTGAGAGGTTGTGTCGCCATGCACTTCACGTGATTCCGGCTTGTCCGCCAAGTGGTTGTGGTGTAGCGGGCAGGTGATTTTGGCGTGTCCGGCATGTGGGACCGGTGAGTCAAGCAGGTGGTTCCGGCGAGTGTTTCCTGTGTTTCTGGTCTGTCCGGGAGATGGTTCCGGCCTGTCCGGCACGTGCTTCTGGCACTTCTGAGAGGTTGTGCTGGCATGCCCGGCAGGTGATTCTGGAGTGTCCACCAAGTGGTTCTGGCGTAGCCGGCAGGTGATATCGGCGTGTCCGGCAGGTGGTTCTGGGGAGTGGATCAGGCACTTCCGGCATTCTCGGAAGGTGCTTCCGCTGTCTCCGGCATGTGGTTGTGGCACCTCTGAGAGGTGGTTCCAGCATGCCCGGCAGGTGATTCCGGAGTGTCCGACAAGTGGTTTTAGCGTAGCCGGGTGGTGATTCTGGCGTGTCCGGCAGGTGGTTCTGGCGAGTCAAGCAGGTGGTTCCGGCAATTCCGGCAGGTGGTTCCGGTCTGTCCTGGAGGTGGTTCCAGAGTGTCTGCCGAGCGTTTCTGGCGTAGCCGGCAGGTGATTTTGCATGTCCGGCAATGGTTCCAGCGAGTCGAGCCGGTGGTTCCGGAATTTCCAGCAGGTGGTTCCGGCATGCCCGGCAGGTGATTCCGGAGTGTCCGGCATGTGGCTCTGGCACCTCTGAGAGGTGGTTCCGGCATGCCCGGTAGGTGATACCAGAGTGTCCGGAATTAGGTTCTGGCACCTCTGAGAGGTGGTTCCGGAATGCCTGGCATGTGATTCCGGAGTGTCTGCCGAGTGGTTCTGGCGTAGCCGGAAGTTGATTTTGGCGTGTCCACTAGGTGGTTCTGGGGAGTGGATCAGCTGGTTCCGGCATACTCGGCCGGTGGTACCGGCGTGTCCAGAACATGGTTCTGGCAAGTCTGAGAGGTGATTCCGGCACGCCCGACAGGTGATTCCGGAGCGTCCGCCAAGTGTTTCTGGCGTACCCGGCAGGTGATTTTGGCATGTCCGACAGGTGTTTCTTGCGAGTCGAGCCGGTGGCTCAGGCATGCTCAGCTGGTGCTTCCGGCGTCTCTGGCACGTGGTTCTGGTGTGTCTGAGAGCTGGTTCTGGCATGTCCAGCAGATGATTCCGGAGTGTCCACCAAGTGGTTGTGGCATACCCGGCAGGTAATTTTAGCGTGTCAGGTAGGTGGTTCCAGCGAGTCGAGTAGGTGGTTCCGGCGTGCTCGGCAGGTGGTTCAGGCGGGTCTGGCAGGTGGTTTCGGTCTGTTCGGGGTGTGGTTCCGGCATCTCAGGCACATGGTTCTGGCACGTCTGAGAGGTGGTTCCGGCCGGCCCGCGAGGTGTTTCCATGGTGTCCGCCAAGTGGTTCTGGCATAGCTGGCAGGTGATGTTGGCGTGACCGGCAGGTGGTTCCAGCCAGCCCGGCAGGTGATTCCGAAGAGTTCACCAAATGGTTGTGGCGTAGCCGACAGGTGATTTTGGCGTGTCCTGCAGGTGGTTCTGGTGAGCTCGGCCGGTGGTTCCGGCATGTCTGGAACATGGTTCTGGCACGTCTGAGAGATGGTTCCGGCATGCCCGGCAGGTGATTCCGGAGTGTCCGGCATGTGGTTCTGGCACCTCTGAGAGGTGGTTCCCACATGCCTGGCAGATGGTTCCGGAGTGTCTGCCGAGTGGTTCTGGCGTAGTCGGCAGGTGATTCTGGGGTGTCCAGCAGGTGGTTCTGGGTAGTGGATCAGGTGGTTCCGGGATACTCGGCAGGTAGTACCGGCGTGTCCGGAACATGGTTCTGGCAAGTCTGGGAGGTGGTTCCGGCATGCCCGACAGGTGTTTCCGGAGTGTCCGCCAAGTTGTTCCGGCGTAGCTGAAAGGTGATGTTGGCGTGACCGGCAGGTGGTTCCAGCCAGCCCGGCAGGTGATTCCGGAGTGTCTGCCGAGTGGTTCTGGTGTAGCCGGCAGGTGATTTTGGCGTGTCCAGCGGGTGGTTTTGGCGAGTCGAGCAGTTGGTTCTGGCGTGCTCGGCAGGTGCTTCCGGTGTCATTGGCATGTGGTTCCGGCATGTCTGAGAGGTGGTTCCGCCATGCCCGGCAGGTGATTCCGGAGTGTTCGCCAAGTGGTTCTGGAGTAGCCGGCAGGTGATTTTGCATGTCCGGCAATGGTTACGGCTAG
Source organism: Equus caballus (assembly GCF_041296265.1). Classification (NCBI taxonomy): domain Eukaryota; kingdom Metazoa; phylum Chordata; class Mammalia; order Perissodactyla; family Equidae; genus Equus; species Equus caballus. Next base: position 9,806,829 of record NC_091698.1, on the reverse strand, counting down.
TCGAGCCGGTGGTTCCGGCATGTCCAGCAGGTGGTTCCGGCATGCCCGGCAGGTGATTCCGGAGTGTCCGGCATGTGGTTCTGGCACCTCTGAGAGGTGGTTCCGGCATGCCCGGCAGATGATACCGGAGTGTCCAGCATTTGGTTCTGGCACCTGTGAGAGGTGGTTCCGGAATGCCCGGCATGTGATTCCGGAGTGTCTGCCGAGTGGTTCTGGCATAGCCGGCAGGTGATTTTGGCGTGTCCAGCAGGTGGTTCCGGCGAGCTCGGCAGGTGGTTCCGGCATGTCCGGGACATGGTTCTGGCACGTCTGAGAGATGGTTCCGGCATGCCCGGCAGGTGATTCCGGAGTGTCCGTCATGTGGTTCTGGCACCTCTGAGAGGTGGTTCCGGCATGCCCGGCAGTTGGTTATGGAGTGTCTGCCGAGTGGTTCTGGCATAGCCGGCAGGTGATTCTGGCGTGTCCAGCAGGTGGTTCTGGGGAGTGGATCATGTGGTTCCGGCATACTCGGCAGGTGGTACCGGCGTGTCCGGAACATGGTTCTGGCAAGTCTGAGAGGGGGTTCTGGCATGCCCGACATGTGATTCCGGAGTGTTCGCCAAGGCGTTCTGGCGTAGCCGGCAGGTCATTTTGCATGTCCGGCGGTGGTTCCGGCGAGTCGAGCCGGTGTTTCCGGCGTGTCCAGCAGGTGTTTCCGGTCTGTCCGGCAGGTGGTTCTGGCGTGACCGACACGAGGTTCTGGCACGTCTGAGAGTTGGTTCCGGCATGCCCGACAGGTGATGCCGGAGTGTCTGCCACGTGGTTCTACGTACCCGGCAGGTGATTTTGGCGTGTCTGGCAGGTGCTTCTTGCAAGTCGAGCATTTGGCTCAGGCATGCTCAGCAGGTGCTTCCGGCGTGTCGGGCACGTGGTTCTGGTGTGTCTGAGAGCTGGTTCTGGCATGTCCGGCAGATGATTCCGGAGTGTCCACCAAGTGGTTGTGGCATACCCGGCAGGTGATTTTAGCGTGTCAGGTACGTGGTTCCAGCGAGTCGAGTAGGTGGTTCCGGACTGCTCGGCAGGTTGTTCAGGCGGGTCTGGCAGGTGGTTTCGTCTGTTCGGGGTGTGGTTCCGGCATCTCAGGGACATGGTCCTGGCACATCTGAGAGGTGGCTCCGGCCGGCCCGACAGGTTTTTCCGGAGTGTCCGCCAAGTGGTTCTGGCGTAGCTGGCAGGTGATGTTGGCGTGACCGGCAGGTGGTTCCAGCAATCCCGGCAGGTGATTCCGGAGTGTTCGCCAACGGGTTCTGGCGTAGCCGGCAGGTGATTTTGGCGTGTCCCGCGGTGGTTCCAGCGAGTCGAGCCGGTGGTTCTGGCATACTCGGCAGGTGGTTCCGGCGTTTCCGGCACATGGTTCTGGCATGTGTGAGAGGTGGTTCCGCCATGCCCGGCAGGTGATCCCGGAGAGTCCTCCAAGTGGTTCTGGCGTATCCAGCAGGTGTTTCTGGTGTGTCCGGCAGGTGGTTCTGGTGAGTCGAGCAGGTGGTTCCGGTGTGCTCGGCAGGTGGTTCCGGCAGGTCCGGCAGGTCATTGCCGTCTGTCCATGACGTGGTTCCGGCATTCCCGCAAGGTGATTCTGGCGTGTCCAGCGGGTGGTTCTGGCGAGTCGAGTAGTTGGTTCCGGCGTTCTCGGCAGGTGGTTCAGGCGGGTCTGGCAGGTGGTTTCGGTCTGTTCGGGGTGTGGTTCCGGCATCTCAGGCACATGGTTCTGGCACGTCTGATAGGTGGTTCCGGCCGGCCCGACAGGTGTTTCCATGGTGTCCGCCAAGTGGTTCTGGCATAGCTGGCAGGTGATGTTGGCGTGACCGGCAGGTGGTTCCAGCCAGCCCGGCAGGTGATTCCGAAGAGTTCACCAAATGGTTGTGGCGTAGCCGGCAGGTTATTTTGGCGTGTGCAGCAGGTGGTTTTGGCGAGTCAAGCAGGTTGTTCTGGCGTGCTCGGCAGGTGCTTCCGGTGTCATTGGCATGTGGTTCCGGCATGTCTGAGAGGTGGTTCCGCCATGCCCGGCAGGTGATTCCGGAGTGTTCGCCATGTGGTTCTGGCGTAGACGCCAGGTGATTTTGCATGTCCAGCAATGGTTCCGGCAAGTCGAGCCGGTGGTTCCGGCATGTCCGGCAGGTGATTCCGGCATGTCCAGCAGGTGGTTCAGGGGAGTGGATCAGGTGGTTCCGGCATGCCCGGCAGGTGATTCCGGTTGTCCGGCATGTGGTTCTGGCACCTCTGAGAGGTTGTTCTGGCATGCCCGGCAGGTGATACCGGAGTGTCCGGCATTTGGTTCTGTCACCTCTTAGAGGTGGTTCCGGGATGCCTGGCATGTGATTCCGGAGTGTCTGCCGAGTGGTTCTGGCGTGTGCAGCAGGTGTTTCCGGTCTGTCCGGCAGGTGGTTCTGGCGTGTCCGGCACGATGTTCTGGCACGTCTGAGAGTTGGTTCCGGCATGCCCGACAGGTGATTCCGGAGTGTCCGCCACGTGGTTCTGGTGTACCCGGCAGGTGATTTTGGCGTGTCTGGCAGGTGTTTCTTGCAAGTCGAGCATGTGGCTCAGGCATGATCAGCAGGTGCTTCCGGCCTGTCCGGCACGTGGTTCTGGTGTGTCTGAGAGCTGGTTCTGGCATGTCCGGCACATGATTCTGGAGTGTCCACCAAGTGGTTGTGGCATACCCGGCAGGTGATTTTAGCGTGTCAGGTAGGTGGTTCCACCGAATCAAGTAGGTGATTCCGGCGTGCTCGGCAGGTGGTTCAGGCGGGTCTGGCAGGTGGTTTCGGTCTGTTCGGGGTGTGGTTCCGGCATCTCAGGCACATGGTTCTGGCACGTCTGATAGGTGGTTCCGGCCGGCCCGACAGGTGTTTCCATGGTGTCCGCCAAGTGGTTCTGGCATAGCTGGCAGGTGATGTTGGCGTGACCGGCAGGTGGTTCCAGCCAGCCCGGCAGGTGATTCCGAAGAGTTCACCAAATGGTTGTGGCGTAGCCGGAAGGTGATTTTGGCGTGTCCAGCAGTTGGTTTTGGCGAGTCGAGCAGGTGGTTCTGGCGTGATCGGCAGGTGCATCTGGTTCTGGCGTGTCCGGCACGATGTTCTGGCACGTCTGAGAGTTGGTTACGGCATGCCCGACAGGTGATTCCGGAGTGTCCGCCACGTGGTTCTGGCGTACCCGGCAGGTGATTTTGGCGTGTCCAGCACGTGGTTTTGGCGAGTCGAGCAGGTGGTTCTGGCGTGATCGGCAGGTGCATCTGGTGTCATTGGCATGTGGTTCCGGCATGTCTGAATGGTGATTCCGGCATGCCCGGCAGGTGGTTCCGGAGTGTCTGCCGAGTGGTTCTGCAGCCAGCCCAGCAGCTGATTCCGAAGAGTTCACCAAATGGTTGTGGCGTAGCCGGCGGGTGATTTTGGCGTGTCAGGAAGGTGGTTCCGGCTAGTTGAGCAGGTGGATCAGGCGTGCTCGCCAGGGGTTTCAGGCGGGTCTGGCAGGTGGTTTCGGTCTGTTCGGGGAGTGGTTCCGGCATCTCAGGCACATGGTTCTGGCTCGTCTGAGAGGTGGTTCCGGCCGGCCCGCCAGGTGTTTCCATGGTGTCCGCCAAGTGGTTCTGACATAGCTGGCAGGTGATGTTGGCGTGACCGGCAGGTGGTTCCAGCCAGCCCGGCAGGTGATTCCGAAGAGTTCACCAAATGGTTGTGGCGTAGCTGGCAGGTGATTTGGGCGTGTCCAGCAGGTGGTTTTGGCGAGTCGAGCAGGTGGTTCTGGCGTGCTTGGCAGGTGCTTCCGATGTCATTGGCATGTGGTTCCAGCATGTCTGAGAGGTGGTTCCGCCATGCCCGACAGGTGATTCCAGAGTGTTCCCCAAGTGGTTCTGGCATAGCCGGCAGGTGATTTTGCATGTCCGGCAATGGTTCCGGCGAGTCGAGCCAGTGGTTCCGGCATGTCCGGCAGGTGGTTCTGGCCTGCCCGGCAGGTGATTCCGGAGTGTCCGGCATGTGGTTCTGGCACCTCTGAGAGGTGGTTCCGGCATGCCCAGCAGGTGATACCAGAGGGTTCGCCAAGTGGTTCTGGCGTAGCCGGCAGGTGATTTTGCATGTCCGGCAATGGTTACGGCAAGTCGAGCCGGTGGTTTCGGAATGGCCGGCAGGTGGTTCCGGCATGTCCGGCAGGTGTTTCCGGCATGTCCAGCACGTGGTTCCAGCATGCCCGGCAGGTGATTCCGGAGTGTCCGGCATGTGGTTCTGACACCTCTGAGAGGTGGTTACGGCATGCCCGGCAGGTGGTTCCGGAGTGTCTGTCGAGTGGTTCTGGCGTAGCCGGCAGTTGATTTTCGCGCGTCCACTAGGTGGTTCTGGGGAGTGGATCAGCTGGTTCCGGCATACTCGGCAGGTGGTACCGGCGTGTCCAGTACATGGTTCTGGCAAGTCTGAGAGGTGGTTCCGGCATGCCCGGCAGGTGATTCCGGAGTTTCCGGCATGTGGTTCTGGCACCTCTGAGAGGTGGTTCCGGCATGCCTGGCAGGTGGTTCCTGAGTGTCTGCCGAGTGGTTCTGGCGTAGTCGGCAGGTGAATCTGGCGTGTCCACTAGGTGGTTCTGGGGAGTGCATCAGCTGGTTCCGGCATACTCGGCAGGTGGTACCGGCGTGTCCAGAACATGGTTCTGGCAAGTCTGAGAGGTGGTTCCGGCACGCCCGACAGGTGATTCCGGAGCTTCCACCAAGTGTTTCTGGCGTACCCGGCAGGTGATTTTGGCATGTCCGACAGGTGTTTCTTGCGAGTCGAGCAGGTGGCTCAGGCATGCTCAGCTGGTGCTTCCGGTGTGTCTGGCACGTGGTTCTGGTGTGTCTGAGAGCTGGTTCTGGCATGTCCGGCAGATGACTCCGGAGTGTCCACCAAGTGGTTGTGGCATACCCGGCAGGTGATTTTAGCATGTCAGGTAGGTGGTTCCAGCGAGTCGAGTAGGTGGTTCCGGCGTGCTAGGCAGGTGGTTCAGGCGGGTCTGGCAGGTGGTTTCGGTCTGTTCGGGGTGTGATTCCGGCATCTCAGGCACATGGTTCTGGCACGTCTGATAGGTGGTTAAGGCCGGCCTGACAGGTGTTTCCATGGTGTCCGCCAAGTGGTTCTGGCATAGCTGGCAGGTGATGTTGGCGTGACCGGCAGGTGGTTCCAGCCAGCCCGGCAGGTGATTCCGAAGAGTTCACCAAATGGTTGTGGCCTAGCCGGCAGGTGATTTTGGCGTATCCACCAGGTGGTTTTGGCGAGTCGAGCAGGTGTTTCTGGCGTGCTCGGCAGGTGCTTCCGGTGTCATTGGCATGTGGTTCCGGCATGTCTGAGAGGTGGTTCCGCCATGCCCGGCAGGTGATTCCGGAGTGTTCGCCAAGTGGTTCTGGCATAGCCGGCAGGTGATTTTGCATGTCCGGCAATGATTCCGGCGAGTCGAGCCGGTGGTTCCGGCATGTCCGGCAGGTGGTTCCGGCATGCTCAGCAGGTGATTCTGGAGTGTCCGGCATGGGGTTCTGGCACCTCTGAGAGGTGGTTCCGGCATGCCCGGCAGGTGATACCAGAGTGTTCGCCAAGCGGTTCTGGGGTAGCCGGCAGGTGATTTTGCATGTCCGGCTATGGTTCCGGAGAGTCGACCCGGTGGTTCCGTCATGTCCGGCAGGTTGTTCCGGCATGTCCAGCACGTGGTTCCTGTATGCCCGGCAGGTGATTCCGGAGTGTCCGGCATGTGGTTCTGGCACCTCTGAGAGGTGGTTCCGGCGTGCCCGGCAGGTGATACCGGAGTGTCCGGCATTTTTTTCTGGCACCTCTGAGAGGTGGTTCCGGAATGCCTGGCATATGATTCCGGAGTGTCTGCCGAGTGGTTCTGGCGTAGCTGAAAGGTGATGTTCGCGTGACCGGCTGGTGGTTCCAGACTGCCCGGCAGGTGATTCCGGAGTGTCTGCCGAGAGGTTCTGGCGTAGCCGGCAGGTGATTTTGGCGTGTCCAGCAGGTGGTTCCGGCGAGCTCAGCAGGTGGTACCGGCGTGTCCGGAACATGGTTCTTGCACGTCTGAGAGATGTTTCCGGCATGCCCGGCAGGTGATTCCGGAGTGTCCGGCATGTGGTTCTGGCACCTCTGAGAGGTGGTTCCGGCATGCCCGGCAGGTGGTTCCGGAGTGTCTGCCGAGTGGTTCTGGCGTAGCCAGCAGGTGATTCCGGAGTGTTCGCCAAGTGGTTGTGGCGTAGCCGGCAGGTCATTTTGCATGTCCGGCGGTGGTTCCGGCGACTCAAGCCGGTGGTTCCGGCCTGTCCAGCAGGTGTTTCCGGTCTGTCCGGCAGGTGGTTCTGGCGTGACCGTCCCGAGGTTCTGGCACGTCTGAGAGTTGGTTCCGGCATACCCGACAGGTGATTCCGGAGTGTCTGCCACGTGGTTCTGGCGTACCCGGCAGGTGATTTTGGCGTGTCTGGCAGGTGTTTCTTGCAAGTCGAGCATGTGGCTCAGGCATGATCAGCATGTGCTTCCGGCGTGTCCGGCACGTGGTTCTCGTGCGTCAGAGGGCTGGTTCTGGCATTTCCGGCAGATGATTCCGGAGTGTCCACCAAGTGGTTGTGGTAGACCTGGCAGGTGATTTTGGCGTGTCTGGAAGGTGGTTCCGGCTATTTGAGCAGGTGGATCAGGTGTGCTCGGCAGGGGGTTCAGGAGGGTCTGGCAGGTGGTTTCGGTCTGTTCGGGATGTGGTTCCGGCATCTCAGGCACCTGGTTCTGGCACGTCTGATAGGTGGTTCCGGCCGGCCCGACAGGTGTTTCCATGGTGTCTGCCAAGTGGTTCTGGCATAGCTGGCAGGTGATGTTGGCGTGACCGGCAGGGGGTTCCAGCCAGCCTGGCAGGTGATTCCGAAGAGTTCACCAAATGGTTGTGGCGTAGCTGGCAGGTGATTTTGGCATGTCCAGCAGGTGGTTTTGGCGAGTCGAGCAGGTTGTTCTGGCGTGCTCTGCAGGTGCTTCCGGTGTCATAGGCATGTGGTTCCGGCATGTCTGAGAGGTGGTTCCACCATGCCCGGCAGGTGATTCCGGAGTGTTCGCCAAGTGGTTCTGGCGTAGCCTGTAGGTGATTTTGCATGTCCGGCAATGGTTCCAGCGAGTCGAGCCGGTGGTTCCGGCATGTCCGGCAGGTGGTTACGGCATGCCCGGCAGTTGTTTCCGGCATGTCCAGCACGTGGTTCCGGCATGCCCGGCAGGTGATTCCGGAGTGTCCGGCATGTGGTTCTGGCACCTCTGAGAGGTGGTTCCAGCATGCCCGGGAGGCGATACCGGAGTGTCCGGCATTTGGTTCTGGCACCTCTGAGAGGTGGTTCCGGAATGCCTGGCATGTGATTCCGGAGTGTCTGCCGAGTGTTTCGGGCGTAGCCGGCAGTTGATTTAGGCGTGTCCACGAGGTGGTTCTGGGGAGTGGATGAGCTGGTTCCGGCATACTCGGCAGGTGGTACCGGCGTGTCCAGAACATGGTTCTGGCAAGTCTGAGAGGTGGTTCCGGCACGCCCGACAGGTGATTCCGGAGTGTTCGACAAGTGGTTCTGGCGTAGCCGGCAGGTCATTTTGCATGTCCGGCGGTGGTTCCGGCGACTCGAGGCGGTGGTTCAGGCGTGTCCAGCAGGTGGTTCCGGTCTGTCCGGCAGGTGGTTCTGGCGTGTCCGGCACGAGGTTATGGCACGTCTGAGAATTGGTTCCGGCATGCCCGACAGGTGATTCCGGAGTGTCCGCCACGTGGTTTTGGCGTACCCGGCAGGTGATTTTGGCGTGTCTGGCAGGTGTTTCTTGCAAGTCGAGCATTTGGCTCAGGCATGATCAGCAGGTGCTTCCGGCGTGTCCGGCACGTGGTTCTGGTGTGTCTGAGAGCTGGTTCTGGCATGTCCGGCAGATGATTGCGGAGTGTACACCAAGTGGTTGTGGCATACCGGGAAGGTGATTTTAGCGTGTCAGGTAGGTGGTTCCGGCGAGTCGAGTAGGTGGTTCCGGCGTGCTCGGCAGGTTGTTCAGGAGGGTCTGGCAGGTGGTTTCGGTCTATTCGGGGTGTGGTTCCGGCATCTCAGGCACATGGTTCTGGCACGTCTGATAGGTGGTTAAGGCCGGCCTGACAGGTGTTTCCATGGTGTCCGCCAAGTGGTTCTGGCATAGCTGGAAGGTGATGTTGGCGTGACCGGCAGGTGGTTCCAGCCAGCCCGGCAGGTGATTCCGAAGAGTTCACCAAATGGTTGTGGCCTAGCCGGCAGGTGATTTTGGCGTGTCCAGCAGGTGGTTTTGGCGAGTCGAGCAGGTGGTTCTGGCGTGCTCGGCAGGTGCTTCCGGTGTCATTGGCATGTGGCTCCGGCATGTCTGAGAGGTGGTTCCGCCATGCCCGGCAGGTGATTCCTGAGTGTTCGCCAAGTGGTTCTGGCGTAGCCGGCAGGTGATTTTGCATGTCCGGCAATGGTTCCGGCGAGTTGAGCCGGTGGTTCCGGCATGTCCAGCAGGTGGTTCCGGCATGCCCGGCAGGTGATTCCGGAGTGTCCGGCATGTGGTTCTGGCACCTCTGAGATGTGGTTCCGGCATGCCCGGCAGGTGATACCGGAGTTTTCACCAAGTGGTTCTGGCGTACCCGGCAGGTGATTTTGCATGTCCGGCAATGGTTCCAGCGAGTCGAGCCGGTGGTTCCGGAATGTCCGGCAGGTGGTTCCGGCATGTCCGGCAGGTGGTTCCGGCATGTCCAGCACGTGGTTCCAGCATGCCCGGCAGGTGATTCCGGAGTGCCCGGCATGTGGTTCTGGCACCTCTGAGAGGTGGTTCCGGCATACCCGGCAGGTGATACCGGAGTGTCCGGCATTTGGTTCTGGCGTACCCGGCAGGTGATTTGCATGTCCGGCAATGGTTCCGTCGATTCGAGCCGGTGGTTCCTGCGTGTCCGGCAGGTGGTTCCGGTCTGTCCAGCAGGTGGTTCTGGGGTGTCCGGCACGAGGTTCTGGCTCGTCTGAGAGGTTGTGTCGCCATGCACTTCACGTGATTCCGGCTTGTCCGCCAAGTGGTTGTGGTGTAGCGGGCAGGTGATTTTGGCGTGTCCGGCATGTGGGACCGGTGAGTCAAGCAGGTGGTTCCGGCGAGTGTTTCCTGTGTTTCTGGTCTGTCCGGGAGATGGTTCCGGCCTGTCCGGCACGTGCTTCTGGCACTTCTGAGAGGTTGTGCTGGCATGCCCGGCAGGTGATTCTGGAGTGTCCACCAAGTGGTTCTGGCGTAGCCGGCAGGTGATATCGGCGTGTCCGGCAGGTGGTTCTGGGGAGTGGATCAGGCACTTCCGGCATTCTCGGAAGGTGCTTCCGCTGTCTCCGGCATGTGGTTGTGGCACCTCTGAGAGGTGGTTCCAGCATGCCCGGCAGGTGATTCCGGAGTGTCCGACAAGTGGTTTTAGCGTAGCCGGGTGGTGATTCTGGCGTGTCCGGCAGGTGGTTCTGGCGAGTCAAGCAGGTGGTTCCGGCAATTCCGGCAGGTGGTTCCGGTCTGTCCTGGAGGTGGTTCCAGAGTGTCTGCCGAGCGTTTCTGGCGTAGCCGGCAGGTGATTTTGCATGTCCGGCAATGGTTCCAGCGAGTCGAGCCGGTGGTTCCGGAATTTCCAGCAGGTGGTTCCGGCATGCCCGGCAGGTGATTCCGGAGTGTCCGGCATGTGGCTCTGGCACCTCTGAGAGGTGGTTCCGGCATGCCCGGTAGGTGATACCAGAGTGTCCGGAATTAGGTTCTGGCACCTCTGAGAGGTGGTTCCGGAATGCCTGGCATGTGATTCCGGAGTGTCTGCCGAGTGGTTCTGGCGTAGCCGGAAGTTGATTTTGGCGTGTCCACTAGGTGGTTCTGGGGAGTGGATCAGCTGGTTCCGGCATACTCGGCCGGTGGTACCGGCGTGTCCAGAACATGGTTCTGGCAAGTCTGAGAGGTGATTCCGGCACGCCCGACAGGTGATTCCGGAGCGTCCGCCAAGTGTTTCTGGCGTACCCGGCAGGTGATTTTGGCATGTCCGACAGGTGTTTCTTGCGAGTCGAGCCGGTGGCTCAGGCATGCTCAGCTGGTGCTTCCGGCGTCTCTGGCACGTGGTTCTGGTGTGTCTGAGAGCTGGTTCTGGCATGTCCAGCAGATGATTCCGGAGTGTCCACCAAGTGGTTGTGGCATACCCGGCAGGTAATTTTAGCGTGTCAGGTAGGTGGTTCCAGCGAGTCGAGTAGGTGGTTCCGGCGTGCTCGGCAGGTGGTTCAGGCGGGTCTGGCAGGTGGTTTCGGTCTGTTCGGGGTGTGGTTCCGGCATCTCAGGCACATGGTTCTGGCACGTCTGAGAGGTGGTTCCGGCCGGCCCGCGAGGTGTTTCCATGGTGTCCGCCAAGTGGTTCTGGCATAGCTGGCAGGTGATGTTGGCGTGACCGGCAGGTGGTTCCAGCCAGCCCGGCAGGTGATTCCGAAGAGTTCACCAAATGGTTGTGGCGTAGCCGACAGGTGATTTTGGCGTGTCCTGCAGGTGGTTCTGGTGAGCTCGGCCGGTGGTTCCGGCATGTCTGGAACATGGTTCTGGCACGTCTGAGAGATGGTTCCGGCATGCCCGGCAGGTGATTCCGGAGTGTCCGGCATGTGGCTCTGGCACCTCTGAGAGGTGGTTCCGGCATGCCCGGCAGTTGGTTACGGAGTGTCTGCCGAGTGGTTCTGGAGTAGCCGGCAGGTGATTCTGGCGTATCCAGCAGGTGGTTCTGGGGAGTGGATCAGGACGTTCCGGCATATTCGGCAGGTGGTACCGGCGTGTCCGGAACTTGGTTCTGGCAAGTCTGGGAGGTGGTTCCGGCATGCCCGACAGGTGATTCCGGAGTGTTCACCAAGTGGTTCTGGCGTAGCCGGCAGGTGATTTTGGCATGTCCGACAGGTGTTTCTTGCGAGTCGAGCAGGTGGCTCAGGCATGCTCAGCTGGTGCTTCCGGCGTCTCTGGCACGTGTTTCTGGTGTGTCTGAGAGCTCGTTCTGGCATGTCCGGCAGATGATTCCGGAGTGTCCACCAAGTGGTTCTTGTATACCTGGCAGGTGATTTTGGCGTGTCAGGAAGTTGGTTCCGGCTAGTTGAGCAGGTGGCTCAGGCGTGCTCGCCAGGGGGTTCAGGCGGGTCTTGCAGGTGGTTTCGGTCTGTTCGGGGAGTGGTTCCGGCATCACAGGCACATGGTTCTGGCACGTCTGAGAGTTGGTTCCGGCCGGCCCGACAGGTGTTTCCGGAGTGTCCGCCAAGTGGTTCTGGCGTAGCTGAAAGGTGATGTTGGCGTGACCGGCAGGTGGTTCCAGCCAGTCCGGCAGGTGATTCCGAAGTGTTCACCAAATGGTTGTGGCGTAGCCGGAAGGTGATTTTGGCGTGTCCAGCAGGTGGTTTTGGCGAGTCGAGCAGGTGGTTCTGGCGTGCTCGGCAGGTGCTTCCGGTGTCATTGGCATGTGGTTCGGGCATGTCTGAGAGGTGGTTCCGCCATGCCCGGCAGGTGATTCTGGAGTGTTCCACAAGTGGTTCTGGCATAGCCGGCAGGTGATTTTGCATGTCCGGCAATGATTCCGGCGAGTCGAGCCGGTGGTTCCGGCATTTCCGGCTGGTGATTCCGGCATGCCCGGCAGGTGATTCCGGAGTGTCCGGCATTTGGTTCCGGCACCTCTGAGATGTGGTTCCGGCATGCCCGGCAGGTGATACCGGAGTTTTAGCCAAGTGGTTCTGGCGTACCCGGCAGGTGATTTTGGCGTGTCTGGCACGTGGTTCTGGTGTGTCTGAGAGCTGGTTCTGGCATGTCCGGCAGATGATTCCGGAGTGTCCACCAAGTGGTTGTGGCATACCCGGCTGGTGATTTTAGCGTGTCAGTTAGGTGGTTCCAGCAAGTCGTGTAGGTGGTTCCAGCATGCTCGGCAGGTGGTTCAGGCAGGTCTGGCAGGTGGTTTCGGTCTGTTCGGGGTGTGGTTCCGGCATCTCAGGCACATGGTTCTGGCAAGTCTGAGAGGCGGTTCCGGCATGCCCGACAGGTGATTACGGAGTGTTCGCCAAGTGGTTCTGGCGTAGCCGGCAGGTCATTTTGCATGTCCGGCGGTGGTTCCGGCGAGTCGAGCCGGTGGTTCCGGCGTAGCCGGCAGTTGATTTTGGCGTGTCCACTAGGTGGTTCTGGGGAGTGGATCAGCTGGTCCCGGCATACTCGGCAGGTGGTACCGGCGTGTCCAGAACATGGTTCTGGCAAGTCTGAGAGGTGGTTCCGGTATGCCCGGCAGGTGATTCCGGAGTGTCCGGCATGTGGCTCTGGCACCTCTGAGAGGTGGTTCCGGCATGCCCGGCAGTTGGTTACGGAGTGTCTGCCGAGTGGTTCTGGAGTAGCCGGCAGGTGATTCTGGCGTATCCAGCAGGTGGTTCTGGGGAGTGGATCAGGACGTTCCGGCATATTCGGCAGGTGGTACCGGCGTGTCCGGAACTTGGTTCTGGCAAGTCTGAGAGGTGGTTCCGGCATGCCCGACAGGTGATTCCGGAGTGTTCGCCAAGTGGTTCTGGCGTAGCCGGCAGGTGATTTTGGCATGTCCGACAGGTGTTTCTTGCGAGTCGAGCAGGTGGCTCAGGCATGCTCAGCTGGTGCTTCCGGCGTCTCTGGCACGTGTTTCTGGTGTGTCTGAGAGCTCGTTCTGGCATGTCCGGCAGATGATTCCGGAGTGTCCACCAAGTGGTTCTTGTATACCTGGCAGGTGATTTTGGCGTGTGAGGGAGTTGGTTCCGGCTAGTTGAGCAGTGGATCAGGCGTGCTCGCCAGGGGGTTCAGGCGGGTCTGGCAGGTGGTTTCGGTCTGTTCGGGGAGTGGTTCCGGCATCTCAGGCACATGGTTCTGGCACGTGAGAGGTGGTTCCGGCCGGCCCGACAGGTGTTTCCATGGTGTCCGCCATGTGGTTCTGGCATAGCTGGCAGGTGATGTTGGCGTGACCGGCAGGTGGTTACAGCAAGCCCGGCAGGTGATTCCGAAGAGTTCACAATGTGGTTGTGGCGTAGCCGGCAGGTGATTTTGGCGTGTCCAGCAGGTGGTTCTGGCGAGTCGAGCAGGTGGTTCTGGCGTGCTCGGCAGGTGCTTCCGGTGTCATTGGCATGTGGTTCCGGCATGTCTGAGAGGTGGTTCCGGCATGCCCGGCAGGTGGTTCCGGAGTGTCTGCCGAGTGGTTCTGGAGCCAGCTCGGTAGGTGATTCCGAAGAGTTCACCAAATGGTTGTGGCGTAGCCGGCAGGTGATTTTGGCGTGTCAGGAAGGTGGTTCCGGCTAGTTGAGCAGGTGGATCAGGCGTGCTCGCGAGGGGGTTCAGGCGGGTCTGGCAGGTGGTTTCGGTCTGTTCGGGGAGTGGTTCCGGCATCTCAGGCACATGGTTCTGGCACGTCTGAGAGGTGGTTCCGGCCGGCCGGAGAGGTGTTTCCGGAATGTCCGCCAAGTGGTTCTGGCGTAGCTGAAAGGTGATGTTGGCGTGACCGCCAGGTGGTTCCAGCCAGCCCGGCAGGTGATTCCGGAGTGTCTGCCGTGTGGTTCTGGCGTAGCTGGCATGTGATTTTGGCATGTCCAGCAGGTGGTTCCGGCGAGCTCGGCAGGTGGTACCAGCGTGTGCGGAACATGGTTCTGGCACCTCTGAGAGATGGTTCCTGCATGCCAGGCAGGTGATTCCGGAGTGTCCGGCATGTGGTTCTGGCACCTCTGAGATGTGGGTCCGGCATGCCCTGAAGGTGGTTCCGGAGTGTCTGCCGAGTGGTTCTGGCGTATTTGGCAGGTGATTCTGGCGTGTCCAGCAGGTGGTTCTGGCGAGAGGATCACGTGGTTCCGGCATGCCCGGCAGGTGATACCGGAGTGTCCGGCATTTGGTTCTGGCACCTCTGAGAGGTGGTTCCGGAATGCCTGGCATGTGATTCCGGAGTGTCTGCCGAGTGGTTCTGGCGTTGCCGGCAGTTGATTTTGGCGTGTCCACTAGGTGGTTTTGGGGAGTGGATCAGCTGGTTCCGGCATACTCGGCAGGTTGTACCGGCGTGTCCAGAACATGGTTCTGGCAAGTCTGAGAGGTGGTTCCGGCATGCCCGACAGGTGTTTCCGGAGTGTCCGCCAAGTGGTTCCGGCGTAGCTGAAAGGTGATGTTGGCGTGACCGGCAGGTGGTTCCAGCCAGCCCGGCAGGTGATTCCAGAGTGTCTCCCGAGTGGTTCTGGTGTAGCCGGCAGGTGATTTTGGCGTGTCCAGCGGGTGGTTTTGGCGAGTCGAGCAGTTGGTTCTGGCGTGCTCAGCAGGTGCTTCCGGTGTCATTGGCATGTGGTTCCGGCATGTCTGAGAGGTGGTTCCGCCATGCCCGGCAGGTGATTCCGGAGTGTTCGCCAAGTGGTTCTGGAGTAGCCGGCAGGTGATTTTGCATGTCCGGCAATGGTTACGGCTAGTCGAGCCGGTGGTTCCGGCATGTCCAGCAGGTGGTTCCGGCATGCCCGGCAGGTGATTCCGGAGTGTCCGGCATGTGGTTCTAGCACCTCTGAGAGGTGGTTCCGGCATGCCCGGCAGATGATACCGGAGTGTCCAGCATTTGGTTCTGGCACCTGTGAGAGGTGGTTCCGGAATGCCCGGCATGTGATTCCGGAGTGTCTGCCGAGTGGTTCTGGCATAGCCGGCAGGTGATTTTGGCGTGTCCAGCAGGTGGTTCCGGCGAGCTCGGCAGGTGGTTCCGGCATGTCCGAAACATGGTTCTGGCACGTCTGAGAGATGGTTCCGGCATGCCCGGCAGGTGATTCGGGAGTGTCCGTCATGTGGTTCTGGCACCTCTGAGAGGTGGTTCCGGCATGCCCGGCAGTTGGTTATGGAGTGTCTGCCGAGTGGTTCTGGCATAGCCGGCAGGTGATTCTGGCGTGTCCAGCAGGTGGTTCTGGGGAGTGGATCATGTGGTTCCGGCATACTCGGCAGGTGGTACCGGCGTGTCCGGAACATGGTTCTGGCAAGTCTGAGAGGGGGTTCTGGCATGCCCGACATGTGATTCCGGAGTGTTCGCCAAGGCGTTCTGGCGTAGCCGGCAGGTCATTTTGCATGTCCGGCGGTGGTTCCGGCGAGTCGAGCCGGTGTTTCCGGCGTGTCCAGCAGGTGTTTCCGGTCTGTCCGGCAGGTGGTTCTGGCGTGACCGACACGAGGTTCTGGCACGTCTGAGAGTTGGTTCCGGCATGCCCGACAGGTGATTCCGGAGTGTCCGCCACGTGGTTCTGGCGTACCCGGCAGGTGATTTTGGCTTGTCTGGAGGTGTTTCTTGCAAGTCGAGCATTTGGCTCAGGCATGCTCAGCAGGTGCTTCCGGCGTGTCGGGCACGTGGTTCTGGTGTGTCTGAGAGCTGGTTCTGGCATGTCCGGCAGATTTTTCCGGAGTGTCCACAAAGTGGTTGTGGCATACCCGGCAGGTGATTTTAGCGTGTCAGGTAGGTGGTTCCAGCGAGTCGAGTAGGTGGTTCCAGCGTGCTCGGCAGGTGGTTCAGGCGGGTCTGGCAGGTTGTTTCGGTCTCTTCGGGGCGTGTTTCCGGCATCTCAGGCACATGGTTCTGGCACGTCTGAGAGGTGGTTCCGGCCGGCCTGACAGGTGTTTCCATGGTGTCCGCCAAGTGGTTCTGGCATAGCTGGCAGGTGATGTTGGCGTGACCGGCAGGTGGTTCCAGACAGCCCGGCAGGTGATTCCGGAGAGTTCACCAAATGGTTGTGGCGTAGCCGGCAGGTGATTTTGGCGTGTCCAGCAGGTGGTTTTGGCGAGTCGAGCAGGTGGTTCTGGCGTGCTCGGCAGGTGCTTCCGGAGTCATTGGCATGTGGTTCCGGCATGTCTGAGAGGCAGGTCATTTTGCATGCCCGGCAGGTGATTCCGGAGTGTTCGCCAAGTGGTTCTGACGTAGCCGGCAGGTGATTTTGCATGTCCGGCAATGGTTCCGGCGAGTCGAGCCGGTGGTTCCGGAATGTCCGGCAGGTGATTCCGGAGTGTCTGCCGTGTGGTTCTGGCGTAGCTGGCAGGTGATTTTGGCGTGTCCATCAGGTGGTTCCGGCGAGCTCGGCAGGTGGTACCAGAGTGTCCGGATAATGGTTCTGGCACGTCTGAGAGATGGTTCCGTCATGCTAGGCAGGTGATTCTGGAGTGTCCGGCATGTGGTTCTGGCACCTCTGAGAGGTGGTTCCGGCATGCCCGGCAGGTGGTTCCGGAGTGTTCGCCAAGTGGTTCTGGCGTAGCCGGCAGGTGATTTTGCATGTCCGGCAATGGTTCCGGCGAGTCGAGCCGGTGGTTCCGGCATGTCCAGCAGGTGGTTCCGGCATGCCCGGCAGGTGATTCCGGAGTGTCAGGCATGTTGTTCTGGCACCTCTGAGAGGTGGTTCCGGCATGCCCGGCAGGTGATACCGGAGTGTCCGGCATTTGGTTCTGGCACCTCTGAGAGGTGGTTCCGGAATGCCTGGCATGTGATTCCGGAGTGTCTGCCGAGTGGTTCTGGCGTTGCCGGCAGTTGATTTTGGCGTGTCCACTAGGTGGTTTTGGGGAGTGGATCAGCTGGTTCCGGCATACTCGGCAGGTTGTACCGGCGTGTCCAGAACATGGTTCTGGCAAGTCTGAGAGGTGGTTCCGGCATGCCCGACAGGTGATTCCGGAGCGTCCGCCAAGTGTTTCTGGCGTACCCGGCAGGTGATTTTGGCATGTCCGAAAGGTGTTTCTTGCGAGTCGAGCAGGTGGCTCAGGCATGCTCAGTTGGTGCTTCCGGCGTGTCAGGCACGTGCTTCTGGTGTGTCTGAGAGCTGGTTCTGGCATGTCCGGCAGATGATTCCGGAGTGTCCACCAAGTGGTTGTGGCATACCCGGCAGGTGATTTTAGCGTGTCAGGTAGGTGGTTCCGGCGAGTCGAGTAGGTGGTTCCGGCGTGCTCGGCAGGTGGTTCAAGCGGGTCTGGCAGGTGGTTTCGGTCTGTTCGGGGTGTGGTTCCGGCATCTCTGGCTCATGGTTCTGGCACGTCTGAGAGGTGGTTCCGGCCGGCCCGACAGGTGTTTCCATGGTGTCCGTCAAGTGGTCATGGCATAGCTGGCAGGTGATGTTGGCGTGACCAGCAGGTGGTTCCAGCCAACCGGGCAGGTGATTCCGAAGATTTCACCAAATGGTTGTGGCGTAGACGGCAGGTGATTTTGGAATGTCAGGAAGTTGGTTCCGGCTAGTTGAGCAGGTGGATCAGGCGTGCTCGCCAGGGGGTTCAGGCGGGTCTGGCAGGTGGTTTCGGTCTGTTCGGGGAGTGGTTCCGGCATCTCAGGCACATGTTTCTGGCACGTCTGAGATGTGGTTCCGGCCGGACGGAGAGGTGTTTCCGGAGTGTCCGCCAAGTGGTTCTGGCATAGCTGAAAGGTGATGTTGGTGTGACCGGCAGGTGGTTCCAGCCAGCCCGGCAGGTGATTCCGGAGTGTCTGCCGTGTGGTTCTGGCGTAGCTGGCAGGTGATTTTGGCGTGTACAGCAGGTGGTTCCGGCGAGCTCGGCAGGTGGTACCAGCATGTCCGGAACAAGGTTCTTGCACGTCTGAGAGATGGTTCCGGCATGCCCGGCAGGTGATTCGGGAGTGTCCGGAATGTGGTTCTGGCACCTCTGAGAGGTTGTTCCGGCATGCCCGGCAGGTGATTCCGGAGTGTTCGGCATGTGGTTCTGGCACCTCTGAGAGGTGGTTCCGGCATACCCGGCAGGTGATTCCGGAGTGTCCGGCATGCGGTTCTGGCACCTCTGAGAGGTGGTTCCGGCATGCCCGGCAGTTGGTTACGGAGTGCCTGCCAAGTGGTCCTGGTGTAGCCGGCAGGTGATTCTGGCGTATCCAGCAGGTGGTTCTGGGGAGTGGATCAGGTGGTTCCGGCATACTCGGCAGGAGGTACCGGCATGTCCGGAACATGGTTTTGGCAAGTCTGAGAGGTGGTTCCGGCAGGCCCGAGAGGTGATTCCGGAGTGTTCGCCAAGTGGTTCTGGCATAGCCGGCAGGTCATTTTGCATGTCCGGCGGTGGTTCCGGCAAGTCGAGCCAGTGGTTGCGGCGTATCCAGCAGGTGTTTCCGGTCTGTCCGGCAGGTGGTTCTGGCGTGACAGGCACGAGGTTCTGGCACGTCTGAGAGTTGGTTCCGGCCGGCCCGACAGGTGTTTCCATGGTGTCCGCCAAGTGGTTCTGGCGTAGCTGAAAGGTGATGTTGGCGTGACCAGCAGGTGGTTCCAGAGAGCCCGGCAGGTGATTCCGGAGTGTCTGCCGTGTGGTTCTGGCGTAGCTGGCAGGTGATTTTGGCGTGTCCAGCAGGTGGTTCCGGCGAGCTCTGCAGGTGGTACCAGCGTGTCCGGAACATGGTTCTGGCACGTCTGAGAGATGGTTCCATCATGCCAGGCAGGTGATTCCGGAGTGTCCGGCATTTGGGTCTGGCACCTCTGAGAGGTGGTTCCGGCATGCCCCGCAGGTGATACCGGAGTCTCCGGCATGTGGTTCTGGCACCTCTGAGAGGTGGTTCCGGCATGCCCGGCAGGTGGTTCCGGAGTGTCTGCCGACTGGTTCTGGCGTAGTCGGCAGGTGATTCTGGCGTGTCCACTAGGTGGTTCTGGGGAGTGGATCAGGTGGTTCCGGAATACTCGGCAGGTGGTACCGGCGTGTCCAGAACATGGTTCTGGCAAGTCTGAGAGGAGGTTCCGGCACCCCCGACAGGTGATTCCGGAGTGTTCGCCAAGTGGTTCTGGCGTAGCCGGCAGGTCATTTTCCATGTCCGGCGGTGGTTCCGGCGAGTCGAGCCGGTGGTTCCGGCGTGTCCGGCAGGTGCTTCTGGCGTGACCAGGACGACGTTCTGGCACGTCTGAGAGTTGGTTCCGGCATGCCCAACAGGTGATTCCGGAGTGTCCGCCACGTGGTTCTACGTACCCGGCAGGTGATTTTGGCGTGTCTGGCAGGTGCTTCTTGCAAGTCGAGCATTTGGCTCAGGCATGATCAGCAGGTGCTTCCGGCGTGTCTGGCACGTGGTTCTGGTGTGTCTGAGAGCTGGTTCTGGCATGTCCGGCAGATGATTCCGGAGTGTCCACCAAGTGGTTGTGGCATACCCGGCAGGTGATTTTAGCGTGTCAGGTAGGTGGCTCCGGCGAGTCGAGTAGGTGGTTCCGGCGTGCTCGGCAGGTGGTTCAGGCGGGTATGGCAGGTGGTTTCGGTCTGTTCGGGGAGTGGTTCCGGCATCTCAGGCACATGGTTCTGGCACGTCTGAGAGGTGGTTGCGGCCGGCCCGACAGGTGTTTCCGGAGTGTCCGCCAAGTGGTTCTGGCGTAGCTGAAAGGTGATGTTGGCGTGACCGGCAGGTGGTTCCAGCCAGCCCGGCAGGTGACTCCGGAGTGTCTGCCGAGTGGTTCTGGCGTAGCCGGCAGGTGATTTTGGCGTGTCCAGAGGGTGGTTTTGGCGAGTCGAGCAGGTGGTTCAGGCGTGCTCGGCAGGTGCTTCCGCTGTCATTGGCATGTGGTTCCGGCATGTCAGAGAGGTGGTTCCGCCATGCCCGGCAGGTGATACCGGAGTGTCCGGCATTTGGTTCTGGCACCTCTGAGAGGTTGTTCCGGAATGCCTGGCATGTGATTCCGGAGTGTCTGCCGAGTGTTTCTGGCATTGCCGGCAGTTGATTTTGGCGTGTCCACTAGGTGGTTTTGGGGAGTGGATCAGCTGGTTCCGGCATACTCGGCAGGTTGTACCGGCGTGTCCAGAACATGGTTCCGGCAAGTCTGAGAGGTGGTTCCGGCATGCCCGACAGGTGATTCCGGAGCGTCCGCCAAGTGTTTCAGGCGTACCCGGCAGGTGATTTTGGCATGTCGGACAGGTGTTTCTTGCGAGTCGAGCAGGTGGCTCAGGCATGCTCAGCTGGTGCTTCCGGCGTGTCTGGCACGTGCTTCTGGTGTGTCTGAGAGCTGGTTCTGGCATGTCCTGCAGATGATTCCGGAGTGTCCACCACGTCGTTCTTGTATACCTGGCAGGTGATTTTGGCGTGTCAGGAAGGTGGTTCCGGATAGTTGAGCAGGTGGATCAGGCTTGCTCGCCAGGGGGTTCAGGCCGGTCTGGCACGTGGTTTCGGTCTGTTCGGGGAGTGGTTCCGGCATCTCAGGCACATGGTTCTGGCACGTCTGAGAGGTGGTTGCGGCCGGTCGGAGAGGTGTTTCCGGAGTGTCCGCCAAGTGGTTCTGGCGTAGGTGAAAGGTGATGTTGGCGTGACCGGCAGGTGGTTCCAGCCAGCCCGGCAGGTGATTCCGGAGTGTCTGCCGAGTGGTTCTGCTGTATCCGGCAGGTGATTTTGGCGTGTCCAGCAGGTGGTTCCGGCGAGCTCGGCAGGTGGTACCGGCGTGTCCGGAACATGGTTCTGGCACGTCTGAGAGATGGTTCGGGCATGCCCGGCAGGTGATTCTGGAGTGTCCGGCATGTGGTTCTGGCACCTCTGAGAGGTGGTTCCCACATGCCTGGCAGATGGTTCCGGAGTGTCTGCCGAGTGGTTCTGGCGTAGTCGGCAGGTGATTCTGGGGTGTCCAGCAGGTGGTTCTGGGTAGTGGATCAGGTGGTTCCGGGATACTCGGCAGGTAGTACCGGCGTGTCCGGAACATGGTTCTGGCAAGTCTGGGAGGTGGTTCCGGCATGCCCGACAGGTGTTTCCGGAGTGTCCGCCAAGTTGTTCCGGCGTAGCTGAAAGGTGATGTTGGCGTGACCGGCAGGTGGTTCCAGCCAGCCCGGCAGGTGATTCCGGAGTGTCTGCCGAGTGGTTCTGGTGTAGCCGGCAGGTGATTTTGGCGTGTCCAGCGGGTGGTTTTGGCGAGTCGAGCAGTTGGTTCTGGCGTGCTCGGCAGGTGCTTCCGGTGTCATTGGCATGTGGTTCCGGCATGTCTGAGAGGTGGTTCCGCCATGCCCGGCAGGTGATTCCGGAGTGTTCGCCAAGTGGTTCTGGAGTAGCCGGCAGGTGATTTTGCATGTCCGGCAATGGTTACGGCTAGTCGAGCCGGTGGTTCCGGCATGTCCAGCAGGTGGTTCCGGCATGCCCGGCAGGTGATTCCGGAGTGTCCGGCATGTGGTTCTGGCACCTCTGAGAGGTGGTTCCGGCATGCCCGGCAGATGATACCGGAGTGTCCAGCATTTGGTTCTGGCACCTGTGAGAGGTGGTTCCGGAATGCCCGGCATGTGATTCCGGAGTGTCTGCCGAGTGGTTCTGGCATAGCCGGCAGGTGATTTTGGCGTGTCCAGCAGGTGGTTCCGGCGAGCTCGGCAGGTGGTTCCGGCATGTCCGGGACATGGTTCTGGCACGTCTGAGAGATGGTTCCGGCATGCCCGGCAGGTGATTCGGGAGTGTCCGTCATGTGGTTCTGGCACCTCTGAGAGGTGGTTCCGGCATGCCCGGCAGTTGGTTATGGAGTGTCTGCCGAGTGGTTCTGGCATAGCCGGCAGGTGATTCTGGCGTGTCCAGCAGGTGGTTCTGGGGAGTGGATCATGTGGTTCCGGCATACTCGGCAGGTGGTACCGGCGTGTCCGGAACATGGTTCTGGCAAGTCTGAGAGGGGGTTCTGGCATGCCCGACATGTGATTCCGGAGTGTTCGCCAAGGCGTTCTGGCGTAGCCGGCAGGTCATTTTGCATGTCCGGCGGTGGTTCCGGCGAGTCGAGCCGGTGTTTCCGGCGTGTCCAGCAGGTGTTTCCGGTCTGTCCGGCAGGTGGTTCTGGCGTGACCGACACGAGGTTCTGGCACGTCTGAGAGTTGGTTCCGGCATGCCCGACAGGTGATGCCGGAGTGTCTGCCACGTGGTTCTACGTACCCGGCAGGTGATTTTGGCGTGTCTGGCAGGTGCTTCTTGCAAGTCGAGCATTTGGCTCAGGCATGCTCAGCAGGTGCTTCCGGCGTGTCGGGCACGTGGTTCTGGTGTGTCTGAGAGCTGGTTCTGGCATGTCCGGCAGATGATTCCGGAGTGTCCACCAAGTGGTTGTGGCATACCCGGCAGGTGATTTTAGCGTGTCAGGTACGTGGTTCCAGCGAGTCGAGTAGGTGGTTCCGGACTGCTCGGCAGGTTGTTCAGGCGGGTCTGGCAGGTGGTTTCGTCTGTTCGGGGTGTGGTTCCGGCATCTCAGGCAAATGGTTCTGGCACGTCTGATAGGTGGTTCCGGCCGGCACGACAGGTGTTTTCATGGTGTCCGCCAAGTGGTTCTGGCATAGCTGGCAGGTGATGTTGGCGTGACCGGCAGGTGGTTCCAGCCAGCCCGGCAGGTGATTCGGAAGTGTTCACCAAATGGTTGTGGCGTAGCCGGAATGTGATTTTGGCATGTCCAGCGGGTGGTTTTGGCGAGTCGAGCAGGTGGTTCTGGCGTGCTCGGCAGGTGCTTCCGGTGTCATTGTCATGTGGTTCCGGCATGTCTGAGAGGTGGTTCCGCCATGCCCGGCAGTTGATTCCGGAGTGTTCCCCAAGTTGTTCTGGCGTAGCCGGCAGGTGATTTTGCATGTCCGGCAATGGTTCCGGCGAGTCGAGCCGGTGGTTCCGGCATGTCCGGCAGGTGGTTACGCCATGCCCGGCAGGTGATTCCGGAGTGTCCGGCATGTGGTTCCAGCATGCCCGGCAGGTGATTCCGGAGTGTCCGGCATGTGTTTCTGGCACCTCTAAGAGGTGGTTCCTGCATGCCCGGCAGGTGATACCAGAGTCTCCGGCATTTGGCTCTGGCACCTCTGAGAGGTGGTTCCGGAATGCCTGGCATGTCATTCCGGAGTGTCTGCCGAGTGGTTCTGGCGTAGCCGGCAGTTGATTTTGGCGTGTCCACTAGGTGGTTGTGGGGAGTGGATCAGCTGGTTCCGGCATACTCGGCAGGTTGTACCGGCGTGTCCAGAACATGGTTCTGGCAAGTCTGAGAGGTGGTTCCGGCACGCCCGACACGTGATTCCGGAGCGTCCGCCAAGTGTTTCTGGCGTACCCGGCAGGTGATTTTGGCATGTCCGAAAGATGTTTCTTGCAAGTCGACCAGGTGGCTCAGACATGCTCAGCTGGTGCTTCCGGCGTCTCTGGCACGTGGTTGTGGTGTGTCTGAGAGCTGGTTTTGGCATGTCCGGCAGATGATTCCGGAGTGTCCACCAAGCGGTTCTGGTATACCTGGCAGGCGATTTTAGCGTGTCAGGAAGGTGGTTCCGGCCAGTTGAGCAGGTGGATCAGGCGTCCTCGCTAGGGGGTTCAGGCGGGTCTGGCAGGTGGTTTTGGTCTGTTCGGGGTGTGGTTCCGCCATCTCAGGCTCATGGTTCTGGCACGTCTGAGAGGTGGTTCCGGCTGGCCCGACAGGTGTTTCCATGGTGTCCGCCAAGAGGTTCTGGTACAGCTGGCAGGTGATATTGGCGTGACCGGCAGGAGGTTCCAGCCAGCCCGGCAGGTGATTCCGGAGTGTCTGCCGAGTGGTTCTGTAGTAGCTGGCAGGTGATTTTGGCATGTCCAGCAGGTGGTTCCGGCGAGCTCGGCAGGTGGTACCGGCGTGTCCGGAACATGGTTCTGGCACGTCTGAGAGATGGTTCCGGCATGCCCGTCAGGTGATTCCGGAGTGTCCGGCATGTGGTTCTGGCACCTCTGAGAGGTGGTTCCGGCATGCCAGGCAGGTGATTCTGGAGTGTTCGGCAAGTGGTTCTGGAACCTCTGAGAGGTGGTTCCGGCATGCCCGGCAGGTGGTTCCGGAGTGTCTGCCGAATGGTTCTGGCGTAGTCGGCAGGTGATTCTGGCGTGTCCAGCAGGTGGTTCTGGGGAGTGGAACAGTTGGTTCCGGCATACTCGGCAGGTGGTACCGGCGTGTAAGGAACATGGTTCTGGCAAGTCTGAGAGGCGGTTCCGGCATGCCCGACAGGTGATTCCGGAGTGTTCGCCAAGTGGTTCTGGCGTAGCCGGCAGGTCATTTTGCATGTCCGGCGGTGGTTCTGGTGAGTCGAGCCGGTGGTTCCGGCGTGTCCGACAGGTGGTTCTGGCGTGACCGGCACGAGGTTCTGGCACGTCTGAGAGTTGGTTCCGGCATGCCCGACAGGTGATTCCGGAGTGTCCGCAACGTGGTTCTGGCGTACCCGGCAGGTGATTTTGGCGTGTCTGGCAGGTGTTTCTTGCCAGACGAGCATTTGGCTCAGGCATTCTCAGCAGGTGCTTCCGGCGTGTCTGGCACGCGGTTCTGGTGAGTCTGAGAGCTGGTTCTGGCATGTCCGGCAGATGATTCCGGTGTGTCCAACAAGTGGTTCTGGTATACCTGACAGGCGATTTTGGCGTGTCAGGCAGGTGGTTCCGGCTAGTTGAGCAGGTGGATCAGGCGTGCTCCCCAGGCGGTTCAGGCGGGTCTGGCACGTGGTTTCGGTCTGTTCGGGGAGTGGTTCCGGCATCTCAGGCACATGGTTCTGGCACGTCTGAGAGGTGGTTGTGGCCGGCCCGACAGGTGTTTCCGGAGTGTCCGCCAAGTGGTTCCGGCGTAGCTGAAAGGTGATGTTGGCGTGACCGGCAGGTGGTTCCAGCCAGCCCGGCAGGTGATTCCGGAGTGTCTCCCGAGTGGTTCTGGTGTAGCCGGCAGGTGATTTTGGCGTGTCCAGCGGGTGGTTTTCGCGAGTCGAGCAGTTGGTTCTGGCGTGCTCGGCAGGTGCTTCCGGTGTCATTGGCATGCGGTTCCGGCATGTCTGAGAGGTGGTTCCGCCATTCCCGGCGGGTGATTCCGGAGTGTTCGCCAAGTGGTTCTGGAGTAGCCGGCAGGTGATTTTGCATGTCCGGCAATGGTTACGGCTAGTCGAGCCGGTGGTTCCGGCATGTCCAGCAGGTGGTTCCGGCATGCCCGGCAGGTGATTCCGGAGTGTCCGGCATGTGGTTCTGGCACCTCTGAGAGGTGGTTCCGGCATGCCCGGCAGATGATACCGGAGTGTCCAGCATTTGGTTCTGGCACCTGTGAGAGGTGGTTCCGGAATGCCCGGCATGTGATTCCGGAGTGTCTGCCGAGTGGTTCTGGCATAGCCGGCAGGTGATTCTGGCGTGTCCAGCAGGTGGTTCTGGGGAGTGGATCATGTGGTTCCGGCATACTCGGCAGGTGGTACCGGCGTGTCCGGAACATGGTTCTGGCAAGTCTGAGAGGGGGTTCTGGCATGCCCGACATGTGATTCCGGAGTGTTCGCCAAGGCGTTCTGGCGTAGCCGGCAGGTCATTTTGCATGTCCGGCGGTGGTTCCGGCGAGTCGAGCCGGTGTTTCCGGCGTGTCCAGCAGGTGTTTCCGGTCTGTCCGGCAGGTGGTTCTGGCGTGAACGACACGAGGTTCTGGCACGTCTGAGAGTTGGTTCCGGCATGCCCGACAGGTGATTCCGGAGTGTCTGCCACGTGGTTCTACGTACCCGGCAGGTGATTTTGGCGTGTCTGGCAGCTGCTTCTTGCAAGTCGAGCATTTGGCTCAGTCATGCTCAGCAGGTGCTTCCGGCGTGTCGGGCACGTGGTTCTGGTGTGTCTGAGAGCTGGTTCTGGCATGTCCGGCAGATGATTCCGGAGTGTCCACCAAGTGGTTGTGGCATACCCGGCAGGTGATTTTAGCGTGTCAGGTACGTGGTTCCAGCGAGTCGAGTAGGTGGTTCCGGAGTGCTCGGCAGGTTGTTCAGGCGGGTCTGGCAGGTGGTTTCGTCTGTTCGGGGTGTGGTTCCGGCATCTCAGGCACATGGTTCTGGCACGTCTGATAGGTGGTTCCGGCCGGCATGACAGGTGTTTTCATGGTGTCCGCCAAGTGGTTCTGGCATAGCTGGCAGGTGATGTTGGCGTGACCGGCAGGTGGTTCCAGCCAGCCCGGCAGGTGATTCGGAAGTGTTCACCAAATGGTTGTGGCGTAGCCGGAATGTGATTTTGGCATGTCCAGCAGGTGGTTTTGGCGAGTCGAGCAGGTGGTTCTGGCGTGCTCGGCAGGTGCTTCCGGTGTCATTGTCATGTGGTTCCGGCATGTCTGAGAGGTGGTTCCGCCATGCCCGGCAGTTGATTCCGGAGTGTTCCCCAAGTTGTTCTGGCGTAGCCGGCAGGTGATTTTGCATGTCCGGCAATGGTTCCGGCGAGTCGAGCCGGTGGTTCCGGCATGTCCGGCAGGTGGTTCCGCCATGCCCGGCAGGTGATTCCGGAGTGTCCGGCATGTGGTTCCAGCATGCCCGGCAGGTGATTCCGGAGTGTCCGGCATGTGGTTCTGGCACCTCTAAGAGGTGGTTCCTGCATGCCCGGCAGGTGATACCAGAGTCTCCGGCATTTGGCTCTGGCACCTCTGAGAGGTGGTTCCGGAATGCCTGGCATGTCATTCCGGAGTGTCTGCCGAGTGGTTCTGGCGTAGCCGGCAGTTGATTTTGGCGTGTCCACTAGGTGGTTGTGGGGAGTGGATCAGCTGGTTCCGGCATACTCGGCAGGTTGTACCGGCGTGTCCAGAACATGGTTCTGGCAAGTCTGAGAGGTGGTTCCGGCACGCCCGACACGTGATTCCGGAGTGTCCGCCAAGTGTTTCTGGCGTACCCGGCAGGTGATTTTGGCATGTCCGAAAGATGTTTCTTGCAAGTCGACCAGGTGGCTCAGACATGCTCAGCTGGTGCTTCCGGCGTCTCTGGCACGTGGTTGTGGTGTGTCTGAGAGCTGGTTTTGGCATGTCCGGCAGATGATTCCGGAGTGTCCACCAAGCGGTTCTGGTATACCTGGCAGGCGATTTTAGCGTGTCAGGAAGGTGGTTCCGGCCAGTTGAGCAGGTGGATCAGGCGTCCTCGCTAGGGGGTTCAGGCGGGTCTGGCAGGTGGTTTTGGTCTGTTCGGGGAGTGGTTCCGCCATCTCAGGCTCATGGTTCTGGCACGTCTGAGAGGTGGTTCCGGCTGGCCCGACAGGTGTTTCCATGGTGTCCGCCAAGAGGTTCTGGTACAGCTGGCAGGTGATATTGGCGTGACCGGCAGGAGGTTCCAGCCAGCCCGGCAGGTGATTCCGGAGTGTCTGCCGAGTGGTTCTGTAGTAGCTGGCAGGTGATTTTGGCATGTCCAGCAGGTGGTTCCGGCGAGCTCGGCAGGTGGTACCGGCGTGTCCGGAACATGGTTCTGGCACGTCTGAGAGATGGTTCCGGCATGCCCGTCAGGTGATTCCGGAGTGTCCGGCATGTGGTTCTGGCACCTCTGAGAGGTGGTTCCGCCATGCCAGGCAGGTGATTCTGGAGTGTTTGGCAAGTGGTTCTGGAACCTCTGAGAGGTGGTTCCGGCATGCCCGGCAGGTGGTTCCGGAGTGTCTGCCGAATGGTTCTGGCGTAGTCGGCAGGTGATTCTGGCTTGTCCAGCAGGTGGTTCTGGGGAGTGGAACAGTTGGTTCCGGCATACTCGGCAGGTGGTACCGGCGTGTAAGGAACATGGTTCTGGCAAGTCTGAGAGGCGGTTCCGGCATGCCCGACAGGTGATTCCGGAGTGTTCGCCAAGTGGTTCTGGCGTAGCCGGCAGGTCATTTTGCATGTCCGGCGGTGGTTCTGGCGAGTCGAGCCGGTGGTTCCGGCGTGTCCGTCAGGTGGTTCTGGCGTGACCGTCACGAGGTTCTGGCACGTCTGAGAGTTGGTTCCGGCATGCCCGAAAGGTGATTCCGGAGTGTCTGCCCCGTGGTTCTGGCGTACCCGGCAGGTGATTTTGGCGTGTCTGGCAGGTGTTTCTGGCAAGTCGAGCATTTGGCTCAGGCATGATCAGCAGGTGCTTCCGGCGTGTCTGGCACGTGGTTCTGGTGTGTCTGAGAGCTGGTTCTGGCATGTCCGGCAGATGATTCCGGAGTGTCCACCAAGTGGTTGTGGCATACCCGGCAGGTGATTTTAGCGTGTCAGGTAGGTGGCTCCGGCGAGTCGAGCAGGTGGTTCCGGCGTGCTCGGCAGGTGGTTCAGGCGGGTCTGGCAGGTGGTTTCGGTCTGTTCGGGGAGTGGTTCCGGCATCTCAGGCACATGGTTCTGGCACATCTGAGAGGTGGTTGCGGCCGGCCCAACAGGTGTTTCCGGAGTGTCCGCCAAGTGGTTCTGGCGTAGCTGAAAGGTGATTTTGGCGTGACCGGCAGGTGGTTCCAGCCAGCCCGGCAGGTGACACCGGAGTGTCTGCCGAGTGGTTCTGGCGTAGCCGGCAGGTGATTTTGCATGTCCGGCAATGGTTCCGGCGAGTCGAGCCGGTGGTTCCGGCATGTCCAGCAGGTGGTTCCGGCATGCCCGGCAGGTGATTCCGGAGTGTCAGACATGTTGTTCTGGCACCTCTGAGAGGTGGTTCCGGCATGCCCGGCAGGTGATACCGGAGTGTCCGGCATTTGGTTCTGGCACCTCTGAGAGGTGGTTCCGGAATGCCTGGCATGTGATTCCGGAGTGTCTGCCGAGTGGTTCTGGCGTTGCCGGCAGTTGATTTTGGCGTGTCCACTAGGTGGTTTTGGGGAGTGGATCAGCTGGTTCCGGCATACTCGGCAGGTTGTACCGGCGTGTCCAGAACATGGTTCTGGCAAGTCTGAGAGGTGGTTCCGGCATGCCCGACAGGTGATTCCGGAGCGTCCGCCAAGTGTTTCTGGCGTACCCGGCAGGTGATTTTGGCATGTCCGAAAGGTGTTTCTTGCGAGTCGAGCAGGTGGCTCAGGCATGCTCAGCTGGTGCTTCCGGCGTCTCTGGCACGTGCTTCTGGTGTGTCTGAGAGCTGGTTCTGGCATGTCCGGCAGATGATTCCGAAGTGTCCACCAAGTGGTTCTTGTATACCTGGCAGGTGATTTTGGCGTGTCAGGAAGGTGGTTCCGGATAGTTGAGCAGGTGGATCAGGCGTGCTCGCCAGGGGGTTCAGGCGGGTCTGGCACGTGGTTTCGGTCTGTTCGGGGAGTGGTACCGGCATCTCAGGCACATGGATCTGGCACGTCTGAGAGGTGGTTGCGGCTGGCCCGACTGGTGTTTCCGGAGTGTCCGCCAAGTGGTTCTGGCGAAGGTGAAAGGTGATGTTGGCGTGACCGGCAGGTGGTTCCAGCCAGCCCGGCAGGTGATTCCGGAGTGTCTGCCGAGTGGTTCTGCTGTAGCCGGCAGGTGATTTTGGCGTGTCCAGCAGGTGGTTCCGGCGAGCTCGGCAGGTGGTACCGGCGTGTCCGGAACATGGTTCTGGCACGTCTGAGAGATGGTTCGGGCATGCCCGGCAGGTGATTCTGGAGTGTCCGGCATGTGGTTCTAGCACCTCTGAGAGGTGGTTCCGACATGCCCGGCAGGTGGTACCGGAGTGTCTGCCGAGTGGTTCTGGCGTAGTCGGCAGGTGATTCTGGGGTGTCCAGCAGGTGGTTCTGGGTAGTGGATCAGGTGGTTCCGGCATACTCGGCAGGTAGTACTGGCGTGTCCGGAACATGGTTCTGGCAAGTCTGAGAGGTGGTTCCGGCATGCCCGATAGGTGTTTCCGGAGTGTCCGCCAAGTGGTTCCGGCGTAGCTGAAATGTGATGTTGGCGTGACCGGCAGGTGGTTCCAGCCAGCCCGGCAGGTGATTCCGGAGTGTCTGCCGAGTGGTTCTGGTGTAGCCGGCAGGTGATTTTGGCGTGTCCAGCGGGTGGTTTTGGCGAGTCGAGCAGTTGGTTCTGGCGTGCTCGGCAGGTGCTTCCGGTGTCATTGGCATGCGGTTCCGGCATGTCTGAGAGGTGGTTCAGCCATTCCCGGCGGGTGATTCCGGAGTGTTCGCCAAGTGGTTCTGGAGTAGCCGGCAGGTGATTTTGCATGTCCCGCAATGGTTACGGCTAGTCGAGCCGGTGGTTCCGGCATGTCCAGCAGGTGGTTCTGGCATGCCCGGCAGGTGATTCCGGAGTGTCCGGCATGTGGTTCTGGCACCTCTGAGAGGTGGTTCCGGCATGCCCGGCAGATGATACCGGAGTGTCCAGCATTGGGTTCTGGCACCTGTGAGAGGTGGTTCCGGAATTCCCGGCATGTGATTCCGGAGTGTCTGCCGAGTGGTTCTGGCATAGCCGGCAGGTGATTTTGGCGTGTCCAGCAGGTGGTTCCGGCGAGCTCGGCAGGTGGTTCCGGCATGTCCGGGACATGGTTCTGGCACGTCTGAGAGATGGTTCCGGCATGCCCGGCAGGTGATTCCGGAGTGTCCGTCATGTGGTTCTGGCACCTCTGAGAGGTGGTTCCGGCATGCCCGGCAGTTGGTTATGGAGTGTCTGCCGAGTGGTTCTGGCGTAGCCGGCAGGTGATTCTGGCGTGTCCAGCAGGTGGTTCTGGGGAGTGGATCATGTGGTTCCGGCATACTCGGCAGGTGGTACCGGCGTGTCCGGAACATGGTTCTGGCAAGTCTGAGAGGTGGTTCTGGCATGCCCGACATGTGATTCCGGAGTGTTCGCCAAGGCGTTCTGGCGTAGCCGGCAGGTCATTTTGCATGTCCGGCGGTGGTTCCGGCGAGTCGAGCCGGTGGTTCCGGCGTGTCCAGCAGGTGTTTCCGGTCTGTCCGGCAGGTGGTTCTGGCGTGACCGACAAGAGGTTCTGGCACGTCTGAGAGTTGGTTCCGGCATGCCCGACAGGTGATTCCGGAGTGTCCGCCACGTGGTTCTGGCGTACCCGGCAGGTGATTTTGGCTTGTCTGGCAGGTGTTTCTTTCAAGTCGAGCATTTGGCTCAGGCATGCTCAGCAGGTGCTTCCGGCGTGTCTGTCACGTGGTTCTGGTGTGTCTGAGAGCTGGTTCTGGCATTTCCGGCAGATTTTTCCGGAGTGTCCACAAAATGGTTGTGGCATACCCGGCAGGTGATTTTAGCGTATCAGGTAGGTGGTTCCAGCGAGTCGAGTAGGTGGTTCCAGCGTGCTCGGCAGGTGGTTCAGGCGCGTCTGGCAGGTTGTTTCGGTCTCTTCGGGGCGTGGTTCTGTCATCTCAGGCACATGGTTCTGGCACGTCTGAGAGGTGGTTCCGGCCGGCCCGACAGGTGTTTCCATGGTGTCCGCCAATTGGTTCTGGCATAGCTGGCAGGTGATGTTGGCGTGACCGGCAGGTGGTTCCAGACAGCCCGGCAGGTGATTCCGGAGACTTCACCAAATGGTTGTGGCGTAGCCGGCAGGTGATTTTGGCGTGTCCAGCAGGTGGTTTTGGCGAGTCGAGCAGGTGGTTCTGGCGTGCTCGGCAGGTGCTTCCGGATTCATTGGCATGTGGTTCCGGCATGTCTGAGAGGCAGGTCATTTTGCATGCCCGGCAGGTGATTCCGGAGTGTTCGCCAAGTGGTTCTGGCGTAGCCGGCAGGTGATTTTGCATGTCCGGCAATGGTTCCAGCGAGTCGAGCCGGTGGTTCCGGCATGTCCGGCAGGTGATTCCTGCATGTCCAGCAGGTGGTTCCGGCATGCCCGTAGGTGATTCCTTAGTGTCCGGCATGTGGTTCTGGCACCTCTGAGAGGTGGTTCCAGCATGCCCGGCAGGTGATACCGGAGTCTCCGGCATTTGGTTCTGGCACCTCTGAGAGGTGGTTCCGGAATGCCTGGCATGTGATTCCGGAGTGTCTGCCGTGTGGTTCTGGCGTAGCTGGCAGGTGATTTTGGCGTGTCCATCAGGTGGTTCCGGCGAGCTCGGCAGGTGGTACCAGAGTGTCCGGATCATGGTTCTGGCACGTCTGAGAGATGGTTCCGTCATGCTAGGCAGGTGATTCTGGAGTGTCCGGCATGTGGTTCTGGCACCTCTGAGAGGTGATTCCGGCATGCCCGGCAGGTGGTTCCGCAGTGTTCGCCAAGTGGTTGTGGCGTAGCCGGCAGGTGATTTTGCATGTCCGGCAATGGTTCCGGCGAGTCGAGCCGGTGGTTCCGGCATGTCCAGCAGGTGGTTCCGGCATGCCCGGCAGGTGATTCCGGAGTCTCCGGCATGTTGTTCTGGCATCTCTGAGAGGTGGTTCCGGCATGCCCGGCAGGTGATACCGGAGTGTCCGGCATTTGGTTCTGGCACCTCTGAGAGGTGGTTCCGGAATGCCTGGCATGTGATTCCAGAGTGTCTGCCGAGTGGTTCTGGCGTTGCCGGCAGTTGATTTTGGCGTGTCCACTAGGTGGTTTTGGGGAGTGGATCAGCTGGTTCCGGCATACTCGGCAGGTTGTACCGGCGTGTCCAGAACATGGTTCTGGCAAGTCTGAGAGGTGGTTCCGGCACGCCCGACAGGTGATTCCGGAGCGTCCGCCAAGTGTTTCTGGCGTACCCGGCAGGTGATTTTGGCATGTCCGAAAGGTGTTTCTTGCGAGTCGAGCAGGTGGCTCAGGCATGCTCAGCTGGTGCTTCCGGCGTGTCTGGCACGTGCTTCTGGTGTGTCTGAGAGCTGGTTCTGGCATGTCCGGCAGATGATTCCGGAGTGTCCACCAAGTGGTTGTGGCATACCCGGCAGGTGATTTTAGCGTGTCAGGTAGGTGGTTCCGGCGAGTCGAGTAGGTGGTTCCGGCGTGCTCGGCAGGTGGTTCAAGCAGGTCTGGCAGGTGGTTTCGGTCTCTTCGGGGTGTGGTTCCGGCATCTCTGGCTCATGGTTCTGGCACGTCTGAGAGGTGGTTACGGCCGGCCCGACAGGTGTTTCCATGGTGTCCGTCAAGTGGTCATGGCATAGCTGGCAGGTGATGTTGGCGTGACCAGCAGGTGGTTCCAGCCAACCGGGCAGGTGATTCCGAAGATTTCACCAAATGGTTGTGGCGTAGACGGCAGGTGATTTTGGAATGTCAGGAAGTTGGTTCCGGCTAGTTGAGCAGGTGGATCAGGCGTGCTCGCCAGGGGGTTCAGGCGGGTCTGGCACGTGGTTTCGGTCTGTTCGGGGAGTGGTTCCGGCATCTCAGGCACATGGTTCTGGCACGTCTGACAGGTGGTTGTGGCCGGCCCGACAGGTGATTCCGGAGTGTCCGCCAAGTGGTTCTGGCGTAGCTGAAAGGTGATGTTGGCGTGACCGGCAGGTGGTTCCAGCCAGCCCGGCAGGTGATTCCGGAGTGTCTGCCGAGTGGTTCTGGCGTTGCCGGCAGTTGATTTTGGCGTGTCCACTAGGTGGTTTTGGGGAGTGGATCAGCTGGTTCCGGCATACTCGGCAGGTTGTACCGGCGTGTCCAGAACATGGTTCCGGCAAGTCTGAGAGGTGGTTCCGGCATGCCCGACAGGTGATTCCGGAGCATCCGCCAAGTGTTTCTGGCGTACCCGGCAGGTGATTTTGGCATGTCCGACAGGTGTTTCTTGCGAGTCGAGCAGGTGGCTCAGGCATGCTCAGCTGGTGCTTCCGGCGTCTCTGGCACGTGCTTCTGGTGTGTCTGAGAGCCGGTTCTGGCATGTCCTGCAGATGATTCCGGAGTGTCCACCACGTCGTTCTTGTATACCTGGCAGGTGATTTTGGCGTGTCAGGAAGGTGGTTCCGGATAGTTGAGCAGGTGGATCAGGCGTGCTCCCCAGGCGGTTCAGGCGGGTCTGGCACGTGGTTTCGGTCTGTTCGGGGAGTGGTTCCGGCATCTCAGGCACATGGTTCTGGCACGTCTGAGATGTGGTTGCGGCCGGTCGGAGAGGTGTTTCCGGAGTGTCCGCCAAGTGGTTCTGGCGTAGGTGAAAGGTGATGTTGGCGTGACCGGCAGGTGGTTCCAGCCAGCCCTGCAGGTGATTCCGGAGTGTCTGCCGAGTGGTTCTGCTGTAGCCGGCAGGTGATTTTGGCGTGTCCAGCAGGTGGTTCCGGCGAGCTCGGCAGGTGGTACCGGCGTGTCCGGAACATGGTTCTGGCACGTCTGAGAGATGGTTCGGGCATGCCCGGCAGGTGATTCTGGAGTGTCCGGCATGTGGTTCTGGCACCTCTGAGAGGTGGTTCCGACATGCCCGGCAGGTGGTTCCGGAGTGTCTGCCGAGTGGTTCTGGCGTAGTCGGCAGGTGATTCTGGGGTGTCCAGCAGGTGGTTCTGGGTAGTGGATCAGGTGGTTCCGGCATACTCGGCAGGTAGTACTGGCGTGTCCGGAACATGGTTCTGGCAAGTCTGGGAGGTGGTTCCGGCATGCCCGACAGGTGTTTCCGGAGTGTCCGCCAAGTTGTTCCGGCGTAGCTGAAAGGTGATGTTGGCGTGACCGGCAGGTGGTTCCCGCCAGCCCGGCAGGTGATTCCGGAGTGTCTGCCGAGTGGTTCTGGTGTAGCCGGCAGGTGATTTTGGCGTGTCCAGCGGGTGGTTTTGGCGAGTCGAGCAGTTGGTTCTGGCGTGCTCGGCAGGTGCTTCCGGTGTCATTGGCATGTGGTTCCGGCATGTCTGAGAGGTGGTTCCGCCATGCCCGGCAGGTGATTCCGGAGTGTTCGCCAAGTGGTTCTGGAGTAGCCGGCAGGTGATTTTGCATGTCCGGCAATGGTTACGGCTAGTCGAGCCGGTGGTTCCGGCATGTCCAGCAGGTGGTTCCGGCATGCCCGGCAGGTGATTCCGGAGTGTCCGGCATGTGGTTCTGGCACCTCTGAGAGGTGGTTCCGGCATGCCCGGCAGATGATACCGGAGTGTCCAGCATTTGGTTCTGGCACCTGTGAGAGGTGGTTCCGGAATGCCCGGCATGTGATTCCGGAGTGTCTGCCGAGTGGTTCTGGCATAGCCGGCAGGTGATTTTGGCGTGTCCAGCAGGTGGTTCCGGCGAGCTCGGCAGGTGGTTCCGGCATGTCCGGGACATGGTTCTGGCACGTCTGAGAGATGGTTCCTGCATGCCCGGCAGGTGATTCCGGAGTGTCCGTCATGTGGTTCTGGCACCTCTGAGAGGTGGTTCCGGCATGCCCGGCAGTTGGTTATGGAGTGTCTGCCGAGTGGTTCTGGCGTAGCCGGCAGGTGATTCTGGCGTATCTAGCAGGTGGTTTTGGGGAGTGGATAAGGTGGTTCCGGCATACTCGGCAGGTGGTACCGGCGTGTCCGGAACTTGGTTCTGGCAAGTCTGAGAGGTGGTTCCGGCATGCCCGACAGTTGATTCCCGAGTGTTCGCCAAGTGGTTCTGGCGTAGCCGGCAGGTCATTTTGCATGTCCGGCGGTGGTTCCGGCGAGTCGAGCAGGTGGTTCCGGCGTGTCCGGCAGGTGCTTCTGGCGTGACCGGCTCGAGGTTCTGGCACGTCTGAGAGTTGGTTCCGGCATGCCCGACAGGTGATGCCGGAGTGTCTGCCACGTGGTTCTACGTACCCGGCAGGTGATTTTGGCGTGTCTGGCAGGTGCTTCTTGTAAGTCGAGCATTTGGCTCAGGCATGCTCAGCAGGTGCTTCCGGCGTGTCTGTCACGTGGTTCTGGTGTGTCTGAGAGCTGGTTCTGGCATGTCCGGCAGATGATTCCGGAGTGTCCACCAAGTGGTTGTGGCATACCCGGCAGGTGATTTTAGCGTGTCAGGTACGTGGTTCCCGGCGAGTCGAGTAGGTGGTTCCGGAGTGCTCGGCATGTGGTTCAGGCGGGTCTGGCAGGTGGTTTCGTCTGTTCGGGGTGTGGTTCCGGCATCTCAGGCACATGGTTCTGGCACGTCTGATAGGTGGTTCCGGCCGGGACGACAGGTGTTTTCATGGTGTCCGCCAAGTGGTTCTGGCATAGCTGACAGGTGATGTTGGCGTGACCGGCAGGTGGTTCCAGCCAGCCCGGCAGGTGATTCGGAAGTGTTCACCAAATGGTTGTGGCATAGCCGGAATGTGATTTTGGCATGTCCAGCAGGTGGTTTTGGCGAGTCGAGCAGGTGGTTCTGGCGTGCTCGGCAGTTGCTTCCGGTGTCATTGTCATGTGGTTCCGGCATGTCTGAGAGGTGGTTCCGCCATGCCCGGCAGTTGATTCCGGAGTGTTCCCCAAGTTGTTCTGGCGTAGCCGGCAGGTGATTTTGCATGTCCGGCAATGGTTCCGGCGAGTCGAGCCGGTGGTTCCGGCATGTCCGGCAGGTGGTTCCGCCATGCCCGGCAGGTGATTCCGGAGTGTCCGGCATGTGGTTCCAGCACGCCCGGCAGGTGATTCCGGAGTGTCCGGCATGTGTTTCTGGCACCTCTAAGAGGTGGTTCCTGCATGCCCGGCAGGTGATACCAGAGTCTCCGGCATTTGGCTCTGGCACCTCTGAGAGGTGGTTCCGGAATGCCTGGCATGTCATTCCGGAGTGTCTGCCGAGTGGTTCTGGCGTAGCCGGCAGTTGATTTTGGCGTGTCCACTAGGTGGTTGTGGGGAGTGGATCAGCTGGTTCCGGCATACTCGGCAGGTTGTACCGGCGTGTCCAGAACATGGTTCTGGCAAGTCTGAGAGGTGGTTCCGGCACGCCCGACACGTGATTCCGGAGCGTCCGCCAAGTGTTTCTGGCGTACCCGGCAGGTGATTTTGGCATGTCCGAAAGATGTTTCTTGCAAGTCGACCAGGTGGCTCAGACATGCTCAGCTGGTGCTTCCGGCGTCTCTGGCACGTGGTTGTGGTGTGTCTGAGAGCTGGTTCTGGCATGTCCGGCAGATGATTCCGGAGTGTCCAACAAGTGGTTCTGGTATACCTGACAGGCGATTTTGGCGTGTCAGGCAGGTGGTTCCGGCGAGTCGAGCAGGTGGATCAGGCGTGCTCCCCAGGCGGTTCAGGCGGGTCTGGCACGTGGTTTCGGTCTGTTCGGGGAGTGGTTCCGGCATCTCAGGCACATGGTTCTGGCACGTCTGAGAGGTGGTTGTGGCCGGCCCGACAGGTGATTCCGGAGTGTCCGCCAAGTGGTTCTGGCGTAGCTGAAAGGTGATGTTGGCGTGACCGGCAGGTGGTTCCAGCCAGCCCGGCAGGTGATTCCGGAGTGTCTGCCGAGTGGTTCTGGCGTAGCCGGCACGTGATTTTGGCGTGTCCAGCAGGTGGTTCTGGCGAGCTCGGCAGGTGGTACCGGCGTGTCCGGAACATGGTTCTGGCGCATCTGAGAGATGGTTCCGGCATGCCCGGCAGGTGATTACGGAGTGTCCGGCATGTGGTTCTGGCACCTCTGAGAGGTGGTTCCGGCATGCCCGGCAGGTGGTTCCGGAGTGTCTGCCGAGTGGTTCTGGCGTAGCCGGCAGGTGATTCTGGCGTGTCCAGCAGGTGGTTCTGGGGAGTGGATCATGTGGTTCCGGCATACTCGGCAGGTGGTACCGGCGTGTCCGGAACATGGTTCTGGCAAGTCTGAGAGGGGGTTCTGGCATGCCCGACATGTGATTCCGGAGTGTTCGCCAAGGCGTTCTGGCGTAGCCGGCAGGTCATTTTGCATGTCCGGCGGTGGTTCCGGCGAGTCGAGCCGGTGGTTCCGGCGTGTCCAGCAGGTGTTTCCGGTCTGTCCGGCAGGTGGTTCTGGCGTGTCCGGCACGAGGTTCTGGCACGTCTGAGAGTTGTTTCCGGCATGCCCGAAAGGTGATTCCGGAGTGTCTGCCCCGTGGTTCTGGCGTACCCGGCAGGTGATTTTGGCGTGTCTGGCAGGTGTTTCTGGCAAGTCGAGCATTTGGCTCAGGCATGATCAGCAGGTGCTTCCGGCGTGTCTGGCACGTGGTTCTGGTGTGTCTGAGAGCTGGTTCTGGCATGTCCGGCAGATGATCCCGGAGTGTCCACCAAGTGGTTGTGGCATACCCGGCAGGTGATTTTAGCGTGTCAGGTAGGTGGCTCCGGCGAGTCGAGCAGGTGGTTCCGGCGTGCTCGGCAGGTGGTTCAGGCGGGTCTGGCAGGTGGTTTCGGTCTGTTCGGGGAGTGGTTCCGGCATCTCAGGCACATGGTTCTGGCACATCTGAGAGGTGGTTGCGGCCGGCCCGACAGGTGTTTCCGGAGTGTCCGCCAAGTGGTTCTGGCGTAGCTGAAAGGTGATGTTGGCGTGACCGGCAGGTGGTTCCAGCCAGACCGGCAGGTGATACCGGAGTGTCTGCCGAGTGGTTCTGGCGTAGCCGGCAGGTGATTTTGCATGTCCGGCAATGGTTCCGGCGAGTCGAGCCGGTGGTTCCGGCATGTCCAGCAGGTGGTTCCGGCATGCCCGGCAGGTGATTCCGGAGTGTCAGGCATGTTGTTCTGGCACATCTGAGAGGTGGTTCCGGCATGCCCGGCAGGTGATACCGGAGTGTCCGGCATTTGGTTCTGGCACCTCTGAGAGGTGGTTCCGGAATGCCTGGCATGTGATTCCGGAGTGTCTGCCGAGTGGTTCTGGCGTTGCCGGAAGTTGATTTTGGCGTGTCCACTAGGTGGTTTTGGGGAGTGGATCAGCTGGTTCCGGCATACTCGGCAGGTTGTACCGGCGTGTCCAGAACATGGTTCTGGCAAGTCTGAGAGGTGGTTCCGGTATGCCCGACAGCTGATTCCGGAGCGTCCGCCAAGTGTTTCTGGCGTACCCGGCAGGTGATTTTGGCATGTCCGAAAGGTGTTTCTTGCGAGTCGAGCAGGTGGCTCAGGAATGCTCAGCTGGCGCTTCCGGCGTCTCTGGCACGTGCTTCTGGTGTGTCTGAGAGCTGGTTCTGGCATGTCCGGCAGATGATTCCGAAGTGTCCACCAAGTGGTTCTTGTATACCTGGCAGGTGATTTTGGCGTGTCAGGAAGGTGGTTCCGGATAGTTGAGCAGGTGGATCAGGCGTGCTCGCCAGGGGGTTCAGGCGGGTCTGGCACGTGGTTTCGGTCTGTTCGGGGAGTGGTACCGGCATCTCAGGCACATGGATCTGGCACGTCTGAGAGGTGGTTGCGGCCGGCCCGACAGGTGTTTCCGGAGTGTCCGCCAAGTGGTTCTGGCGAAGGTGAAAGGTGATGTTGGCGTGACCGGCAGGTGGTTCCAGCCAGCCCGGCAGGTGATTCCGGAGTGTCTGCCGAGTGGGTCTGCTGTAGCCGGCAGGTGATTTTGGCGTGTCCAGCAGGTGGTTCCAGCGAGCTCGGCAGGTGGTACCGGCGTGTCCGGAACATGGTTTTGGCACGTCTGAGAGATGGTTCGGGCATGCCCGGCAGGTGATTCTGGAGTGTCCGGCATGTGGTTCTAGCACCTCTGAGAGGTGGTTCCGACATGCCCGGCAGGTGGTACCGGAGTGTCTGCCGAGTGGTTATGGCGTAGTCGGCAGGTGATTCTGGGGTGTCGAGCAGGTGGTTCTGGGTAGTGGATCAGGTGGTTCCGGCATACTCGGCAGGTAGTACTGGCGTGTCCGGAACATGGTTCTGGCAAGTCTGAGAGGTGGTTCCGGCATGCCCGACAGGTGTTTCCGGAGTGTCCGCCAAGTGGTTCCGGCGTAGCTGAAAGGTGATGTTGGCGTGACCGGCAGGTGGTTCCAGCCAGCCCGGCAGGTGATTCCGGAGTGTCTGCCGAGTGGTTCTGGTGTAGCCGGCAGGTGATTTTGGCGTGTCCAGCGGGTGGTTTTGGCGAGTCGAGCAGTTGGTTCTGGCGTGCTCGGCAGGTGCTTCCAGTGTCATTGGCATGCGGTTCCGGCATGTCTGAGAGGTGGTTCCGCCATTCCCGGCGGGTGATTCCGGAGTGTTCGCCAAGTGGTTCTGTAGTAGCCGGCAGGTGATTTTGCATGTCCGGCAATGGTTACAGCTAGTCGAGCCGGTGGTTCCGGCATGTCCAGCAGGTGGTTCCGGCATGCCCGGCAGGTGATTCCGGAGTGTCCGGCATGTGGTTCTGGCACCTCTGAGAGGTGGTTCCGGCATGCCCGGCAGATGATACCGGAGTGTCCAGCATTTGGTTCTGGCACCTGTGAGAGGTGGTTCCGGAATGCCCGGCATGTGATTCCGGAGTGTCTGCCGAGTGGTTCTGGCATAGCCGGCAGGTGATTTTGGCGTGTCCAGCAGGTGGTTCCGGCGAGCTCGGCAGGTGGTTCCGGCATGTCCGGGACATGGTTCTGGCACGTCTGAGAGATGGTTCCGGCATGCCCGGCAGGTGATTCCGGAGTGTCCGTCATATGGTTCTGGCACCTCTGAGAGGTGGTTCCGGCATGCCCGGCAGTTGGTTATGGAGTGTCTGCCGAGTGGTTCTGGCATAGCCGGCAGGTGATTCTGGCGTGTCCAGCAGGTGGTTCTGGGGAGTGGATCATGTGGTTCCGGCATACTCGGCAGGTGGTACCGGCGTGTCCGGAACATGGTTCTGGCAAGTCTGAGAGGGGGTTCTGGCATGCCCGACATGTGATTCCGGAGTGTTCGCCTAGGCGTTCTGGCGTAGCCGGCAGGTCATTTTGCATGTCCGGCGGTGGTTCCGGCGGGTCGAGCCGGTGTTTCCGGCGTGTCCAGCAGGTGTTTCCGTTCTGTCCGGCAGGTGGTTCTGGCGTGACCGACAAGAGGTTCTGGCACGTCTGAGAGTTGGTTCCGGCATGCCCGACAGGTGATTCCGGAGTGTCCGCCACGTGGTTCTGGCGTACCCGGCAGGTGATTTTGGCTTGTCTGGCAGGTGTTTCTTGCAAGTCGAGCATTTGGCTCAGGCATGCTCAGCAGGTGCTTCCGGCGTGTCTGTCACGTGGTTCTGGTGTGTCTGAGAGCTGGTTCTGGCATGTCCGGCAGATTTTTCCGGAGTGTCCACCAAGTGGTTGTGGCATACCCGGCAGGTGATTTTAGCGTGTCAGGTAGGTGGTTCCAGCGAGTCGAGTAGGTGGTTCCGGCGTGCTCGGCAGGTGGTTCAGGCGGGTCTGGCAGGTTGTTTCGGTCTCTTTGGGGCGTGGTTCCGGCATCTCAGGCACATGGTTCTGGCACGTCTGAGAGGTGGTTCCAGCCGGCCCGACAGGTGTTTC
Source organism: Equus caballus (assembly GCF_041296265.1). Taxonomy (NCBI): domain Eukaryota; kingdom Metazoa; phylum Chordata; class Mammalia; order Perissodactyla; family Equidae; genus Equus; species Equus caballus. Next base: position 9,766,218 of record NC_091698.1, on the reverse strand, counting down.
CATGGAGTCCGCCAAGTGGTTCTGGCATAGCTGGCAGGTGATGTTGGCGTGACCGGCAGGTGGTTCCAGACAGCCCGGCAGGTGATTCCGGAGAGTTCACAAAATGGTTGTGGCGTAGCCGGCAGGTGATTTTGGCGTGTCCAGCAGGTGGTTTTGGCGAGTCGAGCAGGTGGTTCAGGCGTGCTCGGCAGGTGCTTCCGGAGTCATTGGCATGTGGTTCCGGCATTTCTGAGAGGCAGGTCATTTTGCATGCCCGGCAGGTGATTCCGGAGTGTTCGCCAAGTGGTTCTGGCGTAGCCGGCAGGTGATTTTGCATGTCCGGCAATGGTTCCGGCGAGTCGAGCCGGTGGTTCCGGCATGTCCAGCAGGTGGTTCCGGCATGCCCGCAGGTGATTCCTTAGTGTCCGGCATGTGGTTCTGGCACCTCTGAGAGGTGGTTCCAGCATGCCCGGCAGGTGATACCGGAGTCTCCGGCATTTGGTTCTGGCACCTCTGAGAGGTGGTTCCGGAATGCCTGGCATGTGATTCCGGAGTGTCTGCCGTGTGGTTCTGGCGTAGCTGGCAGGTTATTTTGCATGTCCGGCAATGGTTCCGGCGAGTCGAGCCGGTGGTTCCGGAATGTCCGGCAGGTGATTCCGGAGTGTCTGCCGTGTGGTTCTGGCGTAGCTGGCAGGTGATTTTGGCGTGTCCATCAGGTGGTTCCGGCGAGCTCGGCAGGTGGTACCAGAGTGTCCGGATCATGGTTCTGGCACGTCTGAGAGATGGTTCCGTCATGCTAGGCAGGTGATTCTGGAGTGTCCGGCATGTGGTTCTGGCACCTCTGAGAGGTGGTTCCGGCATGCCCGGCAGGTGGTTCCGGAGTGTTCGCCAAGTGGTTCTGGCGTAGCCGGCAGGTGATTTTGCATGTCCGGCAATGGTTCCGGCGAGTCGAGCCGGTGGTTCCGGCATGTCCAGCAGGTGGTTCCGGCATGCCCGGCAGGTGATTCCGGAGTGTCAGGCATGTTGTTCTGGCACCTCTGAGAGGTGGTTCCGGCATGCCCGGCAGGTGATACCGGAGTGTCCGGCATTTGGTTCTGGCACCTCTGAGAGGTGGTTCCGGAATGCCTGGCATGTGATTCCGGAGTGTCTGCCGAGTGGTTCTGGCGTTGCCGGCAGTTGATTTTGGCGTGTCCACTAGGTGGTTTTGGGGAGTGGATCAGCTGGTTCCGGCATACTCGGCAGGTTGTACCGGCGTGTCCAGAACATGGTTCTGGCAAGTCTGAGAGGTGGTTCCGGCATGCCCGACAGGTGATTCCGGAGCATCCGCCAAGTGTTTCTGGCGTACCCGGCAGGTGATTTTGGCATGTCCGAAAGGTGTTTCTTGCGAGTCGAGCAGGTGGCTCAGGCATGCTCAGTTGGTGCTTCCGGCGTGTCTGGCACGTGCTTCTGGTGTGTCTGAGAGCTGGTTCTGGCATGTCCGGCAGATGATTCCGGAGTGTCCACCAAGTGGTTGTGGCATACCCGGCAGGTGATTTTAGCGTGTCAGGTAGGTGGTTCCGGCGAGTCGAGTAGGTGGTTCCGGCGTGCTCGGCAGGTGGTTCAAGCGGGTCTGGCAGGTGGTTTCGGTCTGTTCGGGCTGTGGTTCCGGCATCTCAGGCTCATGGTTCTGGCACGTCTGAGAGGTGGTTCCGGCCGGCCCGACAGGTGTTTCCATGGTGTCCGTCAAGTGGTCATGGCATAGCTGGCAGGTGATGTTGGCGTGACCAGCAGGTGGTTCCAGCCAACCGGGCAGGTGATTCCGAAGATTTCACCAAATGGTTGTGGCGTAGACGGCAGGTGATTTTGGAATGTCAGGAAGTTGGTTCCGGCTAGTTGAGCAGGTGGATCAGGCGTGCTCGCCAGTGGGTTCAGGCGGGTCTGGCAGGTGGTTTCGGTCTGTTCGGGGAGTGGTTCCGGCATCTCAGGCACATGTTTCTGGCACGTCTGAGATGTGGTTCCGGCCAGACGGAGAGGTGTTTCCGGAGTGTCCGCCAAGTGGTTCTGGCGTAGCTGAAAGGTGATGTTGGTGTGACCGGCAGGTGGTTCCAGCCAGCCCGGCAGGTGATTCCGGAGTGTCTGCCGTGTGGTTCTGGCGTAGCTGGCAGGTGATTTTGGCGTGTACAGCAGGTGGTTCCGGCGAGCTCGGCAGGTGGTACCAGCATGTCCGGAACAAGGTTCTTGCACGTCTGAGAGATGGTTCCGGCATGCCCGGCAGGTGATTCGGGAGTGTCCGGAATGTGGTTCTGGCACCTCTGAGAGGTTGTTCCGGCATGCCCGGCAGGTGATTCCGGAGTGTTCGGCATGTGGTTCTGGCACCTCTGAGAGGTGGTTCCGGCATACCCGGCAGGTGATTCCGGAGTGTCCGGCATGCGGTTCTGGCACCTCTGAGAGGTGGTTCCGGCATGCCCGGCAGTTGGTTACGGAGTGTCTGCCAAGTGGTCCTGGTGTAGCCGGCAGGTGATTCTGGCGTATCCAGCAGGTGGTTCTGGGGAGTGGATCAGGTGGTTCCGGCATACTCGGCAGGAGGTACCGGCATGTCCGGAACATGGTTTTGGCAAGTCTGAGAGGTGGTTCCGGCAGGCCCGAGAGGTGATTCCGGAGTGTTCGCCAAGTGGTTCTGGCATAGCCGGCAGGTCATTTTGCATGTCCGGCGGTGGTTCCGGCAAGTCGAGCCAGTGGTTGCGGCGTATCCAGCAGGTGTTTCCGGTCTGTCCGGCAGGTGGTTCTGGCGTGACAGGCACGAGGTTCTGGCACGTCTGAGAGTTGGTTCCGGCCGGCCCGACAGGTGTTTCCATGGTGTCCGCCAAGTGGTTCTGGCGTAGCTGAAAGGTGATGTTGGCGTGACCAGCAGGTGGTTCCAGAGAGCCCGGCAGGTGATTCCGGAGTGTCTGCCGTGTGGTTCTGGCGTAGCTGGCAGGTGATTTTGGCGTGTCCAGCAGGTGGTTCCGGCGAGCTCTGCAGGTGGTACCAGCGTGTCCGGAACATGGTTCTGGCACGTCTGAGAGATGGTTCCATCATGCCAGGCAGGTGATTCCGGAGTGTCCGGCATTTGGTTCTGGCACCTCTGAGAGGTGGTTCCGGCATGCCCCGCAGGTGATACCGGAGTCTCCGGCATGTGGTTCTGGCACCTCTGAGAGGTGGTTCCGGCTGCCCGGCAGGTGGTTCCGGAGTGTCTGCCGACTGGTTCTGGCGTAGTCGGCAGGTGATTCTGGCGTGTCCACTAGGTGGTTCTGGGGAGTGGATCAGGTGGTTCCGGCATACTCGGCAGGTGGTACCGGCGTGTCCAGAACATGGTTCTGGCAAGTCTGAGAGGAGGTTCCGGCACCCCCGACAGGTGATTCCGGAGTGTTCGCCAAGTGGTTCTGGCGTAGCCGGCAGGTCATTTTCCATGTCCGGCGGTGGTTCCGGCGAGTCGAGCCGGTGGTTCCGGCGTGTCCGGCAGGTGCTTCTGGCGTGACCAGGACGACGTTCTGGCACGTCTGAGAGTTGGTTCCGGCATGCCCAACAGGTGATTCCGGAGTGTCCGCCACGTGGTTCTACGTACCCGGCAGGTGATTTTGGCGTGTCTGGCAGGTGCTTCTTGCAAGTCGAGCATTTGGCTCAGGCATGATCAGCAGGTGCTTCCGGCGTGTCTGGCACGTGGTTCTGGTGTGTCTGAGAGCTGGTTCTGGCATGTCCGGCAGATGATTCCGGAGTGTCCACCAAGTGGTTGTGGCATACCCGGCAGGTGATTTTAGCGTGTCAGGTAGGTGGCTCCGGCGAGTCGAGTAGGTGGTTCCGGCGTGCTCGGCAGGTGGTTCAGGCGGGTCTGGCAGGTGGTTTCGGTCTGTTCGGGGAGTGGTTCCGGCATCTCAGGCACATGGTTCTGGCACGTCTGAGAGGTGGTTGCGGCCGGCCCGACAGGTGTTTCCGGAGTGTCCGCCAAGTGGTTCTGGCGTAGCTGAAAGGTGATGTTGGCGTGACCGGCAGGTGGTTCCAGCCAGCCCGGCAGGTGGTTCCGGAGAGTCTGCCGAGTGGTTCTGGAGCCAGCACGGCAGGTGATTCCGAAGAGTTCACCAAATGGTTGTTGCGTAGCCGGCAGGTGATTTTGGCGTGTCAGGAAGTTGGTTCCGGCTAGTTGAGCAGGTGGATCAGGCGTGCTCGCCAGGGGGTTCAGGCGGGTCTGGCAGGTGGTTTCGGTCTGTTCGGGGCGAGGTTTCGGCATCTCAGGCACATGGTTCTGGCACGTCTGAGAGGTGGTTCCGGCCGGCCGGAGAGGTGTTTCCAGAGTGTCCGCCGAGTGGTTCTGGCGTAGCTGAAAGGTGATGTTGGCGTCACCAGCAGGTGGTTCCAGCCAGCCCGGCAGGTGATTCCGGAGTGTCTGCCGTGTGGTTCTGGCGTAGCTGGCAGGTGATTTTGGCGTGTCCAGCAGGTTGTTCCGGCGAGCTCGGCAGGTGGTACCAGCTTGTCCGGAACATGGTTCTGGCACGTCTGAGAGATGGTTCCGTCTTGCCAGGCAGGTGATTCGGGAGTGTCCGGCATGTGGTCCTGGCACCTCTGAGAGGTGGTTCCGGCATGCCCGGCAGGTGATTCCGGAGTGTCCGGCATGTGGTTCTGGCACCTCTGAGAGGCCGTTCCGGCATCCCTGGCAGGTGGTTCCGGAGTGTCTGCCGAGTGGTTCTGGCGTAGTCGGCAGGTGACTCTGGCGTGTCCACCTGGTGGTTGTGGGGAGGGGATCAGGTGGTTCCGGCATACTCGGCAGGTGGTACCGGCGTGTCCGGAACATGGTTCTGGCAAGTCTGAGAGGCGGTTCCGGCATGCCCGACAGGTGATTCCGGAGTGTTCGCCAAGTGGTTCTGGCGTAGCCAGCAGGCCATTTTGCATCTCCAGCGGTGGTTCCGACGAGTCGAGCCTGTGGTTCCGGCGTGTCTGGCAGGTGGTTCTGGCGTGACCGGCACGAGGTTCTGGCACGTCTGAGAGTTGGTTCCGGCATTCCCGACAGGTGATTCCGGAGTGTCCGCCACGTGGTTCTGGCATACCCGGCAGGTGATTTTGGCGTGTCTGGCAGGTGCTTCTTGCAAGTCGAGCATTTGGCTCAGGCACGCTCAGCAGGTGCTTCCGGCGTGTCTGGCACGTGGTTCTGGTGTGTCTGACAGCTGGTTCTGGCATGTCCGGCAGATGATTCCGGAGTGTCCACCAAGTGGTTGTGGCATACCCGGCAGGTGATTTTAGCGTGTCAGGTACGTGGTTCCAGCGAGTCGAGTAGGTCGTTCCGGCGTGCTCGGCAGGTGGTTCAGGCGGGTCTGGCAGGTGGTTTCGGTCTGTTCGGGGAGTGGTTCCGGCATCTCAGGCACATGGTTCTGGCACGTCTGATAGGTGGTTCCGTCCGACACGACAGGTGTTTCCATGGTGTCCGCCAAGTGGTTCTGCCACAGCTGGCAGGTGATGTTGGCGTGACCAGCAGGTGGTTCCAGCAAGCCCGGCAGGTGATTCCGAAGTGTTCACCAAATGGTTGTGGCGTAGCCGGAAGGTGATTTTGGCGTGTCCAGCAGGTGGTTTTGGCGAGTCGAGCAGGTGGTTCTGGCGTGTTCGGCAGGTGCTTCCGGTGTCATTGGCATGTGGTTCCGGCATGTCTGAGTGGTGGTTCCGCCATGCCCAGCAGGTGATTCCGGAGTGTTCGCCAAGTGGTTCTGGTGTAGCCGGCAGGTGATTTTGCATGTCAGGCAATGGTTCCGGCGATTTGAGCCGGTGGTTCCAGAATGTCCGTCTGGTGGTTCCGGCATGTCCGGCAGGTGGTTCCGGCATGTCCAGCACGTGGTTCCAGCATGCCCTGCAGGATATTCCGGAGTGTCCGGCATGTGGTTCTGGCACCTCTCAGAGGTGGTTCCGGCATGCTCGGCAGGTGATACCAGAGTGTCCGGCGTTTGGTTCTGGCACCTCTGAGAGGTGGTTCCGGAATGCCTGGCCTGTGATTCCGGAGTGTCTGCCGATTGGTTCTGGCGTAGCCGGCAGTTGATTTTGGCGTGTCCACTAGGTGGTTCTGGGGAGTGGATCAGCTCGTTCCGGCATACTCAGCAGGTGGTACCGGCGTGTCCAGAACATGGTTCTGGCAAGTCTGAGAGGTGGTTCCGGCACGCCCGACAGGTGATTCCGGAGGGTCCGCCAAGTGTTTCTGGCGTACCCGGCAGGTGATTTTGGCATGTCCGACAGGTGTATATTGCGAGTCGAGCATTTGCTCAGGCATGCTCAGCAGACGCTTCCGGCGTGTCTGGCACGTGGTTCTGGTGTGTCTGAGAGCTGGTTCTGGCATGTCCGGCAGATGATTCCGGAGTGTCCACCAAGTGGTTGTGGCATACCCGGCAGGTGATTTTAGCGTGTCAGGTAGGTGGTTCCAGCGTGTCGAGTAGGTGGTTCCGGCGTGCTCGGCAGGTGGTTCAGGCGGGTCTGGCAGGTGGTTTCGGTCTGTTCGGGGTGTGGTTCCGGCATCTCAGGCACATCGTTCTGGCATGTCTGAGAGGTGGTTCTGGCCTGCCCGACAGGTGTTTCCATGGTGTCCGCCAAGTGGTTCTGGCATAGCTGGCAGGTGATGTTGGCGTGACCGGCAGCTGGTTCCAGACAGCCCGGCAGGTGATTCCGAAGTGTTCACCAAATGGTTGTGGCGTAGCCGGAAGGTGATTTTGGCATGTCCAGCAGGTGGTTTTGGCGAGTCGAGCAGGTGGTTCTGGCGTGCTCGGCAGGTGCTTCCGGTGTCATTGGCATGTGGTTCCGGCATGTCTGAGAGGTGGTTCTGCAACGCCCGGCAGGTGATTCGGGAGTGTTCCCCAAGTGGTTCCGGCATAGCCGGCAGGTGATTTTGCATGTCCGGCAATGGTTCCGGCGAGTCGAGCCGGTGGTTCCGGCATGTCCGGCAGGTGATTCTGGCATGCCCGGCAGGTGATTCTGGAGTGTCCGGCATGTGGTTCCAGCATGACCGGCAGGTGATTCCGGAGTGTCCGGCATGTGGTTCTGGCACCTCTGAGAAGGTGGATCCGGCATGCCCGGCAGGTGGTTCCGGAGTGTCTGCCGAGTGGTTCTGGCGTAGCCGGCACGTGATTTTGGCGTGTCCAGCAGGTGGTTCCGGCGAGCTCGGCAGGTCGTACCGGCGTGTCCGGAACATGGTTCTGGCACATCTGAGAGATGGTTCCGGCATGCCCGGCAGGTGATTCCGGAGTGTCCGCTGCGTGGTTCTGGCGTACCCGGTAGGTGATTTTGGCGTGTCTGGCAGGTGCTTCTTGCAAGTCGAGCATGCGGCTCAGGCATGCTCAGCAGGTGATTCCGGGGTGTCTGGCACGTGGTTCTGGTGTGTCTGAGAGCTGGTTCTGGCATGTCCGGCAGATGATTCCGGAGTGTCCACCAAGTGGTTGTGGCATACCCGGCATGTGATTTTAGCGTGTCAGGTACGTGGTTCCAGGGAGTCAAGTAGGTGGTTCCGGCGTGCTCGGCAGGTGGTTCAGGCGGGTCTGGCAGGTGGTTTCTGTCTGTTCGGGGTGTGGTTCCTGCATCTCAGGCACATGGTTCTGGCACGTCTGATAGGTGGTTCCGGCCGGCCCGACAGGTGTTTCCATGGTGTCCGCCAAGTGGTTCTGGCATAGCTGGCAGGTGATGTTGGCGTGACTGGCAGATGGTTCCAGCCAGCCCGGCAGGTGATTCCGAAGTGTTCACCAAATGGTTGTGGCGTAGCCGGAAGGTGATTTTGGCGTGTCCAGCAGGTGGTTTTGGCGAGTCGAGCAGGTGGTTCTGGCGTGCTCGCTAGGTGCTTCCGGTGTCATTGGCATGTGGTTCCGGCATGTCTGAGAGGTGGTTCCACCATGCCTGGCAGGTGATTCCGGAGTGTTCCCCAAGTGGTTCTGGCATGCCCGGCAGGTGATTTTGCATGTCCGGCAATGGTTCCGGCGAGTCGAGCCGGTGGTTCCGGCATGTCCGGCAGGTGGTTCCGGCATGCCCGGCAGGTGATTCCGGAGTGTCCGGAATGTGGTTCTGGCACCTCTGAGAGGTGGTTCCGGCATGCCCGCAGGTGATACCGGAGTGTTCGCCAAGTGGTTCTGGCGTAGCCAGCAGGTGATTTTGCATGTCCGGCAATGGTTCCGGCGAGTCGAGCCGGTGGTTCCGGAATGTCCGGCAGGTGGTTCCGGCATGTCCGGCAGCTGGTCCCGTCATGTCCAGCATGTGGTTCCAGCATGCACGGCAGGTGATTCCGGAATGTCCGGCATGTGGTTCTGGCACCTCTGAGAGGTGGTTACGGCATGCCCGGCAGGTGATACCGGAGTCTCCGGCATTTGGTTCTGGCACCTCTGAGAGGTGGTTCCGGAATGCCTGGCCTGTGATTCCGGAGTGTCTGCCGAGTGGTTCTGGCGTAGCCGGCAGTTGATTTTGGCGTGTCCACTAGGTGGTTCTGGGGAGTGGATCAGCTGGTTCCGGCATACTCGGCAGGTGGTACCGGCGTGTCCAGAACATTGTTCTGGCAAGTCTGAGAGGTGGTTCCATCACGCCCGACAGGTGAGTCCGGAGCGTCCGCCAAGTGTTTCTGGCGTACCCGGCAGGTGATTTTGGCATGTCCGACAGGTGCTTCTTGCGAGTCGATCAGGTGGCTCAGGCATGCTCAGCTGGTGCTTCCGGCGTCTCTGGCACGTGGTTCTGGTGTGTCTGAGAGCTGGTTCTGGCATCTCTGGCAGATGATTCCGGAGTGTCCACCAAGTGGTTCTGGTATACCTGTCAGGTGATTTTGGAGTGTCAGGAAGGTGGTTCCGGCTAGTTGAGCAGGTGGATCATGCGTGCTCGCCAGGGGGTTCAGGCGGGTCTGGCAGGTGGTTTCGGTCTGTTCGGGGAGTGGTTCCGGCATCTCAGGCACATGGTTCTGGCACGTCTGATAGGTGGTTCCGGCCGGCCCGACAGGTGTTTCCGGAGTGTCCGCCAAGTGGTTCTGGCGTAGGTGAAAGGTGACGTTGGGGTGACCGGCAGGTGGTTCCAGCCAGCCCGGCAGGTGATTCCGGAGTGTCAGCAGAGTGGTTCTGGCGTAGCCGGCAGGTGATTTTGGCGTGTCCAGCGGGTGGTTTTGGCGAGTCGAGCGGGTGGTTCTGGCGTTCTCTGCAGGTGCTTCTGGTGTCATTGGCATGTGGTTCTGGCATGTCTGAGAGGTGGTTCCGCCATGCCCGGCAGGTGATTCCGGAGTGTTCGCCAAGTGGTTCTGGCATAGCCGGCAGGTGATTTTGCATGTCCGGCAATGGTTCCGGCGAGTCGAGCCGGTGGTTCCGGCATGTCCAGCAGGTGGTTACGGCATGCCCGGCAGGTGATTCCGGAGTGTCCGGCATGTGGTTCTGGCACCTCTGAGAGGTGGTTCCGGAATGCTTGGCATGTGATTCCGGAGTGTCTGCCGAGTGGTTCTGGAGTAGCCGGCAGGTGATTTTGGCGTGTCTGGCAGGTGTTTCTGCAAGTCGAGCATTTGGCTCAGGCATGCTCAGCAGGTGCTTCCGGCGTGTCTGGCACGTGGTTCTGGTGTGTCTGACAGCTGGTTCTGGCATGTCCGGCAGATGATTCCGGAGTGTCCACCAAGTGGTAGTGGCATACCCGGCAGGTGATTTTAGCGTGTCAGGTAGGTGGTTCCGGCGAGTCGAGTAGGTGGTTCCGGTGTGCTCGGCAGGTGGTTCAGGCGGGTCTGGCAGGTGGTTTCGGACTGTTCGGGGTGTGGTTCCGGCATCTCAGGCACATGGTTCTGGCACGTCTGATAGGTGGTTCCGTCCGGCCAGACAGGTGTTTCCATGGTGTCCGTCAAGTGGTTCCGGCATAGCTGGCAGGTGATGTTGGCGTGACCGGAGGGTGGTTCCAGCCAGCCCGGCAGGTGATTCCGAAGAGTTCACCAAATGATTGTGGCGTAGCCGGCCGGTGATTTTTTGTGTGCACCAGGTGTTTCCGGTCTGTCCGGCAGGTGGTTCTGGCGTGACCGGCATGAGGTTCTGGCACTTCTGAGAGTTGGTTCCGGTATGCCCGACAGGTGATTCCGGAGTGTCCGGCATGTGGTTCTGGCACCTCTGAGAGGTGGTTCCTGGATGCCCGGCAGGTGATACCGGAGTGTCCGGCATTTGGTTCTGGCACCTCTGAGAGGTGGTTCCGGAATGCCTGGCATGTGATTCCGGAGTGTCTGCTGAGTGGTTCTGGCGTAGCCGGCAGGTGATTTTGGCGTGTCCAGCAGGTGGTTCCGGCGAGCTCGGCAGGTGGTTCCGTCATGTCCGGAACATTGTTCTGGCACGTCTGAGAGATGGTTCCGGCATGCCCGGCAGTTGGTTACGGAGTGTCTGCCGAGTGGTTCTGGAGTAGCCGGCAGGTGATTCTGGCGTATCCAGCTGGTGGTTCTGGGGAGTGGATCAGGTGGGTCGGGCATACTCGGCAGGTGGTACTGGCGTGTCCGGAACATGGTTCTGGCAAGTCTGAGAGGTGGTTCCGGCATGCCCGACAGGTGATTCCGGAGTGTTCGCCAAGTGGTTCTGGCGTAGCCGGCAGGTCATTTTGCATGTCCGGCGGTGGTTCCGGCGTGTCGAGCCGGTGGTTCCGGCGTGTCCAGCAGGTGTTTCCGGTCTGTCCGGCAGGTGGTTCTGGCGTGACCGTCACGAAGTTCTGGTACGTCTGAGAGTTGGTTCCGGCATGCCCGACAGGTGATTCCGGAGTGTCCAGCATGTGGTTCTGGCAACTCTGAGAGGTGGTTCCGGGATGCCTGGCATGTGATTCCGGAGTGTCTGCCGAGTGGTTCTGGCGTGTCCAGCAGGTGTTTCCGGGCTTTCCGGCAGGTGGTTCTGTCATGTCCGGCATGAGGTTCTGGCACGTCTGAGAGTTGGTTCCGGCATGCCCGACAGGTGATTCCGGACTCTCCGGCATTTGGTTCTGGCACCTCTGAGAGGTGGTTCCAGCATGCCCGACAGGTGATTCCGGAGTGTTTGCCATGTGGTTCTGGCGTAGCCGGCAGGTCATTTTGCATGTCCGGCGGTTGTTCCGGCGAGTCGAGCCGGTGGTTCCGGCGTAGCCGGCAGTTGATTTTGGCGTGTCCACTAGGTGGTTCTGGGGAGTGGATCAGCTGGTTCCGGCATACTCGGCAGGTGGTACCGGCGTGTCCAGAACATGGTTCTGGCAAGTCTGAGAGGTGGTTCCAGCACGCCCGACAGGTGATTCCGGAGCGTCCGCCCAGTGTTTCTGGCGTACCCGGCAGGTGATTTTGGCATGTCCGACAGGTGTTTCTTGCGAGTCGAGCAGGTGGCTCAGGCATGCTCAGCTGGTGCTTCCGGCGTCTCTGGCACGTGGTTCTGGTGTGTCTGAGAGCTGGTTCTGGCATGTCCGGCAGATGATTCTGGAGAGTCCACCAAGTGGTTCTGGTATACCTGGCAGGTGATTTTGGCGTGTCAGGAAGGTGGTTCCGTCTAGTTGAGCAGGTGGATCAGGCGTGCTCGCCATCGGGTTCAGGCGGGTCTGGCAGGTGGTTTCGGTGTGTTCGGGGAGTGGTTCCGGCATCTCAGGCACATGGTTCTGGCACGTCTGATAGGTGGTTCCGGCCGGCCCGACAGGTGTTTCCGGAGTGTCCGCCAAGTGGTTCTGGCATAGCTGAAAGGTGATGTTGGCGTGACCGGCAGGTGGTTCCAACCAGCACGGCAGGTGATTCCGGAGTGTCTGCCGAGTGGTTCTGGTGTAGCTGGCAGGTGACTTTGGCGTGTCCATCAGGTGGTTTTGCCGAGTCGAGCAGGTGGTTCTGGCGTGCTCGGCAGTTGCTTCCGGTGTCATTGGCTTGTGGTTCCGGCATGTCTGAGAGGTGGTTCCGCCATGCCCGGCAGGTGATTGCGGAGTGTTCGCCAAGTGGTTCTGGTGTAGCCGGCAGGTGATTTTGCATGTCAGGCAATGGTTCCGGCGAGTCGAGCCGGTGGTTCCGGAATGTCCGGCAGGTGGTTCCGGCATGTCCGGCAGGTGGTTCCGGCATGTCCAGCACGTGGTTCGACCATGCCCGGGAGGTGATTCTGGAGTGTCCGGCATGTGGTTCTGGCAAGTCTGAGAGGTGGTTCCGGCATGCCCGACAGGTGATTCCGGAGCGTCCGCCCAGTGTTTCTGGCGTACCCGGCAGGTGATTTACGTCTGTCCGACAGGTGTATCTTGCGAGTCGAGCAGGTGGCTGAGGCATGCCCAGCTGGTGCTTCCGGCGTCTCTGGCACGTGGTTCTGGTGTGTCTGAGAGCTGGTTCTGGCATCTCCGGCAGATGATTCCGGAGTGTCCACCAAGTGGTTCTTGTATACCTGGCAGGTGATTTTGGCGTGTCAGGAAGTTGGTTCCAGCTAGTTGAGCAGGTGGATCAGGCGTCCTCGCCAGGGGGTTCAGGCGGGTCTGGCAGGTGGTTTCGGTCTGTTCGGGGAGTGGTTCCGGCATCTCAGGCTCATGGTTCTGGCATGTCTGAGAGGTGGTTCCGGCCGGCCCGACAGGTGTTTCCATGGTGTCCGCCAAGTGGTTCTGGCATAGCTGGCAGGTGATGTTGGCGTGACCAGCAGGTGGTTCCAGCAAGCCCGGCAGGTGATTCCGAAGAGTTCACCAAATGGTTGTGGTGTAGCCGGCAGGTGATTTTTGCGTGTCCAGCAGGTGGTTTTGGTGAGTCGAGCAGGTGGTTCCGGCGTGCTCGGCAGGTGCTTCCGGTGTCATTGGCATGTGGTTCCGGCATGTCTGAGAGGTGGTTCCGGCATGCCCGGCAGGTGGTTCCGGAGTGTCTGCCCAGTGGTTCTGGAGCCAGCCCGGCAGGTGATTCCGAAGAGTTCACCAAATGGTTGTGGCGTAGCCGGCAGGTGATTTTGGCGTGTCAGGAAGTTGGTTCCGGCTAGTTGAGCAGGTGGATCAGGCGTGCTTGCCAGGGGGTTCAGGCGGGTCTGGCAGGTGGTTTCGGTCTGTTCGGGGAGTGGTTCCGGCATCTCAGGCACATGGTTCTGGCACGTCTGAGACGTGGTTCCGGCCGACCGGAGAGGTGTTTCCGGAGTGTCCGCCAAGTGGTTCTGGCGTAGCTGAAAGGTGATGTTGGGGTGACCGGCAGGTGGTTCCAGCCAGCCCGGCAGGTGATTCCGGAGTGTCTGCCGTGTGGTTCTGGCGTAGCTGGCAGGTGATTTTGGCGTGTACAGCAGGTGGTTCCGGCGAGCTCGGCAGGTGGTACCAGCATGTCCGGAAGAAGGTTCTTGCACGTCTGAGAGATGGTTCCGGCATGCCCGGCAAGTGATTCCGGAATGTCCGGCATGTGGTTCCGGCACCTCTGAGAGGTGGTTCCGGCATGCCCGGCAGGTGATACCGGAGTATCCGGCATTTGGTTCTGGCACCTCTGAGAGGTGGTTCCGGAATGCCTGGGCTGTGATTCCGTAGTGTCTGCCGAGCGGTTCTGGCGTAGCCGGCAGTTGATTTTGGCGTGTCCACTAGGTGGTTCTGGGGAGTGGATCAGCTGGTTCCAGCATACTCGGCAGGTGGTACCGGTGTGTCCAGAACATGGTTCTGGCAAGTCTGAGAGGTGGTTCCGGCACGCCCGACAGGTGATTCCGGAGCGTCCGCCAAGTTTTTCTGGCGTACCCGGCAGGTGATTTTGGCATGTCCGACAGGTGTTTCTTGCGAGTCGAGCAGGTGGCTCAGGCATGCTCAGCTGGTGCTTCCGGCGTCTCTGGCACGTGGTTCTGATGTGTCTGAGAGCTGGTTCTGGCATCTCCGGCAGATGATTCCGGAGTGTCCACCATGTGGTTCTGGGATAACTGGCAGGTGATTTTGGAGTGTCAGGAAGGTGGTTCCGTCTAGTTGTGCAGGTGGATCAGGCGTGCTCGCCAGGGGGTTCAGGCGGGTCTGGCAGGTGGTTTCGGTCTGTTCGGGGAGTGGTTCCGGCATCTCAGGCACATGGTTCTGGCACGTCTGAGAGGTGGTTCCGGCCGGCCCGACAGGTGTTTCCGGAGTCTCCGCCATGTGGTTCTGGCGTAGGTGAAAGGTGATGTTGGCGTGTCCAGCAGGTGGTTTTGTCGAGTCGAGCAGGTGGTTCTTGCGTGCTCGGCAGGTGCTTCTGGTGTCATTGGCATGTGGTTCCGGCATGTCTGAGAGGTGGCTCCGCCATGCCCGGCAGGTGATTCCGGAGTGTTCGCCAAGTGGTTCTGGCGTAGCCGGCAGGTGATTTTGCATGTCCGGCAATGGTTCCGGCGAGTCGAGCCGGTTGTTCCGGCATGTCCAGCAGGTGGTTCCGGCATGCCCGGCAGGTGATTCCGGAGTTCTGGCGTGTGGTTCTGGCACCTCTGAGAGGTGGTTCCGGCATGCCCGGCAGGTGATACCGGAGTGTCCGGCATTTGGTTCTGGCACCTCTGAGAGGTGGTTGCGGAATGCCTGGCATGTGATTCCCGAGTGTCTGCCGAGTGGTTCTGGCGTAGCCCGCAGGTGATTTTGGCGTGTCCAGCAGGTGGTTCCGGCAAGCTCGGCAGGTGGTTCCGGCATGTCCGGAACATGGTTCTGAAAGTCTGAGAGATGGTTCCGGCATGCCCGGCAGGTGATTCCGGAGTGTCCGGCATGTGGTTCTGGCACCTCTGAGAGGTGGTTCCGGCATGCCCGGCACTTGGTTACGGAGTGTCTGCCGAGTGGTTCTGGAGTAGCCGGCAGGTGATTCAGGCGTATCCAGCAGGTGGTTCTGGGGAGTGGATCAGGTGGTTCTGGCATACTCGGCAGGTCGTACCGGCGTGTCCGGAACATGGTTCTGGCAAGTCTGAGAGGTGGTTCCGGCATGCCCGACAGGTGATTCCGGAGTGTCCAGCATGTGGTTCTGGCAACTCTGAGAGGTGGTTCCGGGATGCCTGGCATGTGATTCCGGAGTGTCTGCCGAGTGGTTCTGGCGTGTCCAGCAGGTGTTTCCGGGCTTTCCGGCAGGTGGTTCTGTCATGTCCGGCACGAGGTTCTGGCACGTCTGAGAGTTGGTTCCGGCATGCCCGACAGGTGATTCCGGACTCTCCGGCATTTGGTTCTGGCACCTCTGAGAGGTGGTTCCAGCATGCCCGACAGGTGATTCCGGAGTGTTTGCCATGTGGTTCTGGCGTAGCCGGCAGGTCATTTTGCATGTCCGGCGGTTGTTCCGGCGAGTCGAGCCGGTGGTTCCGGCGTAGCCGGCAGTTGATTTTGGCGTGTCCACTAGGTGGTTCTGGGGAGTGGATCAGCTGGTTCCGGCATACTCGGCAGGTGGTACCGGCGTGTCCAGAACATGGTTCTGGCAAGTCTGAGAGGTGGTTCCAGCACGCCCGACAGGTGATTCCGGAGCGTCCGCCCAGTGTTTCTGGCGTACCCGGCAGGTGATTTTGGCATGTCCGACAGGTGTTTCTTGCGAGTCGAGCAGGTGGCTCAGGCATGCTCAGCTGGTGCTTCCGGCGTGTCTGGCACGTGGTTCTGGTGTGTCTGAGAGCTGGTTCTGGCATGTCCGGCAGATGATTCTGGAGAGTCCACCAAGTGGTTCTGGTATACCTGGCAGGTGATTTTGGCGTGTCAGGAAGGTGGTTCCGTCTAGTTGAGCAGGTGGATCAGGCGTGCTCGCCATCGGGTTCAGGCGGGTCTGGCAGGTGGTTTCGGTGTGTTCGGGGAGTGGTTCCGGCATCTCAGGCACATGGTTCTGGCACGTCTGATAGGTGGTTCCGGCCGGCCCGACAGGTGTTTCCGGAGTGTCCGCCAAGTGGTTCTGGCATAGCTGAAAGGTGATGTTGGCGTGACCGGCAGGTGGTTCCAACCAGCACGGCAGGTGATTCCGGAGTGTCTGCCGAGTGGTTCTGGTGTAGCTGGCAGGTGACTTTGGCGTGTCCATCAGGTGGTTTTGCCGAGTCGAGCAGGTGGTTCTGGCGTGCTCGGCAGTTGCTTCCGGTGTCATTGGCTTGTGGTTCCGGCATGTCTGAGAGGTGGTTCCGCCATGCCCGGCAGGTGATTGCGGAGTGTTCGCCAAGTGGTTCTGGTGTAGCCGGCAGGTGATTTTGCATGTCAGGCAATGGTTCCGGCGAGTCGAGCCGGTGGTTCCGGAATGTCCGGCAGGTGGTTCCGGCATGTCCGGCAGGTGGTTCCGGCATGTCCAGCACGTGGTTCGACCATGCCCGGGAGGTGATTCTGGAGTGTCCGGCATGTGGTTCTGGCAAGTCTGAGAGGTGGTTCCGGCATGCCCGACAGGTGATTCCGGAGCGTCCGCCCAGTGTTTCTGGCGTACCCGGCAGGTGATTTACGTCTGTCTGACAGGTGTATCTTGCGAGTCGAGCAGGTGGCTGAGGCATGCCCAGCTGGTGCTTCCGGCGTCTCTGGCACGTGGTTCTGGTGTGTCTGAGAGCTGGTTCTGGCATCTCCGGCAGATGATTCCGGAGTGTCCACCAAGTGGTTCTTGTATACCTGGCAGGTGATTTTGGCGTGTCAGGAAGTTGGTTCCAGCTAGTTGAGCAGGTGGATCAGGCGTCCTCGCCAGGGGGTTCAGGCGGGTCTGGCAGGTGGTTTCGGTCTGTTCGGGGAGTGGTTCCGGCATCTCAGGCTCATGGTTCTGGCATGTCTGAGAGGTGGTTCCGGCCGGCCCGACAGGTGTTTCCATGGTGTCCGCCAAGTGGTTCTGGCATAGCTGGCAGGTGATGTTGGCGTGACCAGCAGGTGGTTCCAGCAAGCCCGGCAGGTGATTCCGAAGAGTTCACCAAATGGTTGTGGCGTAGCCGGCAGGTGATTTTTGCGTGTCCAGCAGGTGGTTTTGGTGAGTCGAGCAGGTGGTTCCGGCGTGCTCGGCAGGTGCTTCCGGTGTCATTGGCATGTGGTTCCGGCATGTCTGAGAGGTGGTTCCGGCATGCCCGGCAGGTGGTTCCGGAGTGTCTGCCCAGTGGTTCTGGAGCCAGCCCGGCAGGTGATTCCGAAGAGTTCACCAAATGGTTGTGGCGTAGCCGGCAGGTGATTTTGGCGTGTCAGGAAGTTGGTTCCGGCTAGTTGAGCAGGTGGATCAGGCGTGCTTGCCAGGGGGTTCAGGCGGGTCTGGCAGGTGGTTTCGGTCTGTTCGGGGAGTGGTTCCGGCATCTCAGGCACATGGTTCTGGCACGTCTGAGACGTGGTTCCGGCCGACCGGAGAGGTGTTTCCGGAGTGTCCGCCAAGTGGTTCTGGCGTAGCTGAAAGGTGATGTTGGGGTGACCGGCAGGTGGTTCCAGCCAGCCCGGCAGGTGATTCCGGAGTGTCTGCCGTGTGGTTCTGGCGTAGCTGGCAGGTGATTTTGGCGTGTACAGCAGGTGGTTCCGGCGAGCTCGGCAGGTGGTACCAGCATGTCCGGAAGAAGGTTCTTGCACGTCTGAGAGATGGTTCCGGCATGCCCGGCAAGTGATTCCGGAATGTCCGGCATGTGGTTCCGGCACCTCTGAGAGGTGGTTCCGGCATGCCCGGCAGGTGATACCGGAGTATCCGGCATTTGGTTCTGGCACCTCTGAGAGGTGGTTCCGGAATGCCTGGGCTGTGATTCCGTAGTGTCTGCCGAGCGGTTCTGGCGTAGCCGGCAGTTGATTTTGGCGTGTCCACTAGGTGGTTCTGGGGAGTGGATCAGCTGGTTCCAGCATACTCGGCAGGTGGTACCGGTGTGTCCAGAACATGGTTCTGGCAAGTCTGAGAGGTGGTTCCGGCACGCCCGACAGGTGATTCCGGAGCGTCCGCCAAGTTTTTCTGGCGTACCCGGCAGGTGATTTTGGCATGTCCGACAGGTGTTTCTTGCGAGTCGAGCAGGTGGCTCAGGCATGCTCAGCTGGTGCTTCCGGCGTCTCTGGCACGTGGTTCTGATGTGTCTGAGAGCTGGTTCTGGCATCTCCGGCAGATGATTCCGGAGTGTCCACCATGTGGTTCTGGGATAACTGGCAGGTGATTTTGGAGTGTCAGGAAGGTGGTTCCGTCTAGTTGTGCAGGTGGATCAGGCGTGCTCGCCAGGGGGTTCAGGCGGGTCTGGCAGGTGGTTTCGGTCTGTTCGGGGAGTGGTTCCGGCATCTCAGGCACATGGTTCTGGCACGTCTGAGAGGTGGTTCCGGCCGGCCCGACAGGTGTTTCCGGAGTCTCCGCCATGTGGTTCTGGCGTAGGTGAAAGGTGATGTTGGCGTGTCCAGCAGGTGGTTTTGTCGAGTCGAGCAGGTGGTTCTTGCGTGCTCGGCAGGTGCTTCTGGTGTCATTGGCATGTGGTTCCGGCATGTCTGAGAGGTGGCTCCGCCATGCCCGGCAGGTGATTCCGGAGTGTTCGCCAAGTGGTTCTGGCGTAGCCGGCAGGTGATTTTGCATGTCCGGCAATGGTTCCGGCGAGTCGAGCCGGTTGTTCCGGCATGTCCAGCAGGTGGTTCCGGCATGCCCGGCAGGTGATTCCGGAGTTCTGGCGTGTGGTTCTGGCACCTCTGAGAGGTGGTTCCGGCATGCCCGGCAGGTGATACCGGAGTGTCCGGCATTTGGTTCTGGCACCTCTGAGAGGTGGTTGCGGAATGCCTGGCATGTGATTCCCGAGTGTCTGCCGAGTGGTTCTGGCGTAGCCCGCAGGTGATTTTGGCGTGTCCAGCAGGTGGTTCCGGCAAGCTCGGCAGGTGGTTCCGGCATGTCCGGAACATGGTTCTGAAAGTCTGAGAGATGGTTCCGGCATGCCCGGCAGGTGATTCCGGAGTGTCCGGCATGTGGTTCTGGCACCTCTGAGAGGTGGTTCCGGCATGCCCGGCACTTGGTTACGGAGTGTCTGCCGAGTGGTTCTGGAGTAGCCGGCAGGTGATTCAGGCGTATCCAGCAGGTGGTTCTGGGGAGTGGATCAGGTGGTTCTGGCATACTCGGCAGGTCGTACCGGCGTGTCCGGAACATGGTTCTGGCAAGTCTGAGAGGTGGTTCCGGCATGCCCGACAGGTGATTCCGGGGTGTTCGCCAAGTGGTTCTGGCGTAGCCGGCAGGTCATTTTGCATGTCCGGCGGTGGTTCCGGCGAGTCAAGCCGGTGGTTGCGGCGTATCCAGCAGGTGTTCCGGTCTGTCCGGCAGGTGGTTCTGGCGTGACCGGCACGAGGTTCTGGCACGTCTGACAGTTGGTTCCGGCATGCCCGAAAGGTGATTCCGGAGTGTCCGCCAAGTGGTTCTGGCATAGCTGGCAGGTGATATTGGCGTGACCGGCAGGTGGTTCCAGCAAGCCCGGCAGGTGATTCCGAAGAGTTCACCAAATGGTTGTGGCGTAGCCGGCAGGTGATTTTGGCGTGTCCAGCAGGTGGTTTTGGCGAGTCGAGCAGGTGGTTCTGGCGTGCTCGGCAGGTGCTTCCGGTGTCATTGGCATGTGGTTCCAGCATGTCTGAGAGGTGGTTCCGGCATGCCCGGCAGATGGTTCCGGAGTGTCTGCCGAGTGGTTCTGGAGCCAGCCCGGCAGGTGATTCCGAAGAGTTCACCAAATGGTTGTGGCGTAGCCGGCAGGTGATTTTGGCGTGTCAGGAAGTTGGTTCCGGCTAGTTGAGCAGGTGGATCAGGCGTGCTCGCCAGGGGGTTCAGGCGGGTCTGGCAGGTGGTTTCGGTCTGTTCGGGGAGTGGTTCCGGCATCTCAGGCACATGGTTCTGGCACGTCTGAGACGTGGTTCCGGCCGGCCGGAGAGGTTTTTCCGGAGAGTCCGCCAAGTGGTTCTGGCGTAGCTGAAAGGTGATGTTGGCATGACCGGCAGGTGGTTCCAGCCAGCCCGCCATGTGATTCCGGAGTGTATGCCGTGTGGTTCTGGCGTAGCTGGCAGGTGATTTTGGCCTGTACAGCAGGTGGTTCCGGCGAGCTCGGCAGGTGGTTCCAGCATGTCCGGGACAAGGTTCTTGCACGTCTGAGAGATGGTTCCGGCATGCCCGGCAGGTGATTCCGGAGTGTCCGGCATATGGTTCTGGCACCTCTGAGAGGTGGTTCTGGCATGCCCGGCAGGTGATTCCGGAGTGTCCGGCATGTGGTTCTGGCACCTCTCAGAGGTGGTTCCGGCATGCCCGGCAAGTGATACCGGAGTCTCCGGCATTTGGTTCTGGCACCTCTGAGAGGTGGTTCCGGAATGCCTGGCCTGTGATTCCGGAGTGTCTGCCGAGTGGTTCTGGCGTAGCCGACAGTTGATTTTGGCGTGTCCACGAGGTGGTTCTGGGGAGTGGATCAGCTGGTTCCGGCATACTCGGCAGGTGGTACCGGCGTGTCCAGAACATGGTTCTGGCAAGTCTGAGAGGTGGTTCCGGCACGCCCGACAGGTGATTCCGGAGCGTCCGCCAAGTGTTTCTGGCGTACCCGGCAGGTGATTTTGGCATGTCCAACAGGTGCTTCTTGCGAGTCGAGCAGGTGGCTCAGGCATGCTCAGCTGGTGCTTCCGGCGTCTCTGGCACGTGGTTCTGGTGTGTCTGAGAGCTGGTTCTGGCATCTCCGGCAGATGATTCCGGAATGTCCACCAAGTGCTTCTGGTATACCTGGCAGGTGATCTTGGCGTGTCAGGAAGGTGGTTCCAGCTAGTTGAGCAGGTGGATCAGGCGTGCTCGCCAGGGGGTTCAGGCGGGTCTGGCAGGCGGTTTCGGTCTGTTCGGGGTGTGGTTCCGGCATCTCAGGCACATGGTTCTGGCACGTCTGAGAGGTTGTTCCGGCCGGCCCGACAGGTGTTTCCGGAGTGTCCGCCAAGTGGTTCTGGCATAGGTGAAAGGTGATGGCGTGACCGGCAGGTGGTTCCAGCCAGCCCGGCAGGTGATTCCGGAGTGTCTGCCGAGTGGTTCTGGCGTAGCCGGCAGGTGATTTTGGCGTGTCCACTAGGTGGTTCTGGGGAGTGGATCAGCTGGTTCCAGCATACTCGGCAGGTCGTACCGGCGTGTCCAGAACATGGTTCTGGCAAGTCTGAGAGGTGGTTCCGGCACGCCCGACAGGTGATTCCGGAGCGTCCGCCAAGTTTTTCTGGCGTACCCGGCAGGTGATTTTGGCATGTCCGACAGGTGTTTCTTGCGAGTCGAGCAGGTGGCTCAGGCATGCTCAGCTGGTGCTTCCGGCGTCTCTGGCACGTGGTTCTGGTGTGTCTGAGAGCTCGTTCTGGCATCTCCGGCAGATGATTCCGGAGTGTCCACCAAGTGGTTCTGGCATACCTGGCGGGTGATTTTGGAGTGTCAGGAAGGTGGTTCCGGCTAGTTGAGCAGGTGGATCAGGCGTGCTCGCCAGGGAGTTCAGGCTGGTCTGGCAGGTGGTTTCGGTCTGTTCGGGGAGTGGTTCCGGCATCTCAGGCACATGGTTCTGGCACGTCTGAGAGGTGGTTCCGGCCGGCCCGACAGGTGTTTCCGGAGTGTACGCCAAGTGGTTCTGGCGTAGGTGAAAGGTGATGTTGGCGTGACCGGCAGGTGGTTCCAGCCAGCCCGGCAGTTGATTCCGGAGTGTCTGCCGAGTGGTTCTGGCGTAGCCGGCAGGTGATTTTGGCGTGTCCAGCAGGTGGTTTTGGCGAGTCGAGCAGGTGGTTCTGGCGTGCTCGGCAGGTGCTTCTGGTGTCATTGGCATGTGGTTCCGACATGTCTGAGAGGTGGCTCCGCCATGCCCGGCAGGTGATTCCGGAGTGTTGGCCAAGTGGTTCTGGCGTAGCTGGCAGGTGATTTTGCATGTCCGGCAATGGTTCCGGCGAGTCGAGACAGTGGTTCCGGCATGTCCGGCAGGTGGTTCCGGCATGCCCCGCAGGTGATTCCGGAGTGTCCAGCATGTGGTTCTGGCAACTCTGAGAGGTGGTTCCGGGATGCCTGGCATGTGATTCCGGAGTGTCTGCCGAGTGGTTCTGGCATGTCCAGCAGGTGTTTCCGGGCTTTCCGGCAGGTGGTTCTGTCGTGTCCGGCATGAGGTTCTGGCACGTCTGAGAGTTGGTTCCGGCATGCCCGACAGGTGATTCCGGAGTCTCCGGCATTTGGTTCTGGCACCTCTGAGTGGTGGTTCCGGCATGCCCGACAGGTGATTCCGGAGTGTTCGCCATGTGGTTCTGGCGTAGCCGGCAGGTCATTTTGCATGTCCGGCGGTTGTTCTGGCGAGTCGAGCCGGTGGTTCGGGCGTAGCCGGCAGTTGATTTTGGCGTGTCCACTAGGTGGTTCTGGGGAGTGGATCAGCTGGTTCCGGCATACTCGGCAGGTGGTACCGGCGTGTCCAGAACATGGTTCTGGCAAGTCTGAGAGGTGGTTCCAGCACGCCCGACAGGTGATTCCGGAGCGTCCGCCCAGTGTTTCTGGCGTACCCGGCAGGTGATTTTGGCATGTCCGACAGGTGTTTCTTGCGAGTCGAGCAGCTGGCTCAGGCATGCTCAGCTGGTGCTTCCGGCGTCTCTGGCACGTGGTTCTGGTGTGTCTGAGAGCTGGTTCTGGCATGTCCGGCAGATGATTCCGGAGAGTCCACCAAGTGGTTCTGGTATACCTGGCAGGTGATTTGGGCGTGTCAGGAAGGTGGTTCCGGCTAGTTGAGCAGGTGGATCAGGCGTGCTCGCCATCGGGTTCAGGCGGGTCTGGCAGGTGGTTTCGGTGTGTTCGGGGAGTGGTTCCGGCATCTCAGGCACATGGTTCTGGCACGTCTGATAGGTGGTTCCGGCCGGCCCGACAGGTGTTTCCGGAGTGTCCGCCAAGTGGTTCTGGCATAGCTGAAAGGTGATGTTGGCGTGACCGGCAGGTGGTTCCAGACAGCCCGGCAGGTGATTCCGGAGTGTCTGCCGAGTGGTTCTGGCGTAGCTGGAAGGTGATTTTGGCATGTCCAGCAGGTGGTTTTGCCGAGTCGAGCAGGTGGTTCTGGCGTGCTCGGCAGGTGCTTCCGGTGTCATTGGCATGTGGTTCCGGCATGTCTGAGAGGTGGTTCCGCCATGCCCGGCAGGTGATTCCGGAGTGTTCGCCAAGGCGTTCTGGCGTAGCCGGCAGGTGATTTTGCATGTCCGGCAATGGTTCCAGCGAGTCGAGCCGGTGGTTCCGGCATTTCCGGCAGGTGGTTCCGGCATGCCCGGCAGGTGATTCCGGAGTGTCCGGCATGTGGTTCTGGCACCTCTGAGAGGTGGTTCCGGCATGCCCGGCAGGTGATACCGGAGTGTTCGCCAAGTGGTTCTGGCGTAGCCGGCAGGTGATTTTGCATGTCCGGCAATGATTCCGGCGAGTCGAGCCGGTGGTTCCGGAATGTCCGGCAGGTGGTTCCGGCATGTCCGGCAGGTGGTTCCGGCATGTCCAGCACGTGGTTCCAGCATGCCCTGCACGTGATTCCAGAGTGTCCGACATGTGGTTCTGGCAAGTCTGAGAGGTGGTTCCGGCATGCCTGACAGGTGATTCCGGAGTGTCCGCAACGTGGTTCTGGCGTACCCGGCAGGTGATTTTGGCGTGTCTGGCAGGTGTTTCTTGCAAGTCGAGCATTTGGCTCAGGCATGCTCAGCAGGTGCTTCCGGCGTGTCTGTCACGTGGTTCTGGTGAGTCTGAGAGCTGGTTCTGGCATGTCCGGCAGATGATTCCGGAGTGTCCAACAAGTGGTTGTGGCATACCCGGCAGGTGATTTTAGCGTGTCAGGTAGGTGGTTCCAGCGAGTCGAGTAGGTGGTTCCGGCGTGCTCGGCAGGTGGTTCAGGCAGGTCTGGCAGGTGGTTTCTTCTGTTCGGGGTGTGGTTCCGGCATCTCAGGCACATGGTTCTGGCACGTCTGATAGGTGGTTCCGGCCGGCCCGACAGGTGTTTCCATGGTGTCCGCCAAGTGGTTCTGGCAAAGCTGGCAGGTGATGTTGGCGTGACCGGCAGGGTGTTCCAGCCAGCCCGGCAGGTGATTCCGAAGTGTGCACCAAATGGTTGTGGCGTAGCCGGAAGGTGATTTTGGCATGTCCAGCAGGTGGTTTTGGCGAGTCGATCAGGTGGTTCTGGCGTGCTCGGCAGGTGCTTCCGGTGTCATTGGCATTTGGTCTGCATGTCTGAGAGGTGGTTCCGCCATGCCCGGCAGGTGATTCCAGAGTGTTCCCCAAGAGGTTCTGGCATAGCCGGGAGGTGATTTTGCATGTCCGGCAATGGTTCCGGCGAGTCGAGCCGGTGGTTCCGGAATGTCCGGCAGGTGGTTCCGGCATGCCCGGCAGGTGATTCCGGAGTGTCCGGCATGTTGTTCCTGCATGCCCGGCAGGTGATTCCGGAGTGTCCGGCATGTGGTTCTGGCACCTCTGAGAGGTGGTTCCGGCATGCCCGGCAGGTGATACCGGAGTCTCCGGCATTTGGCTCTGCCACCTCTGAGAGGTGGTTCCGGAATGCCTGGCCTGTGATTCCGGAGTTTCTGCCAAGTGGTTCTGGCGTAGCCGGCAGTTGATTTTGGCGTGTCCACTAGGTGGTTCTGGGGAGTGGATAAGCTGGTTCCGGCATACTCGGCAGGTTGTACCGGCGTGTCCAGAACATGGTTCTGGCAAGTCTGAGAGGTGGTTCCGGCACGCCCGACAGGTGATTCCGGAGCGTCCGCCAAGTGTTTATGGCGTACCCGGCAGGTGATTTTGGCATGTCCGACAGGTGTTTCTTGCAAGTCGAGCAGGTGGCTCAGGCATGCTCAGCTGGTGCTTCCGGCGTCTCTGGCACGTGGTTCTGGTGTGTCTGAGAGCTGGTTCTGGCATGTCTGGCAGATGATTCCGGAGTGTCCACCAAGTGGTTCTGGTTGACCTGGCAGGTGATTTTGGCGTGTCAGGAAGTTGGTTCCAGCTAGTTGAGTAGGTGGATCAGGCGTCCTCGCTAGGGGGTTCAGGCGGGTCTGGCAGGTGGTTTCGGTCTGTTCGGGGAGTGGTTCCGGCATCTCAGGCACATGGTTCTGGCACGTCTGAGATGAGGTTGTGGCCGGCCCGACAGGTGATTCCGTAGTGTCCGCCAAGTGGTTCTGGCGTAGCTGAAAGGTGATGTTGGCGTGACCGGCAGGTGGTTCCAGCCATTCCGGCAGGTGATTCCGGAGTGTCTGCCGAGTGGTTCTGGCGTAGCCGGCACATGATTTTGGCGTGTCTAGCAGGTGGTTCCGGCGAGCTGGGCAGGCGGTACCGGCGTGTCCGGAACATGGTTCTGGCACATCTGAGAGATGGTTCCGGCATGCCAGGCAGGTGATTCCGGAGTGTCCGGCATGTGGTTCTGGAACCTCTGAGAGGTGGTTCCGGCATGCTCGGCAGGTGGTTCCGGAGTGTCTGCCAAGTGGTTCTGGCGTAGCCGGCAGGTGATTCTGGCGTGTCCAGCAGGTGGTTCTGGGGAGAGGATAAGGTGGTTCCAGCATACTCGGCAGGTGGTTCTGGCGTGACCGGCACGAGGTTCTGGCACGTCTGAGAGTTGGTTCCGGCATGCCCGACAGTGGATTCCGGAGTGTCCGCCACGTGGTTCTGTCGTACCCGGCAGGTGATTTTGGCGTATCTGGCAGGTGCTTCTTGCAAGTCGAGCATTTGGCTCAGGCATGCTCAGCAGGTGCTTCCGGCATGTCTGGCACGTGGTTCTGGTGTGTCTGAGAGCTGGTTCTGGCATGTCCGGCAGATGATTCCGGAGTGTCCACCAAGTGGTTGTGGCATACCCGGCAGGTGATTTTAGCGTGTCAGGTAGGTGGTTCCAGCGAGTCGAGTAGGTGGTTCCGGCGTGCTCGGAATGTGGTTCAGGCTGGTCTGGCAGGTGGTTTCGGTCTGTTCGGGGAGTGGTTCCGGCCTCTCAGGCACATGGTTCTGGCACGTCTGAGAGGTGGTTCCGGCCGGCCCGACAGTTGTTTCCGGAGTGTACGCCAAGTGGTTCTGGCGTAGGTGAAAGGTGATGTTGGCGTGACCGGCAGGTGGTTCCAGCCAGCCCGGCAGTTGATTCCGGAGTGTCTGCCGAGTGGTTCTGGCGTAGCTGGAAGGTGATTTTGGCGTGTCCAGCAGGTGGTTTTGGCGAGTCGAGCAGGTGGTTCTGGCGTGCTCGGCAGGTGCTTCTGGTGTCATTGGCATGTGGTTCCGACATGTCTGAGAGGTGGCTCCGCCATGCCCGGCAGGTGATTCCGGAGTGTTGGCCAAGTGGTTCTGGCGTAGCCGGCAGGTGATTTTGCATGTCCGGCAATGGTTCCGGCGAGTCGAGACAGTGGTTCCGGCATGTCCGGCAGGTGGTTCCGGCATGCCCCGCAGGTGATTCCGGAGTGTCCAGCATGTGGTTCTGGCAACTCTGAGAGGTGGTTCCGGGATGCCTGGCATGTGATTCCGGAGTGTCTGCCGAGTGGTTCTGGCGTGTCCAGCAGGTGTTTCCGGGCTTTCCGGCAGGTGGTTCTGTCGTGTCCGGCATGAGGTTCTGGCACGTCTGAGAGTTGGTTCCGGCATGCCCGACAGGTGATTCCGGAGTCTCCGGCATTTGGTTCTGGCACCTCTGAGTGGTGGTTCCGGCATGCCCGACAGGTGATTCCGGAGTGTTCGCCATGTGGTTCTGGCGTAGCCGGCAGGTCATTTTGCATGTCCGGCGGTTGTTCTGGCGAGTCGAGCCGGTGGTTCGGGCGTAGCCGGCAGTTGATTTTGGCATGTCCACTAGGTGGTTCTGGGGAGTGGATCAGCTGGTTCCGGCATACTCGGCAGGTGGTACCGGCGTGTCCAGAACATGGTTCTGGCAAGTCTGAGAGGTGGTTCCAGCACGCCCGACAGGTGATTCCGGAGCGTCCGCCAAGTGTTTCTGGCGTACCCGGCAGGTGATTTTGGCATGTCCGACAGGTGTTTCTTGCGAGTCGAGCAGCTGGCTCAGGCATGCTCAGCTGGTGCTTCCGGCGTCTCTGGCACGTGGTTCTGGTGTGTCTGAGAGCTGGTTCTGGCATGTCCGGCAGATGATTCCGGAGAGTCCACCAAGTGGTTCTGGTATACCTGGCAGGTGATTTGGGCGTGTCAGGAAGGTGGTTCCGGCTAGTTGAGCAGGTGGATCAGGCGTGCTCGCCATCGGGTTCAGGCGGGTCTGGCAGGTGGTTTCGGTGTGTTCGGAGAGTGGTTCCGGCATCTCAGGCACATGGTTCTGGCACGTCTGATAGGTGGTTCCGGCCGGTCCGACAGGTGTTTCCGGAGTGTCCGCCAAGTGGTTCTGGCATAGCTGAAAGGTGATGTTGGCGTGACCGGCAGGTGGTTCCAGACAGCCCGGCAGGTGATTCCGGAGTGTCTGCCGAGTGGTTCTGGCGTAGCTGGAAGGTGATTTTGGCATGTCCAGCAGGTGGTTTTGCCGAGTCGAGCAGGTGGTTCTGGCGTGCTCGGCAGGTGCTTCCGGTGTCATTGGCATGTGTTTCCGGCATGTCTGAGAGGTGGTTCCGCCATGCCCGGCAGGTGATTGCGGAGTGTTCGCCAAGTGGTTCTGGTGTAGCCGGCAGGTGATTTTGCATGTCAGGCAATGGTTCCGGCGAGTCGAGCCGGTGGTTCCGGAATGTCCGGCAGGTGGTTCCGGCATGTCCGGCAGGTGGTTCTGGCATGTCCAGCACGTGGTTCCACCATGCCCAGGAGGTGATTCCGGAGTGTCCGGCATGTGGTTCTGGCAAGTCTGAGAGGTGGTTCCGGCATGCCCGACAGGTGATTCCGGAGTGTCCGCAACGTGGTTCTGGCGTACCCGGCAGGTGATTTTGGCGTGTCTGGCAGGTGTTTCTTGCAAGTCGAGCATTTGGCTCAGGCATGCTCAGCAGGTGCTTCCGGCGTGTCTGTCACGTGGTTCTGGTGAGTCTGAGAGCTGGTTCTGGCATGTCCGGCAGATGATTCCGGAGTGTCCAACAAGTGGTTGTGGCATACCCGGCAGGTGATTTTAGCGTGTCAGGTAGGTGGTTTCAGCGAGTCGAGTAGGTGGTTCCGGCGTGCTCGGCAGGTGGTTCAGGCAGGTCTGGCAGGTGGTTTCTTCTGTTCGGGGTGTGGTTCCGGCATCTCAGGCACATGGTTCTGGCACGTCTGATAGGTGGTTCCGGCCGGCCCGACAGGTGTTTCCATGGTGTCCGCCAAGTGGTTCTGGCAAAGCTGGCAGGTGATGTTGGCGTGACCGGCAGGGTGTTCCAGCCAGCCCGGCAGGTGATTCCGAAGTGTGCACCAAATGGTTGTGGCGTAGCCGGAAGGTGATTTTGGCATGTCCAGCAGGTGGTTTTGGCGAGTCGATCAGGTGGTTCTGGCGTGCTCGGCAGGTGCTTCCGGTGTCATTGGCATTTGGTCTGCATGTCTGAGAGGTGGTTCCGCCATGCCCGGCAGGTGATTCCGGAGTGTTCCCCAAGAGGTTCTGGCATAGCCGGGAGGTGATTTTGCATGTCCGGCAATGGTTCCGGCGAGTCGAGCCGGTGGTTCCGGAATGTCCGGCAGGTGGTTCCGGCATGCCCGGCAGGTGATTCCGGAGTGTCCGGCATGTTGTTCCTGCATGCCCGGCAGGTGATTCCGGAGTGTCCGGCATGTGGTTCTGGCACCTCTGAGAGGTGGTTCCGGCATGCCCGGCAGGTGATACCGGAGTCTCCGGCATTTGGCTCTGCCACCTCTGAGAGGTGGTTCCGGAATGCCTGGCCTGTGATTCCGGAGTTTCTGCCAAGTGGTTCTGGCGTAGCCGGCAGTTGATTTTGGCGTGTCCACTAGGTGGTTCTGGGGAGTGGATAAGCTGGTTCCGGCATACTCGGCAGGTTGTACCGGCGTGTCCAGAACATGGTTCTGGCAAGTCTGAGAGGTGGTTCCGGCACGCCCGACAGGTGATTCCGGAGCGTCCGCCAAGTGTTTATGGCGTACCCGGCAGGTGATTTTGGCATGTCCGACAGGTGTTTCTTGCAAGTCGAGCAGGTGGCTCAGGCATGCTCAGCTGGTGCTTCCGGCGTCTCTGGCACGTGGTTCTGGTGTGTCTGAGAGCTGGTTCTGGCATGTCTGGCAGATGATTCCGGAGAGTCCACCAAGTGGTTCTGGTTGACCTGACAGGTGATTTTGGCGTGTCAGGAAGTTGGTTCCAGCTAGTTGAGTAGGTGGATCAGGCGTCCTCGCTAGGGGGTTCAGGCGGGTCTGGCAGGTGGTTTCGGTCTGTTCGGGGAGTGGTTCCGGCATCTCAGGCACATGGTTCTGGCACGTCTGAGATGAGGTTGTGGCCGGCCCGACAGGTGATTCCGTAGTGTCCGCCAAGTGGTTCTGGCGTAGCTGAAAGGTGATGTTGGCGTGACCGGCAGGTGGTTCCAGCCAGCCCGGCAGGTGATTCCGGAGTGTCTGCCGAGTGGTTCTGGCGTAGCCGGCACATGATTTTGGCGTGTCTAGCAGGTGGTTCCGGCGAGCTCGGCAGGCGGTACCGGCGTGTCCGGAACATGGTTCTGGCACATCTGAGAGATGGTTCCGGCATGCCAGGCAGGTGATTCCGGAGTGTCCGGCATTTGGTTCTGGCACCTCTGAGAGGTGGTTCCGGCATGCTCGGCAGGTGGTTCCGGAGTGTCTGCCAAGTGGTTCTGGCGTAGCCGGCAGGTGATTCTGGCGTGTCCAGCAGGTGGTTCTGGGGAGAGGATAAGGTGGTTCCAGCATACTCGGCAGGTGGTTCTGGCGTGACCGGCACGAGGTTCTGGCACGTCTGAGAGTTGGTTCCGGCATGCCCGACAGTGGATTCCGGAGTGTCCGCCACGTGGTTCTGTCGTACCCGGCAGGTGATTTTGGCGTATCTGGCAGGTGCTTCTTGCAAGTCGAGCATTTGGCTCAGGCATGCTCAGCAGGTGCTTCCGGCATGTCTGGCACGTGGTTCTGGTGTGTCTGAGAGCTGGTTCTGGCATGTCCGGCAGATGATTCCGGAGTGTCCACCAAGTGGTTGTGGCATACCCGGCAGGTGATTTTAGCGTGTCAGGTAGGTGGTTCCAGCGAGTCGAGTAGGTGGTTCCGGCGTGCTCGGAAGGTGGTTCAGGCGGGTCTGGCAGGTGGTTTCGTCTGTTCGGGGTGTGGTTCCGGCATCTCAGGCACATGGTTCTGGCACGTCTGACAGATGGTTCCGGCATGCCCGGCAGGTGATTCGGGAGTGTCCGGCATGCGGTTCTGGCACCTCTGAGAGGTGGTTCCGGCATGCCCGGCAGTTGGTTACGGAGTGTCTGCCAAGTGGTTCTGGAGTAGCCGGCAGGTGATTATGGCGTATCCAGCAGGTGGTTCTGGGGAGTGGATCAGGTGGTTCCGGCATACTCGGCAGGTGGTACCGGCGTGTCCGGAACATGGTTCTGGAAAGTCTGAGAGGTGGTTCCGGCAGGCCCGACAGGTGATTCCGGAGTGTTCGCCAAGTGGTTCTGGCATAGCCGGCAGGTCATTTTGCATGACCGGCGGTGGTTCCGGCGAGTCGAGCCGGTGGTTGCGGCGTATCCAGCAGGTGTTTCCGGTCTGTCCGGCAGGTGGTTCTGGCGTGACCGGCACGAGGTTCTGGCACGTCTGAGAGTTGGTTCCGGCATGCCCGACAGGTGATTCCGGAGTGTGCGCCACGTGGTCCTGGCGTAGCTGAAAGGTGATGTTGGCGTGACAGGCAGGTGGTTCCAGCCAGCCCGGCAGGTGATTCCGGAGTGTCTGCCGTGTGGTTCTGGCGTAGCTGGCAGATTATTTTGGCGTGTCGGGAAGGTGGTTCCGGCTAGTTGAGCAGGTGGATCAGGCGTGCTTGCCAGGGGGTTCAGGCGGGTCTGGCAGGTGGTTTCGGTCTGTTCGGGGTGTGGTTCCGGCATCTCAGGCACATGGTTCTGGCACGTCTGAGAGGTGGTTCCGGCCGGCCCGACAGGTGTTTCCATGGTGTTCCCCAAGTGGTCCTGGCATAGCTGGCAAGTGATGTTGGCGTGACCGGCAGGTGGTTCCAGCCAGCCGGGCAGGTTATTCCGAAGAGTTCACCAAATGGTTGTGGCGTAGCCGGCAGGTGATTTTGGCGTGTCCAGCTGGTGGTTTTGGCGAGTCGAGCAGGTGGTTCTGGCGTGCTCGGCAGGTGCTTCCGGAGTCATTGGCATGTGGTTCCGGCATGTCTGAGAGGTGGTTCCGCCATGACCGGCAGGTTGTTCCGGAGTGTTCGCCAAGTGATTCTGGCGTAGCCGGCAGGTGATTTTGCATGTCCAGCAATGGTTCCAGCGAGTCGAGCCGGTGGTTCCGGCATTTCCGGCAGGTGGTTCCGGCATGCCCGGCAGGTGATTCCAGAGTGTCCGGCATGTGGTTCTGGCACCTCTGAGAGGTGGTTCCGGCATGCCCGGCAGGTGATACCGGAGTGTTCGCCAAGTGGTTCTGGCGTAGCCGGCAGGTGATTTTGCATGTCCGGCAATGGTTCCGGCGAGTCGAGCTGGTGGTTCCAGAATATCCGGCAGGTGGTTCCGGCATGTCCGGCAGGTGGTTCCGGCATGTCCAGCACGTGGTTCCAGCATTCCCGGCAGGTGATTCCGGAGTTTCCGGCATGTGGTTCTGGCACCTCTGAGAGGTGGTTCCGGCATGCCCGGCAGGTGATACCGGAGTCTCCGGCATTTGGTTCTGGCACCTCTGAGAGGTGGTTCCGGAATGCCTGGCCTGTGATTCAGGAGTGTCTGCCGAGTGGTTCTGGCGTAGCCGGCAGTTGATTTTGGCGTGTCCACTTGGTGGTTCTGGGGAGTGGATCAGCTGGTTCCGGCATACTCGGCAGGTGGTACCGGCGTGTCCGGAACATGGTTCTGGCAAGTCTGAGAGGTGGTTCCGGCACGCCCGACAGGTGATTCCGGAGCGTCCGCCAAGTATTTCTGGCTTACCCGGCAGGTGATTATCGCCTGTCCGACAGGTGTATCTTGCGAGTCGAGCAGCTGGCTGAGGCATACTCAGCTGGTGCTTCCGGCGTCTCTGGCACGTGGTACTGGTGTGTCTGAGAGCTGGTTCTGGCATGTCCGGCAGATGATTCCGGAGTGTCCACCAAGTGGTTCTTGTATACCTGGCAGATGATTTTGGCGTGTCAGGGAGTTGGTTCCGGCTAGTTGATCAGGTGGATCAGGCGTACTCCCCAGGGGGTGCACGCGGGTCTGGCAGGTGGTTTCGGTCTGTTCTGGTAGTGGTTCCGGCATCTCAGGCTCATGGTTCTGGCACGTCTGAGAGGTGGTTCCGGCCGGCCCGACAGGTGTTTCCATGGTGTCCGCCAAGTGGTTCTGGCATAGCTGGAAGGTGATGTTTGCGTGACCGGCAGGTGGTTCCAGCCAGCCCGGCAGGTGATTCCGAAGAGTTCACCAAATGGTTGTGGCATAGCCGGCAGGTGATTTTGGCGTGTCCAGCAGGTGGTTTTGGCGAGTCGAGCAGGTGGTTCTGGCGTGCTCGGCAGGTGCTTCTGGTGTCATTGGCATGTGGTTCCGGCATGTCTGAGAGGTGGTTCCGGCATGCCCGGCATGTGGTTCCGGAGTGTCTGCCGAGTGGTTCTGGAGCCAGCCCGGCAGGTGATCCCGAAGAGTTCACCAAATGGTTGTGGCGTAGCCGGCAGGTGATTTTGGCGTGTCAGGAAGGTGGTTCCGGCTAGTTGAGCAGGTGGATGAGGCGTGCTCG
The DNA here is from genome assembly GCF_041296265.1 of Equus caballus. Classification (NCBI taxonomy): domain Eukaryota; kingdom Metazoa; phylum Chordata; class Mammalia; order Perissodactyla; family Equidae; genus Equus; species Equus caballus. The sequence goes on along the minus strand of NC_091698.1, from coordinate 9,733,805 downwards.
CCAGGGGGTTCAGGCGGGTGTGGCAGGTGGTTTCGGTCTGTTCGGGGAGTGGTTCCGGCATCTCAGGCACATGGTTCTGGCACGTCTGAGAGGTGGTTTCGGCCGGCCGGATAGGTGTTTCCGGAGTGTCCGCCAAGTGGTTCTGGCGTAGCTGAAAGGTGATGTTGGCGTGACCGGCAGGTGGTTCCAGCCAGCCCGGCAGGTGATTCCGGAGTGTCTGCCGTGTGGTTCTGGCGTAGCTGGCAGGTGATTTTGGCGTGTCCAGCAGGTGGTTCCGGCGAGCTCGGCAGGTGGTACCAGCGTGTCCGGAACATGGTTCTTGCACCTCTGAGAGATGGTTCCTGCATGCCAGGCAGGTGATTCCGGAGTGTCCGGCATGTGGTTCTGGCACCTCTGAGATGTGTGTCCAGCATGCCCGGCAGGTGGCTCCGGAGTGTCTGCCGAGTGGTTCTGGCGTAGTCGGCAGGTGATTCTGGCGTGTCCAGCAGGTGGTTCTGGGGAGAGGATCAGGTGGTTCCAGCATACTCGGAAGGTGGTTCTGGCGTGACCGGCACGAGGTTCTGGCACGTCTGAGAGTTGGTTCCGGCATGCCCGACAGGTGATTCCGGAGTGTCCGCCACGTGGTTCTGGCGTACCCGGCAGGTGATTTTGGCGTGTCTGGCAGGTGTTTCTTGCAAGTCGAGCATTTGGCTCAGGCATGCTGAGCCGGTGCTTCCGGCGTGTCTGGCACGTGGTTCTGGTGTGTCTGAGAGCTGGTTCTGGCATGTCCGGCAGATGATTCCGGAGTGTCCACCAAGTGGTTGTGGCATACCCGGCAGGTGATTTTAGCGTGTCAGGTAGGTGGTTCCGGCGAGTCGAGTAGGCGGTTCCGGCGTGCTCGGCAGGTGGTTCAGGCGGGTCTGGCAGGTGGTTTCGGTCTGTTCGGGGTGTGGTTCCGGCATCTCAGGCACATGGTTCTGGCACGTCTGAGAGGTGGTTCCGGCCGGCCCGACAGGTGTTTCCATGGTGTCCCCCAAGTGGTCCTGGCATAGCTGGCAGGTGATGTTGGCGTGACCAGCAGGTGTTTCCAGCCAGCCGGGCAGGTTATTCCGAAGAGTTCACCAAATGGTTGTGGCGTAGCCGGCAGGTGATTTTGGCGTGTCCAGCTGGTGGTTTTGGCGAGTCGAGCAGGTGGTTCTGGCGTGCTCGGCAGGTGCTTCCGGAGTCATTGGCATGTGGTTCCGGCATGTCTGAGAGGTGGTTCCGCCATGACCGGAAGGTGATTCCGGAGTGTTCTCCCAGTGATTCTGGCGTAGCCGGCAGGTGATGTTGCATGTCCGGCAATGGTTCCGGCGAGTCGAGCCGGTGGTTCCGGCATGTCCAGCAGGTGGTTCCGGCATGCCCGTCAGGTGATTCCGGAGTGTCCGGCATGTGGTTCTGGCACCTCTGAGAGGTGGTTCCGGCATGCCCGGCAGGTGATACCGGAGTGTTCGCCAAGTGGTTCAGGCGTAGCCAGCAGGTGATTTTGCATGTCCGGCAATGGTTCCGGCGAGTCGAGCCGGTGGTTCCAGAATATCCGGCAGGTTGTTCCGGCATGTCCGGCAGGTGGTTCCAGCATTCCCGGCAGGTGATTCCGGAGTTTCCGGCATGTGGTTCTGGCACCTCTGAGAGGTGGTTCCGGCATGCCCGGCAGGTGATCCCGGAGTCTCCGGCATTTGGTTCTGGCACCTCTGAGAGGTTGTTCCGGAATGCCTGGCCTGCGATTCAGGAGTGTCCGCCAAGTGGTTCTGGCGTAGCTGAAAGGTGATGTTGGCATGACCGGCAGGTGGTTCCAGCCAGCCCGGCAGGTGATTCCGGAGTGTCTGCCGTGTGGTTCTGGCGTAGCTGGCAGGTGATTTTGGCGTGTCCAGCAGGTGGTTCCGGCGAGCTCGGCAGGTGGTACCGGCGTGTCTGGAACATGGTTGTGGCACCTCTGAGAGATGGTTCCTGCATGCCAGGCAGGTGATTCCGGATTGTCCGGCATATGGTTCTGGCACCTCTGAGATGTGGGTCCGGCATGACCGGCAGGTGGTTCCGGAGTGTCTGCCGAGTGGTTCTGGCGTAGTCGGCAGGTGATTCTGGCGTGTCCAGCAGGTGGTTCTGGGGAGAGGATCAAGTGGTTCCAGCATACTCGGCAGGTGGTTCTGGCGTGACCGGCACGAGGTTCTGGCACGTCTGAGAGTTGGTTCCGGCATGCCCGACAGGTGATTCCGGAGTGTCCGCCACGTGGTTCTGGCGTACCCGGCAGGTGATTTTGGCGTGTCTGGCAGGTGTTTCTTGCAAGTCGAGCATTTGGCTCAGGCATGCTGAGCAGGTGCTTCCGGCGTGTCTGGCACGTGGTTCTGGTGTGTCTGAGAGCTGGTTCTGGCATGTCCGGCAGATGATTCCGGAGTGTCCACCAAGTGGTTGTGGCATACCCGGCAGGTGATTTTAGCGTGTCAGGTAGGTGGTTCCAGCGAGTCGAGTAGGTCGTTCCGGAGTGCTCGGCAGGTGGTTCAGGCGGGTCTGGCAGGTGGTTTCGTCTGTCCAGGGTGTGGTTCCAGCATCTCAGGCACATGGTTCTGGCACGTCTGACAATGGTTCCGGCATGCCCGGCAGGTTATTCGGGAGTGTCCGGCATGTGGTTATGGCACCTCTGAGAGGTGGTTCCGGCATGCCCGGCAGGTGATTCCGGAGTGTCCGGCATGCGGTTCTCGAACCTCTGAGAGGTGGTTCTGGCATGCCCGGCAGTTGGTTACGGAGTGTCTGCCAAGTGGTTCTGGAGTAGCCGGCAGGTCATTCTGGCGTATCCAGCAGGTGGTTCTGGGGAGTGGATCAGGTGGTTCCAGCATACTCGGCAGGTGGTACCGGCGTGTCCGGAACATGGTTCTGGCAAGTCTGAGAGGTGGTTCCGGCAGTCCCGACAGGTGATTCCGGAGTGTTCGCCAAGTGGTTCTGGCATAGCCGGCAGGTCATTTTGCATGTCCGGCGGTGGTTCCGGCGAGTCGAGCCGGTGGTTGCGGCGTATCCAGCAGGTGTTTCCGGTCTGTCCGGCAGGTGGTTCTGGCGTGACCGGCACGAGGTTCTGGCACGTCTGAGAGTTGGTTCCGGCATGCCCGACAGGTGATTCCGGAGTGTCCGCCACATGGTTCTGGCGTACCCGGCAGGTGATTTTGGCGTGTCTGACAGGCGTTCTTGCAAGTCGAGCATTTGGCTCAGGCATGCTCAGCAGGTGCTTCCGGCGTGTCTGGCACGTGGTTCTGGTGTGTCTGAGAGCTGGTTGTGGCATGTCCGGCAGATGATTCCGGAGTGTCCACCAAGTGGTTGTGGCATACCCGGCAGGTGATTTTAGCGTGTCAGGTAGGTGGTTCCAGCGAGTCGAGTAGGTGGTTCCGGCGTGCTCGGCAGGTGGTTCAGGCGGGTCTGGCAGGTGGTTTCGGTCTGTTCGGGGAGTGGTTCCGGCATCTCAGGCACATGGTTCTGGCACGTCTGAGAGGTGGTTGTGGCCGGCTCGACAGGTGTTTCCGGAGTGTCCGCCAAGTGGTTCTGGCGTAGCTGAAAGGTGATGTTGGAGTGACCGGCAGTTGGTTCCAGCCAGCCCGGCAGGTGATTCCGGAGTGTCTGCCGAGTGGTTCTGGCGTAGCCGGCAGGTGATTTTGGCGTTTCCAGAGGGTGGTTTTGGCGAGTCGAGCAGGTGGTTCAGGCGTGCTCGGCAGGTGCTTCCGGTGTCATTGGCATGTGTTTCCGGCATGTCTGAGAGGTGGTTCCGCCATGCCCGGCAGGTGATTCCGGAGTGTTCGCCAAGTGGTTCTTGCGTAGCCGGCAGGTGATTTTGCATGTCCGGCCATGGTTCTGGCGAGTCGAGCCGGTGGTTCCGGCATGTCCAGCAGGTGGTTCCGGCATGCCCGGCAGGTGATTCCGGAGTGTCAGGCATGTTGTTCTGGCACCTCTGAGAGGTGGTTCCGGCATGCCCGGCAGGTGATACCGGAGTGTCCGGCATTTGGTTCTGGCACCTCTGAGAGGTGGTTCCGGAATGCCTGGCATGTGATTCCGGAGTGTCTGCCGAGTGGTTCTGGCGTTGCGGGCAGTTGATTTTGGCGTGTCCACTAAGTGGTTTTGGGGAGTGGATCAGCTGGTTCCGGCATACTCGGCAGGTTGTACCGGCGTGTCCAGAACATGGTTCTGGCAAGTCTGAGAGGTGGTTCCGGCACGCCCGACAGGTGATTCCGGAGCGTCCGCCAAGTGTTTCTGGCGTACCCGGCAGGTGATTTTGGCATGTCCGACAGGTGTTTCTTGCGAGTCGAGCAGGTGGCTCAGGCATGCTCAGCTGGTGCTTCCGGCGTCTCTGGCATGTGCTTCTGGTGTGTCTGAGAGGTGGTTCTGGCATGTCCGGCAGATGACTCCGGAGTGTCCACCAAGTGGTTCTTGTATACCTGGCAGGTGATTTTGGCGTGTCAGGAAGGTGGTTCCGGCTAGCTGAGCAGGTGGATCAGGCGTGCTCGCCAGGGGGTTCAGGCGGGTCTGGCACGTGGTTTCGGTCTGTTCGGGGAGTGGATCCGGCATCTCAGGCACATGGTTCTGGCACGTCTGAGAGGTGGTTGCGGCCGGCCCGAAAGGTGTTTCCGGAGTGTCCGCCAAGTGGTTCTGGCGTAGGTGAAAGGTGATGTTGGCGTGACCGGCAGGTGGTTCCAGCCAGCCCGTCAGGTGATTCCGGAGTGTCTGCCGAGTGATTCTGCTGTAGCCGGCAGGTGATTTTGGTGTGTCCAGCAGGTGGTTCCGGCGAGCTCGGCAGGTGGTACCGGCGTGTCCGGAACATGGTTCTGGCACGTCTGAGAGATGGTTCGGGCATGCCCGGCAGGTGATTCTGGAGTGTCCGGCATGTGGTTCTGGCACCTCTGAGAGGTGGTTCCGACATGCCCGGCAGGTGGTTCCGGAGTGTCTGCCGAGTGGTTCTGGCGTAGTCGGCAGGTGATTCTGGGGTGTCCAGCAGGTGGTTCTGGGTAGTGGATCAGGTGGTTCCGGCATACTCGGCAGGTAGTACCGGCGTGTCCGGAACATGGTTCTGGCAAGTGTGAGAGGTGGTTCCGGCATGCCCGATAGGTGTTTCCGGAGTGTCCGCCAAGTGGTTCCGGCGTAGCTGAAAGGTGATGTTGGCGTGACCGGCAGGTGGTTCCAGCCATCCCGGCAGGTGATTCCGGAGTGTCTGCCGAGTGGTTCTGGTGTAGCCGGCAGGTGATTTTGGCGTGTCCAGCAGGTGGTTTTGGCGAGTCGAGCAGGTGGTTCTGTCGTGCTCGGCTGGTGCTTCCGGTGTCATTGGTATGTGGTTCCGGCATGCACGGCAGGTGGTTCCGGAGTGTCTGCCGAGTGGTTCTGGAGCCAGCCTGGCAGGTGATTCTGAAGAGTTTACCAAATGGTTGTGGCGTAGCCGGCAGGTGATTTTGGCGTGTCCAGCATGTGGTTCCGGCAAGCTCGGCAGGTGGTACCAGCGTGTCCGGAACATGGTTCTGGCACGTCTGAGAGATGGTTCCGTCATGCCAGGCAGGTGATTCCGGAGTGTCCGGCATGCGGTTCTGGCACCTCTGAGATGTGGTTCCGGCATGCCCGGCAGGTGATTCCGGAGTGTCCGGCATGTGGTTCTGGCACCTCTGAGAGGTGGTTCCGGCATGCCCGGCAGGTGGTTCCAGCAATCCTGGCAGGTGATTGCGATGCGTTCAAGAACTGGTTGTGGCATAGACGGCAGGTGATTTTTGCGTCTCCGGCAGGTGGTTCTGCTTAGTCGACCAGGAGGTTCCTGCGTGCTCGGCAGGTGCTTCCGGTGTCATTGGCAAGTGGTTCTAGCATGTCCGAGAGGTGGTTCCGGCATGCCCGGCCGGTGATTACAGAGTGTTCGCCAAGTGGTTCTGGTGTAGCCTGCAGGTGATTTTGCCATGTCCGGCATGTGGTTCCAGAGAGTCGAGCATGTGGTTCCGGCGTGCTCGACAATTGGTTCAGGCAGGTCCGGCATAGGGTTCCGGTCTGTCCGGGAGGTGGTTCCGGCGTGTCCGGTATTGGTTCTGGCACGTCTGACAGGTGGTTCTATCATGCCCGGCAGGTGATTCAGAGATTCCACCACATGGGTTTTGCGTAGCCGGCAGGTGATTTTGGCATGTCCGGCAGGTTTTTCAGGCGAGTTGAGCAGGTGCTTCCGGCATGCCCGAAAGCTGCTTCCGGTGTGTCCGGTAGGTGTTTCCGGCGTGTACAGCACGTGGTTCTGGAACGTCTCAGAGGTGGTTGCGCATGCCCAACAGGCGATTCTGGATAGTCCGCCACGTGGTTCTGGCACGTCTGAGAGGTGGTTCCGGCATGCCCGGCAGGTCATCCCGGAGAGTCCTCCAAGTGGTTCTGGCATATCCCGCAGGTGATTTTGGCATGTCCGGCAGGTGGTTCCATCATGCTCGGCAGGTGGCTCAGCCGTGGCCGGCAGGTGGTTCCAGTCTGTCCAGTACGTGTTTCCAGCTTGTGCGGCACGTGGTTCTGGTACATCTGAGAGGTTGTTCCGCCATGGTGGGCAGGTGATTCCGGACTGTCCCCCAGGTGGTTCTGGCCTAGCCAGAAGTTGATATTGGTGTGTCCGGCAGGTGGTTCCGTCGAGTCGAGCAGCTGGCTGTGGTGTGTTCGGCAGGTGGTTCCGGCGTGTCTGGCAGGTGGTTCCGTTCTGTCCGATAGGTCATTCCGGCATGTCCGGCATGTGCTTCTGGCACGTCTGAGAGGTGGTTCTGGCATGCCAGGCAGGTGATTCCTGAGAGTCGGGTATGTGGTTCTGGTGTAGCCGGCAGTTCATTTTGGCGTGTCCGGCACATGGGTCCTGCGAGTCGAGCTGGTGGTTCCGGCGTGCTCGGCAGGTGGTCCAGGCGTGTCTGGCAGGTGGTTCCAGACTGTCCAGGACTTGGTTCCAGCGTGTCCGGCAAACGGTTTTGTTACGTCTGAGAGGTGGCTTCTGCATGCACGGCAGGTGATTCCGGACTTCTGCCAGGTGGTTCCCGCATAGCCAGCTGTTGATTTTGGCCTGTCTGGCGGGTGGTTCCTACGATTCGAGCCGGTGGCTCTGGCGTGCTCCGCAAGTGGTTCCGGCATGTCTGGCAGGTGGTTCCGGTCTGTCCGGTAGGTGTTTCTGGCGTGTCCGGCACGTGCTTCCGGCACGTCTGAGTGGTGGTTCCGGCATGCGCAGCAGGTGATTCCGGAGTGTCCGCCACGTGGTTCTGGTGTACCTGGCAGGTGATTTTGGCGTGTCCGGGAGGTGTTTCTGGCGAGTCGAGCAGGAGGGTCCGGCATGCTCGGCAGGTGCTGCCGGCGTCTCCGGCACGTGGTTCTGGTGTGTCTGAGAGCTGGTTCCAGAATGTCTGGCAGATGATTCCGGAGTCTCCACCAAGTGGTTCTGGCATACCCGGCAGGTGATTTTGGCGTGTCAGGTAGGTGGTTCCGGCGAGTCGAGCAGGTGGTTCCGGCGTGCTCGACAGGTGCTTCCAGTGTCATTGGCACGTGGTTCTGGCATGTCTGAGAGGTGGTTCCGGCATGCCGGGCAGGTGATTCAGGAGTGTCGAGTAAGTGGTTCTGGTGTAGCCAGCAGTTACTTTTGGCGTGTCCGGCACGTGGGTACTGAAAGTCGAGCAGGTGGTTCCGGCGTGCTCGGCAGGTGGTCCAGGCGTGTCCGGCAGGTGGTTCCAGTCTATCCAGGACGTGGTTCTAGCGTCTCTGCCACATGGTTCTGGTGTGTCTGAGAGCTGGTTCTTGCATGTCCGGCAGAGATTCCGGAGTGTCCGTCAAGTGCATCTGGCATGCCCGGCAGGTGATTTTGGCGTGTGACCTACGTGATTCCGGCGAGTCGAGCAGGTGGTTCCGGCGTGCTCGGCAGGTGGTTCAGGCATGTCAGGTAGGTGGTTTCTGTCTGTTTGGGGTGTGGTTCCGGCATCTCATGCACATGGTTCTGTCACGTCTGAGATGTTGTTCCGGCCGGCCCGACAGGTGTTTCTGCAGTGTCCGACGAGCGGTTCCGGCGTAGTTGGCAGGTCATTTTGTTCTGGCGTAGCTGGCAGGTGATGTTGAGGTGACCGGCAGGTGGTTCCAGCAAGCCCGGCAGGTGATTGCGAAGTGTTCACCAACTGGTTGTGGCGTAGACGGCAGGTGATTTTTGGGTCTCCGGCAGGTGGTTCTGGTGAGACGAGCAGGAGGTTCCTGCGTCCTCAGCAGGTGCTTCTGGTGTCATTGGCACGTGGTTCTGGCATGTCTGAGAGGTGGTTCCGGCATGCCCGGCCAGTGATTACAGAGTGTTCGCCAAGTGGTTCTGGTGTAGCCGGCAGGTGATTTTGCCATGTCCGGCATGTGGTTCCAGAGAGTCGAGCATGTGGTTCCAGCGTGCTCGACAATTGGTTCAGGCAGGTCCGGCAGAGGGTTCCGGTCTGTCCGGGAGGTGGTTCCGGCGTGTCCGGTATTGGTTCCGGCACGTCTGACCGGTGCTTCTATCATGCCCAGCAGGTGATTCAGAGAGTCCACCACGTGGTTTTGGCGTAGCCGGCAGGTGATTTTGGCATGTCCGGCAGGTTTTTCAGGCGAGTTGAGCAGGTGCTTCCGGCATGCCCGAAAGCTGCTTCCGGTGTGTCCGGTAGGTGGTTCCGGCGTGTACGGCACGTGGTTCTGGTACGTCTCAGAGGTGGTTGCGCATGCCCAACAGGCGATTCTGGACAGTCCACCACGTGGTTCTGGCACGTCTGAGAGGTGGTTCCAGCATGCCCGGCAGGTCATCCCAGAGACTCCTCCAAGTGGTTCTGTCATAGCCCGCAGGTGTTTTTGGCGAGTCCGGCAGGTGGTTCCGTCGTGCTCGGTAGGTGGTTCAGGCGTGGCGGGCAGGTGGTTCCAGTCTGTCCAGTACGTGTTTCCAGCTTGTGCGGCACGTGGTTGTGGTACGTCTGAGAGGTGGTTATTGCATGCCCGGCAGGTGATTCCGGACTGTCCGCCAGGTGGTTCTCGCATAGCCAGCTGTTGATTTTGGCCTGTCTGGCAGGTGGCTCCGGCGTGCTCGGCAGGTGTTCCGGCATGTCTGGCTGGTGGTTCTGGTCTGTCCAGTAGGTCGTTCCGGCATGTCCGGCACGTGCTTCTGGCACTTCTGAGAGGTGGTTCCGCCATGGCTGGCAGGTGATTCTGGACTGTCCCCCAGGTGGTTCTGGCATAGCCAGCAGTTGATATTGGCCTGTCCGGCATGTGGTTCCGGCGAGTCGAGCAGCTGGCTGTGGCGTGTTCGGCAGGTGGTTCCGGCATGTCTGGCAGGTGGTTCCGTTCTGTCCGTTAGTTCGTTCCAGCATGTCCGGCATGTGCTTCTGGCACATGTGAGAGGTGGTTCTGGCATGCCAGGCAGGTGATTCCGGAGTGTGGGGTAAGTGGTTCTGGCGTAGCCGGCAGCTCATTTTGGCGTGTCAGGCATGTGGGTCCTGCGAGTCAAGCAGGTGGTTCTGGTGTGCTCGGCAGGTGGTCCAGGCGTGCCCGGCAGGTGGTTCTGGTCTTACGGGGAGGGGGATCCGGCGTGTCCGGCATGTTTTTCCGGCACGTCTGAGAGGTGGTTCTATGATGCCCGGCAGGTGATTCCAGAGAGTCCACCAAGTGGTTTTGGCGTAGCCGGCAGGTGATTTTGGCATGTCCGGCAGATGGTTCAGACGAGTTGAGCAGGTGGTTCTGGCGTGCTCGGCAGGTGCTTCCGAAGTTCTCGCCAAGTGGTTCTGGCGTAGCCGTCAGGTGATTTCACATGTCCGGCGATGTTTCCGGCGTGTCGAGCCGGTCGTTCCGGCGTGTCCGACAGGTGTTTGCCGTGTGTCAGGCAGGTGGTTCTGGGGTGTCCGGCACGAGGTTCTGCCACGACTGACATGTTGTGCCGGCATGCCCTTCACGTGATTGCAGCTTGTCCCGCAAGTGGTTCTGGTGTAGCCGTCAGGTGATTTTTGCGTGTCCAGCAGTTGGGACTGGTGAGTCAAGCAAGTGGCTCCGGCCAGTGTTTCCTGTGGTTCCGGTCTGTCCGGGAGATGGTTCCGGCCTGTCCGGCACGTGCTTCTGGCACTTCTGAGAGGTTGTGCTGGCATGCACGGCAGGGGATTCCGGAGTGTCCGCCAATTGGTTCTGGCATAGCCGGCAGGTGATTTTGCCAAGTCCAGCATGTGGTTCCAGCGAGTCGAGCATGTGGTTCCGGCGTGCTCGACAGTTGGCTCAGGCAGGTCCGGCAGGTGGTTCCGGCGTGTCCGGCACGTGGTTCCGGCACGTCTGAGAGGTGGTTCTATCATGCCCGGCAGGTGATTCCAGAGAGTCCACCAAGTCGTTTTGGCGTAGCCGGCAGGTGATTTTGGCGTGTCAGGAAGGTGGTTCCGGCTAGTTGAGCAGGTGGATCAGGCGTGCTCGCCAGGGGGTTCAGGCAGGTCTGGAAGGTCGTTTCGGTCTGTTTGGGGAGTGGTTCCGGCATCTCAGGCACATGGTTCTGGCACGTCTGAGAGGTGGTTCCGGCCAGCCCGACAGGTGTTTCCGGAGTGTCCGCCAAGTGGTCCTGGCGTAGCTGACAGGTGATGTAGGCGTAACCGGCACGTGGTTCCAGCAAGCCCGGCAGGTGATTCCGGAGTGTCTGCCGAGTGGTTCTGACGTAGCCGGCAGGTGATTTGGGCGTGTCCAGCAGGTGGTTCCGGCGAGCTCGGCAGGTGGTACCGGCGTGTCCGGAACATGGTTCTGGCACGTCTGAGAGATGGTTCCGGCATTCCCGACAGGTGATTCCGGAGTGTCCGGCATGTGGTTCTGGCACCTCTGAGAGGTGGTTCCGGCATGCACGGCAGGTGGTTTCGGAGTGTCTGCCGAGTGGTTCTGGCGTAGCCGGCAGGTGATTCTGGCGTGTCCAGCAGGTGGTTCTGGGGAGTGGATCAGGTGGTTCCGGCATACTCGGCAGGTGGTACCGGCGTGTCCAGAACATGGTTCTGGCAAGTCTGAGAGGTGGTTCCGGCATACCCGGCAGGTGATTTTGGTGTGTCAGGTAGGTGGTTCCTTCGAGTCGATTAGGTGGTTCCTGCGTGCTCGGCAGGTGGTTCAGGCGGGTCTGGCAGGTGTTTTCGGGCTGTTCGGGGTGTGGTTCCGGCATCTCAGGCACATGGTTCTGGCGCGTCTGATAGGTGGCTCCGGCCGGCCCGACAGGTGTTTCCATGGGGTCCGCCAAGTGGTTCTGGCATAGCTGGCAGGTGATGTTGGCGTGACCGGCAGGTGGTTCCAGCCAGTCCGGCAGGCGATTCCGAAGTGTTCACCAAATGGTTGTGGCATAGCCGGCAGGTGATTTTGGCGTATCCAGCAGGTGGTTTTGGCGAGTCGAGCAGGTGGTTCTGGCGTGCTCGTCAGGTGTTTCCAGTGTCATTGGCATGTGGTTCCGGCATGTCTGATAGGTGGTTCCTCCATGCCCGGCAGGTGATTCCGGAGTGTTCGCAAAGTGGTTCTGGCGTAGCCGGCAGGTGAGTTTTTATGTCCGGCAATGGTTCCGGCGAGTCGGGCCGGTGGTTCCGGCGTGTCCGGCAGGTGGTTCCGGCATGTCCAGCAGGGGGTTCCGGCGCGCTCGGCAGGTGCTTCCGGTCTCTCCGGCATGTGGTTGTGTCACCTCTGAGAGATGGTTCCGGCATGCCCGGCAGGTGATTCCGGAGTGTCCGGCATGTGGTTCTGGCACCTCTGAGATGTGGTTCCGGCATGTCCGGCAGGTGGTTCCGGCATGCCCGGCAGGTGATTCCGGAGTGTCCGGCATGTGGTTCTGGCACCTCTGAGAGGTGGTTCCGGCATGCCCGGCAGGTGATACCGGAGTGTCCGGCATTTGGTTCTGGCACCTCTGAGAGGTGGTTCCGGAATGCCTGGCATGTGATTCCGGAGTGTATGCCGAGTGGTTCTGGCGTAGGCGGCAGTTGATTTTGGCCTGTCCACTAGGTGGTTCTGGGGAGTGGATCAGCTGGTTCCGGCATACTCGGCAGGTGGTACCGGCGTGTCCAGAACATGGTTCTGGCAAGTCTGAGAGGTGGTTCCGGCACGCCCGACAGGTGATTCCGGAGCGTCCGCCAAGTGTTTCTGGCGTACCCAGCAGGTGATTTTGGCATGTCCGACAGGTGTTTCTTGCGAGTCGAGCAGGTGGCTCAGGCATGCTCAGCTGGTGCTTCCGGCGTCTCTGGCACGTGGTTCTGGTGTGTCTGAGAGCTGGTTCCGGCATGTCCGGCAGATGATACCGGAGTGTCCACCAAGTGGTTCTGGTATACCTGGCAGGTGCTTTTGGCGTGTCAGGAAGGTGGTTCCGGCTAGTTGAGCAGGTGGATCAGGCGTGCTCGCCGGGTGTTCAGGCGGGTCTGGCAGGTGGTTTCGGTCTGTTCAGGGAGTGGTTCCGGCACCTCAGGCACATGGTTCTGGCACGTCTGAGAGGTGGTTCCGGCCGGCCCGACAGGTGTTTCCGGAGTGTCCGCCAAGTGGTTCTGGCGTAGCTGAAAGGTGATGTTGGCGTGACCGGCAGGTGGTTCCAGCCATCCCGGCAGGTGATTCCGGAGTGTCCGGAATGTGGTTCTGGCACCTCTGAGAGGTGGTCCCGGAATTCCTGGCATGTGATTCCGGAGTGTCTGCCGAGTGGTTCTGGCGTAGCCGGCAGGTGATTTTGGCGTGTCCAGCGGGTGGTTCCGGCGAGCTCGGCAGGTGGTTCCGGCATGTCCGGAACATGGTTCTGGCACGTCTGAGAGATGGTTCCGGCATGACCGGCAGGTGATTCTGGAGTGTCCGGCATGTGGTTCTGGCACCTCTGAGAGGTGGTTCCGGCATGCCCGGCAGTTGGTTACGGAGTGTCTGCCGAGTGCTTCTGGAGTAGCGGGCAGGTGATTCTGGCGTATCCAGCAGGTGGTTCTGGGGAGTGGATCAGGTCGTTCCGGCATACTCGGCAGGTGGTACCGGCGTGTCCGAAACTTGGTTCTAGCAAGTCTGAGAGGTGGTTCCGGCATGGCCGACAGGTGGTTCCGGTCTGTACGGCAGGTGGTTCTGGGGTGTCCGGCACGAGATTCTGGCACGTCTGAGAGGTTGTGTCAGCATGCCCTTCACGTGATTCTGGCTTGTCCGCCAAGCGGTTCAGGTGTAGCGGGCAGGTGATTTTGGCATGTCCGGCAGGTGGGACCGGTGAGTCCAGCATGTGGTTCCCGCGATTGTTTCCTGTGTTTCCGGTCTGTCCGGGAGATGGTTCCGGCCTGTCCGGCACATGCTTCTGGCACTTCTGAGAGGTTGTGCTGGCATGCCTGGCAGGTGATTCTGGAGTGTCCGCCGAGTGGTTCTGGCATAGCCGGCAGGTGATATCGGCGTGTCCGGCAGGTGGTTCTGGGGTGTGGATCAGGAACTTCCGGCATTCTTGGCAGGTGCTTCCGCCGTCTCCAGCATGTGGTTGTGGCACCTCTGAGAGGTGGTTCCAGCATGCTCGCCAGGTGATTTTGGCGTGTCTGGCAGGTGTTTCTTGCAAGTCGAGCATGTGGCTCAGGCATGCTCAGCAGGTGCTTCCAGTGTGTCCGGCACGTGTTTCTGGTGTGTCTAAGAGGTGGTTCTGGCATGTCCGGCAGATTATTCCGGAGTGTCCACCAAGTGGTTGTGTCATACCCGGCAGGTGATTTTGGCGTGTCAGGTAGGTGGTTCCGGTGAGTCGAGTAGGTGGTTCCGGCGTGCTCGGCAGGTGGTTCAGGCGGGTCTGGCAGGTGGTTTCGGTCTGTTCGGGGTGTGGTTCCAGCATCTCAGGCACATGGTTCTGGCACGTCTGATAGGTGGTTCCGGCCGGCCCGACAGGTGTTTCCATGGAGTCCGCCAAGGGGTTCTGGCATAGCTGGCAGGTGATGTTGGCGTGACCGGCAGGTGGTTCCAGCCAGCCCGGCAGGTGATTCCGAAGTGTTCACCAAATGGTTGTGGCGTAGCCTGCAGCTGATGTTGGCATGTTCAGCAGGTGGTTTTGGCGAGTCGAGCAGGTGGTTCTGGCGTGCTCGGCATGTGCTTCGGGTGTCATTGGCATGTGGTCTCGGCATGTCTGAGAGGTGGTTCCGGCATGCCCGGCAGTTGATTTTGGAGTGTTCGCCAAGTGGTTCTGGCGTAGCCGGCAGGTGATTTGCATGTCCGGCAATGGTTCCGGCGAGTCGAGCCGGTGGTTCCGGCGTGTCCGGCAGGTGGTTCCTGTCTGTCCAGCAGGTGGTTCTGTTGTGTCCGGCACGAGGTTCTGGCACGTCTGAGAGGTTGTGTCGCCATGCACTTCCCGTGATTCCGGCTTGTCCGCCAAGTGGTTCTGGTGTAGCAGGCAGGTGATTATGGCGTGTCCGGCATGTGGGACCGGTGAGTCAAGCAGGTGGTTCCGGCGAGTGTTTCCTGTGTTTCCGGTCTGTCCGGGAGATGGTTCCGGCCTTTCCGGCACGTGCTTCTGGCACTTCTGAGAGGTTGTGCTGGCATGCCCGGCAGGTGATTCTGGAGTGTCCGCCAAGTGGTTGTGGCATAGCCGGCAGGTGATTTTGGCGTGTCCGGCAGGTGGTTCTGGGGAGTGGATCAGGCACTTCCGGCATTCTCGGAAGGTGCTTCCGCTGTCTCCGGCATGTGGTTGTGGCACCTCTGAGAGGTGGTTCCAGCATGCCCGGCAGGTGATTCCGGAGTGTCCGACAAGTGGTTGTAGCGTAGCCGGGTGGTGATTCTGGCGTGTCCGGCAGGTGGTTCTGGCGAGTCAAGCAGGTGGTTCCGGCATGTCCGGCATGTGGTTCCGGTCTGTCCTGGAGGTGGTTCCGGAGTGTCTGCCGAGCGGTTCTGGTGTAGCCGGCAGGTGATTTTGGTGTGTCCAGCAGGTGGTTAGGGGGAGTGGAGCAGGTGTTTCCGGCATACTCGGCAGGTGGTTCCGGCGTGTCCGGCAAATGGTTCTGGCACGTCTGAGAGGTGGTTCCGGAATGCCCGGCAGGTGATTCCAGAGTGTATGGCATGTGGTTCTGGCACCTCTGAGACGTGGATCCAGAATGCCTGGCATGTGATTCCGGAGTGTCTGCCGAGTGGTTCTGGAGTAGCCGGCAGATGATTTTGGCGTGTCCCGCAGGTGGTTCAGGCGACTTCAGCAGGTGGTTCCGACGTGCTCGGCAGGTGCTTCCGGCGTCTCTGGCACGTGCTTCTGGCACTTCTGAGAGGTGGTTCCGGTCTTACGGGGAGGGGATCCGGTGTCTCCAGCACGTTGTTCCGGCACGTCTGAGAGGTGGTTCTATGATGCCCGGCAGGTGATTCCAGAGAGTCCACCAAGTGGTTTTGGCGTAGCCGGAAGGTGATTTTGGCATGTCCGACAGGTGTTTCTTGCGAGTCGAGCAGGTGGCTCAGGCATGCTCAGCTGGTGCTTCTGGCGTCACTGGCACGTGGTTCTGGTGTGTCAGAGAGCTGGTTCTGGTATGTCCGGCAGATGATTCCGGAGTGTCCACCAAGTGGTTCTGGTATACCTGGCAGGTGATTTTGGCGTGTCAGGAAGGTGGTTCCGGCTAGTTGAGCATGTGGATCATGCGTGCTCGCCAGGGGGTTCAGTCGGGTCTGGCAGGTGGTTTCGGTCTGTTCGGGGAGTGGTTCCGGCATCTCAGGCACATGGTTCTGGCACGTCTGAGAGGATGTTCCGGCCGGCCCGACAGGTGTTTCCGGGGTGTCCGCCACATGGTTCTGGCGTAGCTGAAAGGTGATGTTGGCGAGACCGCGTGGTGGTTCTAGCCAGCCCGGCAGGTGATTCCGGAGTGTCTGCCGAGCTGTTCTGGCGTAGCCGGCAGGTGATTTTGGCGTGTCCAGCGGGTGGTTTTGGCGAGTCAACCAGGTGGTTCTTTCGTGCTCGGCAGGTGCTTCCGGTGTCATTGGCATGTGGTTCTGGCATGTATGAGAGGTGGTTCCGCCATGCCCGGCAGGTGATTAGGGAGTGTTCGCCAAGTGGTTCTGGCGCTGCCGGCAGGTGATTTTGCATGTTCGGCCATGGTTCCGGCGAGTCGAGCCGGTGGTTCCGGCGTGCTCGGCAGGTGGTTCAGGCGGGTCAGGCAGGTGGTTTCGGTCTGTTCGGGGTGTGGTTCCGGCATCTCAGACACATGGTTCTGGCACGTCTGATAGGTGGTTCCGGCCGGCCCGACAGGTGTTTCCATGGTGTCCGCCAAGTGGTTCTGGCATAGCTGGCAGTTGATGTTTGCGTGACTGGCAGGTGGTTGCAGCCAGCCCGGCGGGTGATTCCGAAGTGTTCACCAAATGGTTGTGGCGTAGCCGGCAGGTGATTTTGGCATGTCCAGCAGGTGGTTTTGGGGTGTCAAGCAGGTTGTTCTGGCGTGCTCGGCAGGTGCTTCCGGTGTCATTGGCATGTGGTTCCGTCATGTCTGTGAGGTGGTTCCGCCATGCCCGGCAGGTGATTCCGGAGTGTTCGCCAAGTGGTTCGGGCGTAGCCAGCAGGTGATTTTGCATGTCCGGCTATGGTTCCGGCGAGTCGAGCCGGTGGTTCCGGCATGTCCGGCAGGTGATTCCGGCATGTCCAGCAGGTGGTTCTTGGGAGTGGATCAGGTGGTTCCGGCATGCCGGGCAGGTGATTCCGGAGTGTCCGGCATTTGGTTCTGACACCTCTGAGAGGTGGTTCCGGGATGCCTGGCATGTGATTCCGGAGTGTCTGCCGAGTGGTTCTGGCGTGTCCAGCAGGTGTTTCCGGTCTGTCCGGCAGGTGGTTCTGGCGTGTCCGGCACGAGGTTCTGGCACGTCTGATAGTTGGTTCCGGCATGCCCGACAGGTGATTCCGGAGTGTCCGCCACGTGGTTCTGGCGTAGCCGGCAGTTGATTTTGGCGTGTCCACTAGGTGGTTCTGGGGAGTGGATCAGCTGGTTCCGGCATACTCGGCAGGTGGTACCGGCGTGTCCAGAACATGGTTCTGGCAAGCCTGAGAGGTGGTTCCCGCACGCCCGACATGTGATTCCGGAGCGTCCGCCAAGCGGTTCTGGCATAGCTGGCAGGTGATGTTGGCGTGACCAGCAGGTGGTTCCAGCCAGTCAGGCAGGTGATTCCGAAGTGTTCACCAAATGGTTGTTGCATATACGGAAGGTGATATTGGCGTGTCCAGCACGTGGTTTTGGCGAGTCGAGCAGGTGGTACTGGCGTGCTCGGCAGGTGCTTCCGGTGTCCTTGTCATGTGGTTCCGGCATGTCTGAGAGGCGGTTCCGGCACGCCCGACAGGTGATTCCGGAGCGTCCGCCAAGTGTTTCTGGCGTACCCGGCAGGTGATTTTGGCATGTCCGACAGGTGTTTCTTGCGAGTCGAGCAGGTGGCTCAGGCATGCTCACCTGGTGCTTCCGGCGTCTCTGGCACGTGGTTCTGGTGTGTCTGAGAGCTGGTTCTGGCATGTCCGGCAGATGATTCCGGAGTGTCCACCAAGTGGTTCTGGTATACCTGGCAGGTGATTTTGGCGTGTCAGGATGGTGAATCCGGCTAGCTGAGCAGGTGGATCAGGCGTGCTCGCTAGGGGGTTCAGGCGGGTCTGGCAGGTGGTTTCGGACTGTTCGGGGAGTGGTTCCGGCATGTCAGGTACATGGTTCCGGCACGTCTGAGAGGTGGTTCCGGCCGGCCCGACAGGTGTTTCCGGAGTGTCCGCCAAGTGGTTCTGGCGTAGCTGAAAGGTGATGTTGGCGTGACCGGCAGGTGGTTCCAGCCAGCCCGGCAGGTGATTCCGGAGTGTCTGCCGAGTGGTTGTGGCGTAGCCGGCAGGTGATTTTGGCGTGTCCAGCAGGTGGTTCCGGCGAGCTCGGCAGGTGGTAGCGGCGTGTCCGGAACATGGTTCTGGCACTTCTGTGAGATGGTTCCGGCATGCCCGGCAGGTGATTAGGGAGTGTCCGGCATGTGGTTCTGGCACCTCTGAGAGGTGGTTCCGCCATGCCCGGCAGGTGATTCCGGAGTGTTCGCCAAGTGGTTCTGGCGTAGCCGGCAGGTCATTTTGCATGTCCGGCGGTGGTTCCGGCGAGTCGAGCCGGGGGTTCCGGCGTAGCCGGCAGTTGATTTTGGCGTGTCCACTAGGTGGTTCTGGGGAGTGGATCAGCTGGTTCAGGCATACTCGGCAGGTGGTACCGGGGTGTCCAGAACATGGTTCTGGCAAGTCTCAGAGGTGGTTCCGGCACGCCCGACAGGTGATTCCGGAGCGTCCGCCAAGTGTTTCTGGCGTACCCGGCAGGTGATTTTGGCATGTCCGACAGGTGTTTCTTGCGAGTCGAGCATTTGGCTCAGGCATGATCAGCAGGTGCTTCCGGCGTGTCTGGCACGTGGTTCTGGTGTGTCTGAGAGCTGGTTCTGGCATGTACTGCAGATGATTCTGGAGTGTCCACCTAGTGGTTGTGGCATACCCAGGATGTGATTTTAGCGTGTCAGGTAGGTGGTTCCAGCGAGTCGAGTAGGTGGTTCCGGCGTGCTCGGCAGGTGGTTCAGGCGGGTCTGGCAGGTGGTTTCGGTCTGTTCGGGGTGGGGTTCCGGCATCTCAGGCACATGGTTCTGGCACGTCTGAGAGGTGGTTCCGGCCGGCCCGACAGGTGTTTCCATGGTGTCCGCCATGTTGTTCTGGCATAGCTGGCACGTGATGTTGGCGTGACCGGCAGGTGGTTCCAGCCAGCCCGGCAGGTGATTCCGAAGAGTTCACCAAATGGTTGTGGCGTAGCCGGCAGGTGGTTTTGGCATGTCCACCAGGTGGTTTTGGCGAGTCGAGCAGGTGGTTCTGGCGTGCTCGGCAGGTGCTTCCGGTGTCATTGGCATGTGGTTCCGGCATGTCTGAGAGGTGGTTCCGCCATGCCCGGCAGGTGATTCCGGAGTGTTCGCCAAGTGGTTCTGGCGTAGCCGGCAGTTGATTTTGCATGTCCGGCAATGGTTCCGGCGAGTCGAGCCGGTGGTTCCGGCATGTCCGGCAGGTGGTTCCGGCATGCCCGGCAGGTGATTCCGGAGTGTCCGGCATGTGGTTCTGGCACCTCTGAGAGGTGGTTCCGGCATGCCCGGCAGGTCATACCGGAGTGTCCGGCATTTGGTTCTGTCACCTCTGACAGGTGGTTCCGGAATGCCTGGCATGTGATTCTGGAGTGTCTGCCGAGTGGTTCTGGCGTAGCCGGCAGTTGATTTTGGCATGTCCACTAGGTGGTTCTGGGGAGTGGATCAGCTGGTTCCGGCATACTCGGCAGGTGGTACCGGCGTGTCCAGAACATGGTTCTGGCAAGTCTGAGAGGTGGTTCCGGCACGCCCGACAGGTGATTCCGGAGCGTCCGCCAAGTGTTTCTGGCGTACCCAGCAGGTGATTTTGGCATGTCCGACAGGT